>NW_006399925.1:5800974-5804513 GCF_000299155.1 Elephantulus edwardii
TTGGCCTTTAATGCCTTTGCCTTGGCTTCAGTTTTGGGAGGGGCAGGGGCTTCCTTCTTTGCTTTTGGCGCCATCTTTGTAGAAAGGTTCAAATCCATTTTTATGAGAATTTTATTCTCCTCCTTTGACTCTGCCATTTCAAGGAAGGGACAAAATTGAACAAACAAAACCGAAAGACTACTGGCTAGTTACTGAATTTTTTGTTACCCAGTACACATTTGTCATTTTGTTAGAAAAAGTAGGAACACAAATCAGTTTCTGGATGATGTGAAAGGTAAAAATATACATGCATATACTTACACAGGGACATAGACAAATGCATGCTCTTACACTATTTCCTCCTTTAGTTCAGACCTGTCATTTCTTCATTTCAGCCATGCTGGCAGTCCCTCATCCATAATGTTCCATGGATTTTCTTAGGGTTTTAAAGAAAAGGATCCTTTCTCTCTATGAGTAACTATTCCTCTGTGAAGTACTATTACAGAAACTCAGATATTAATCAATTCTCACAAGCACTTTGTATTTTTAAAAAAAATTCCTTTTGCACTCAATTAAATAATTTGTGTCTATTCATTTCCTCCTACAATATTGCTTATATAATCCTGTAAGTCCACTTGCTTGAAGTTATTTATGTGAATGTTTCTTACTAGCTTTGGCAAATTGAACAGGAGGAATATTGATTAAATATATTCTTCCAGGGTTTTCTCTAATTTCTTTGAGTCTGCTGAAACTTTTATTCCAATATCTGGAGAAGAGTGTTTTTTGCCTTGATGATGTGTTCTTTTTATTCCATGTACACACAAGAACATATTTTTCACTGTATATCCCTATGGTGTCTTTTAGCAGTGTCAGAAAACAACTTCCATTGCATAATGAAATGCTATTTAATAGATCCTGAGTTTGAAAAAGATCTTGATACCTCTGACAATGCCCTTAATGAAAATGAAACACATTTCACATTTCATACTAAAATATAAAATATGTTTATGTATGTGTGTGTGTATATGCATATATATACATAAAATATAATATAATATATAACATAACATAACATAACATAACATAACATAACATAACATAATATAATATAATATAATAAATATATTGTTGTTGTTGTGTACTGTAGAGTTGGAACCAACCAATAGCTGACCTTCTGGCAGGTTTTTATGAGAAGAATGTACCTATCTTTCTCTCATGGCGCACATGGTGCATTTGAACCATGTGCCTTTGGGATTGCAGCACAGCTTCTTACCAGTAGGCCACCCAAACTCCATGATAAATAATATTTCAAATATATATTGTAAAGATGACATAAGAAAAACTCCATGGATTTTTTAAGTTGCAATTCATTATCCACCTATTTTTAAGATATTGTGTTTGTGTTACTCATCTTTTTAAAGGTAGTTTTTAAATTAATCGCATAGCTATTTAGGCATCATACTTAGGATTTGTCTCCATACCTTTTCAATCTTTATGCAGAACAGGTTATCTGGGAGGATGGGATGTATGAGAAGAAATGTGGCATCAGGATTGGAGGAAGACCATCAACAATCTGTGTTATGCGGATGACACAACCCTGCTTGCTGAAACTGAGGAGGACCTGAAGCACTTGCTTTGGAAAGTCAGGGACTGCAGTCTTCAGTATGGATTGAGGTTCAATATAAAGAAAACAAAGATTTTCACCACTGGGGCAATTAGGAGCATCATAATGGATGGTGAATAGATTGAGGTTGTTCACAGTTTTGGTTTGCTTGGCTCCACAGTCAACACTCTTGGCACCAGCCGTTTGGCAATGAAAAGATTTTTGCGATGCGAAAGTCTGCAGATAAAGACCTCTCTAAAGTACTGCAGTGCAACAATGTCAGTCTAGAGACTAAGGTGTGCCTGATGCCATGGTCTTTGCAATCACTTGCTATGCATTAGAGAGCTGGACAATGACTAGGGATGATAGAAGGAGAATTGATGACTTTGAGCTGTGGTGTTGGAAAAGAGTATTGAATATACCATGGACTGATAGGAAAACAAACAGGTTTGTCCTGAGAGGGTGAAGTCGGACTGCTCGTTGGAGGCGAGGATTCTGAAACTTCATCTGACATACTTTGGATATGTTGCAAGGAGGGACCAGTCCTTGGAGAGAGACATCATGCTTGGGAGGGTGGGGAGACAGCTCAGCAAAGGAAGACCCTCGATGAGATGGATTGATTCAGTGGTTGGGGTAATGGGGGTGGGTGTGTCAGAGATGGTGGGATTGGCACAGGATAGGGCAGAGTTTAGGGCTGTTGTACATAGGGTCACTATGAGTCGCAGGCTACTCGATGGCACATAACAACAGCAACAACAATTCTTCAACTACTTGTTCATTTATGGTTCTACTTATACTTACATTATTATTATTTCATGGCAAAACAAGTCCAAGAAATAATTTAGCTCAGTTTCATTTGAAATTGGGGGTCAGGGACAAAACTGTTTTCTATACACAGTATTTCTTTTGTTTACTATCTAGTGGATTTTGGACTAGATACCTGTGAGTTTGAGCCAAAGTTATCAAAATGAGTAAACAGCTGAGATTTTTGCACAATAATTTCTGTCATCTCTAGATTCCTAGATTTAATAATAATACTTAACTATAGATGTTCAAATAATTAGCACATCATTTAGAACTTGTAAATAGTCAATAAGAATTATTACTAACATTGTGTTTCTTCCAGTATTTCCCTTTCTTCACCAAAATCAAAACATAGTATCAGTCCTGATCATCCCAAGCATTAACCTCAAACTGCAACGTTTTATGTCAAGGTTTTTCTGTGGTTTTTATCCTTTTTTTTTTTCTTTTAAAGTTATCATGTTAACTTGGAAAGTTGACTGGGAAAGAGGAGTGAGTGTTCAGTGTGGTTTCCGGAAATGAGCACTTTCCTGAGGATAGTAATAGGTCTCAGGAGGAGCCTATGGTTTTCTCAAGGTTTCTCAAGTACTTTCAAACAGAGAGGAAAGCAAGCAATAATTTTTCATCAGACAGTTACAGATTTAAATCCCTTCTTGCTATGGTTTGTTCTTTTCTAAGTTCTTTTTAAAAAAATAGAATGATTGTTATTTTTTTATTCTAATCTTCTACCTCCTATCAGAGCAAACATAATAGTAACACATACAAAATTTGCTTCTCTGGGAAGAAAAAGAAGGAAAGGGTGATTAGCAATGCATGTGCCAGATGTCAAAGGATGCAGTGCAATGCTTTTAGCTCTACCTGACCACATTGCAAATTGTTAGAGATTCTTTCCAGTGGAAATAGGATTTTCAGAATTGTGATCTGACCTTGACTAAATTTGAGCGGATGGGCTGAGAATAACACAGGAAATAAGTCATTAGCAGAATATATATATAACTATATATTTTTTTCTTTCCTGAACTTCCATGGTCTCTGCGGTATTTATGCTATGCCATATATTTTTTTAATCTAAATTGCATTAACTTTTTTGGATATTATGTACAAATCACATTAAGTAAATAATACACACTATTATTCAAAATAAAAATGTTTGTAT
>NW_006399925.1:5805058-5808472 GCF_000299155.1 Elephantulus edwardii
GATTTATTTTGCAGATGTAGTCAGTCTGATTCCTGTGTAGACCATAAATTGAAGTCCATGTGTGTATAGTTGCCATTTGTTTCTTATAAAAGGTGTTTGCAATGAATAGGTCATTGACTGTACAATTCTATTATTTCGTCTCCAGCTTCATTTCTGTCACTGAGTCAGTGCTTTTTTTTTTTTGTCAGTGCTTTCTGCCTTCAGTGCATATTGACTACTGAGCCTTCTTCCCTGTTCTCAACTTTTGCATTCCAAACACCCATTATTATCAAAGAATCTTGGTTGTATGTTGAACCGATATCCAACTACAGAATTTGGTAGAAGTCATCTATTTCATCCTCTTTGGCCCTGGTTGTTTGTATATTTATTTGATAACAGTGGCAGTAAAAAGTCTTCCTTGTGTGCATATAGTTATTATCCTGTCACTCACAACATTGTATTTCAATATGGATTTAGAAATGGTTCTTTTAAACTATGAACATGATCCATTTTTTTCTCCCCTTTTCATTTCCAGTATAGTAGATTATATAATTGTTGTTGTTGTTGTCTTTGTTGTTGTTGTTAAGTGCCGTTGAGTCGCAGGCGACTCATAGGGACCCTATGAAAGAGAGTCCTCGATGCTTGGGTGCCTTTCATCCTCTCTGCAGATTCATAGGGTTTCCGGAGGCAAACTATTATGGAAGTGGATGCCACTCCTCCTTCCACGCTTGTTTAATCGGGGAGCTCCACCCCACTCTCTGTCCGCTTTGGGTAACCAGCCATAAATGCATTTGACACATCAGTGTAACAGTGTTCAGCCTCACAACAACCACAAGTGACCGCGGGATGGCAACTTGTACACCAGGGCTATACGACCTAGAGGAATGTCTGAACAAAAACAATGAAAGACAGGCCCGAGGGCCGTGGATTAAAAGTCACCCACCTTTGGCTTGGTAGCATCTCTTTCTGTCCACTGGGCCAGCTGATCTCTCTCTATGTTGATATTATTGTTGTTAAGTGCTGTCGAGTCTCAGGTGACTCATAGCGACCCTAAGAAGGAGAATCCTTGACTCTTATCACCAATGCCTAGCATATCAATAATTACAGGTTCCAGTTTTGCTACATTTGTACTTCTCATGTTCAGGATACAATCAGTATTATCTGTTTGTAATTGTTCTTCCTCCGTGATTCTCAGTAAGAAAGCTCTGCCTCTTGTGTCATGTCTGGTAGCCATTACAAAGCCAGGAGAGGAAGAAAAGACCAAGATATATTTCAAAAGAGACTGAAAATTTCAATAGGGAGCTGAGGAGCCAAAGCAAAGGGAAAAAATGAAGACGTAAAGAAGCTAAAAAGAGATTTCAAAGGGTCGCTTGGGGAGAAAAGCAAAGTATTATAATAAAATGTGCATGAGTTAAAGTCAGAAAATCAAAAGGAACAAACTCCCTCAGCATTTCTTGAGCTGAAGAAACTGAAAAAGAAGTTTAAGCCTTGAGTTTCAATACTCAAGGATGCTGAAGGCAGAATGTGGAATGACCCAGGAAAAACCAAAGGAAGATGGAAGAGTGCACAAACATTATGCAAAAAAAAAAACAAAAACAAAACAAAACTACTAACAGAGGACACAGAAGAATTTAATGAAACAACCTATAATCAAGTGGCAATAGTGATGAAAGAAGAAGTTTAAGCTGCTCTGAAAGAATTGACAAAAAACCACAGCCCCAGGATTTGATCAAATCCAAATTGACATATTGCAGAAAATGGATACTGTCATGCATGTGTTCACCGTGTTATACCGAGAAATTTGGAATACAAGTACTTGGCCAACTGACTAGAAGAGATCTTAACTTAGTCCCATTCCAAAAAAAAAAAAAGGTGACCCAATAGAGTACGTCAACTATTGAACAATATCACTAACATCATGTGCAAGCAAGATCCTGTTGAGGATTACCCAGCAACAACTGAGTATATCAGGAGATAACTGCCAGATGTGCAAGCTGGATTTAGAAGAGGTTGTGACATTAGAAACATCAAAGCCAATGTTAAATGGATCTTGGACAAAAGCAGAGAGTACCAAAGGAATGTTCTTCTGTGCTTCATAAACAATTCAAAGTCATTTAACTATATGATCACAACAAATTGTGGTTAACCTTTAGAAGAATGGTGATCCCAGAATACTTAATTGTTCTCATGTGAAACCTATGCTTGGACCAGGAAGCAGTATTCAAAATAGAGTAGGGAAACACTGCATGGTTCAAGATTAGGAAAGGTGTACATTTGGGATGCATGTTTTCTCCATACATGTTCAATCTATATACAGAACAGATCATTTGGGAGGCTGGACTTAATGAGGAGTAATGTGGCATCAAGATTGAAGGATGATTCATCAACAGCCTGTGTTATGCATATGACAATCTTCCTTGCTGAAACTGAGGAAGACATGAGTCTTTTGCTACAGAAGGTTAAGGACTGTTGTCTCATTATGAATTGAACCTCAACATCAAGAAAACAAATATTCTCACTGCTGGACCAATTATTAGCCTCATGATAGATGGAAAAGAGATTGAGATTGTTAATAACTTCAGTTTGCTTCATTCCACAATCAATACTATTGACACCAGCAGTCAGGAAATCAAAAGATACATTGCACTGAGAAAGTTTGCTGTCAGGTACCTCTCTAGAGTACTGAAGAGCAACAGTGTCAGTCTGGAGACCAAGATGCACTTAATCTAGGCCATGGTCTTCACAATTATTTGCTATGCATCAGAGAGCTGGACAATATCTACAGATGATGGAAGAAGGATCCATACCTTTGAGTTGTGGTGATAGAGAAGATTGTTGAACATACTGTGACTGCCTCTGTCTATGAGAGTGTGAAACCAAGCTGCTTCCTGGAGGCAAGGATTTGGAAGCTCTATCTCACATATTTTGGACAAGGACCAGGAGGGCATAGTCCTTGGAGAAGGACATGATGCTTGGAAGGGTGGAGACACAGTGCAGGAAAAGGAAGATGTGGATTGACTCAATGACTAGAAAAATAGATTGGTCTGTTGGAGACAATGAGATTGGCTCAGAATACAGCAGAGTTCAGAGCTAATGTACATAGGTGCTATGAGTCTCAAGCAACTCCATGGCACATATCAACATGATGTGGCATGAGACTAAGGACATTTCCCCCCTCTTTTAAATATCATTTCTACATTTCCAGCAAAATATGTGAAAATACTGTTTTTTCAACATTAAATTATATTTGTTGTTGTATTTGTTTTGTACTGTAGAGTCAGAACCGAACCACAGCTGATCCTCCAGCATGTTTTCAGAGGCAGCTAATCACATAGGAGGAGACTGCACATCCTTCACCCTTGGAGCACCTGGCAGAATAGAACTATATACCTTCAAGATTGCAACGCAGATTGTTACCACTAGGCTACCAGAGCT
>NW_006399925.1:5808572-5813158 GCF_000299155.1 Elephantulus edwardii
AAGTCAGAAAATCAAAAGGAACAAACTCCCTCAGCATTTCTTGAGCTGAAGAAACTGAAAAAGAAGTTTAAGCCTTGAGTTTCAATACTCAAGGATGCTGAAGGCAGAATGTGGAATGACCCAGGAAAAACCAAAGGAAGATGGAAGAGTGCACAAACATTATGCAAAAAAAAAAACAAAAACAAAACAAAACTACTAACAGAGGACACAGAAGAATTTAATGAAACAACCTATAATCAAGTGGCAATAGTGATGAAAGAAGAAGTTTAAGCTGCTCTGAAAGAATTGACAAAAAACCACAGCCCCAGGATTTGATCAAATCCAAATTGACATATTGCAGAAAATGGATACTGTCATGCATGTGTTCACCGTGTTATACCGAGAAATTTGGAATACAAGTACTTGGCCAACTGACTAGAAGAGATCTTAACTTAGTCCCATTCCAAAAAAAAAAAAAGGTGACCCAATAGAGTACGTCAACTATTGAACAATATCACTAACATCATGTGCAAGCAAGATCCTGTTGAGGATTACCCAGCAACAACTGAGTATATCAGGAGATAACTGCCAGATGTGCAAGCTGGATTTAGAAGAGGTTGTGACATTAGAAACATCAAAGCCAATGTTAAATGGATCTTGGACAAAAGCAGAGAGTACCAAAGGAATGTTCTTCTGTGCTTCATAAACAATTCAAAGTCATTTAACTATATGATCACAACAAATTGTGGTTAACCTTTAGAAGAATGGTGATCCCAGAATACTTAATTGTTCTCATGTGAAACCTATGCTTGGACCAGGAAGCAGTATTCAAAATAGAGTAGGGAAACACTGCATGGTTCAAGATTAGGAAAGGTGTACATTTGGGATGCATGTTTTCTCCATACATGTTCAATCTATATACAGAACAGATCATTTGGGAGGCTGGACTTAATGAGGAGTAATGTGGCATCAAGATTGAAGGATGATTCATCAACAGCCTGTGTTATGCATATGACAATCTTCCTTGCTGAAACTGAGGAAGACATGAGTCTTTTGCTACAGAAGGTTAAGGACTGTTGTCTCATTATGAATTGAACCTCAACATCAAGAAAACAAATATTCTCACTGCTGGACCAATTATTAGCCTCATGATAGATGGAAAAGAGATTGAGATTGTTAATAACTTCAGTTTGCTTCATTCCACAATCAATACTATTGACACCAGCAGTCAGGAAATCAAAAGATACATTGCACTGAGAAAGTTTGCTGTCAGGTACCTCTCTAGAGTACTGAAGAGCAACAGTGTCAGTCTGGAGACCAAGATGCACTTAATCTAGGCCATGGTCTTCACAATTATTTGCTATGCATCAGAGAGCTGGACAATATCTACAGATGATGGAAGAAGGATCCATACCTTTGAGTTGTGGTGATAGAGAAGATTGTTGAACATACTGTGACTGCCTCTGTCTATGAGAGTGTGAAACCAAGCTGCTTCCTGGAGGCAAGGATTTGGAAGCTCTATCTCACATATTTTGGACAAGGACCAGGAGGGCATAGTCCTTGGAGAAGGACATGATGCTTGGAAGGGTGGAGACACAGTGCAGGAAAAGGAAGATGTGGATTGACTCAATGACTAGAAAAATAGATTGGTCTGTTGGAGACAATGAGATTGGCTCAGAATACAGCAGAGTTCAGAGCTAATGTACATAGGTGCTATGAGTCTCAAGCAACTCCATGGCACATATCAACATGATGTGGCATGAGACTAAGGACATTTCCCCCCTCTTTTAAATATCATTTCTACATTTCCAGCAAAATATGTGAAAATACTGTTTTTTCAACATTAAATTATATTTGTTGTTGTATTTGTTTTGTACTGTAGAGTCAGAACCGAACCACAGCTGATCCTCCAGCATGTTTTCAGAGGCAGCTAATCACATAGGAGGAGACTGCACATCCTTCACCCTTGGAGCACCTGGCAGAATAGAACTATATACCTTCAAGATTGCAACGCAGATTGTTACCACTAGGCTACCAGAGCTCTTAACATAGACATAACCATAAACATAGACTCTACATATAGATTTGTTGTTGTTGTTGTTGTTATTGGTATGTACTGTGGAGTCACCTGCAACTCATAGTGACCCTATGTACATCAGCCCTAAAACCTACAATATCCTGTGCCATTCTTATTGTCTCTGGCACACCCACTTTCATTACCCCAGTACTGAATTATTCCATCTTACTGAGAGTCTTCCTATCTTGTGCTGTCCCTCCAACCTCCCAAGCATGATGTCCCTCCTTGCAACATGTCCTAAGTAAGTCAGGTGAAGGTTCAGAATCCTTGTCTCCAAGGAGCAGTCTGGCCTCACCCTCTCAGGAGGAATTTGTTTGTTCTCCTAGCAGTCCATGGTATATCCAATATTCTTCTCCAGCACCATAGCTCAAAGGCATCAATATTCCTTCTATCATCCGTAGTCATTGTCCAGCTTTCTGATGCATAGCAAGTAATGACAAAGACCGTGGCCTGTATCAGGCATACCTTAGTCTCCAGAGCTTGAGCTTCAGTACTTTGAATAGGTGTCTGACAGCTGACTTTGTAAATCAGATTAATCTTTTTATTTCCTAACTGATTGTGCCAAGAGTGTTGATTGTGGAGCCAACCAAACTGAAGCTGTTAATATTAATCTCTTCACCATCTATCAATATGTTGCCATTTGGTCCAATGGTGAGAATCTTTGTTTTCTTGATGTTGAGCTTCAATCCACATTGAAGGCTGCAAATATACACAAATACATATATCTATAGATATACATATATTCTACATATGTACGTACATGTACATATACAAGCTGAAATATTAACAATCTCAATACATTCTCCATATATCATGATGCTGCCAATTGGTCCAGTTGTGAGAATCTTTATTTTCTTGGTGTTGAGCTTCAATACACATTGCAAACTATAGTCTATTACCCTCTGGACCCAATACTTAGGCCCTCCTCAGTAGTGCAATGGGAATACAGAGAAGCAAGATATTAGAGAATGATTTCTTTAAAAAAAAATTAGTAATTTCAATGAAAATTTACAGAGACTTTGTATTTGCATTCCTTAATTGTTGCACTTTTCTCCCTGCCCACCCCTCCCCTCCCAGTACACTCTTCTCTTTGAAAAAGGGAAAGAAAAATTCTTTCATTGTTTTACAATCCCTCCCCACAGGTCCACTCCACTATGCAGCCTTCACTCTGGACTCCAGTCATAACAAAAATACCTAATCACATATCCCTTTTAAACAGTTTTCCCCCTCATCTGTTTCAATGCAGTATATATATTATTCATCCCATCTTTCTCAGTCTCTCCTCAACCCAGATTTCAGTCGTGTTTTACAACAGTAGCACTATGCTGTATTTGTCCTTTTGTGACTGAGATATTTCACTCAGCATAATGTCCTCCAGAGTCACCCAATTTGAATAATATTGCATGAGTTCCTTGTTTTTCAATGAAGCATAGTATTCCATTGTGTGAATATACCACTTATGGTCTCTTTGGGGTCTATTCCCAGTAGTGGAGTTGCTGGGTCAAATGGTATCTCTATTTGCAACTTTTTGAGAAAGGACCACGCCACCTTCCACAGCGGTTGCACCATTTTACACTCCCACTAACAGTGAATAAGAGTTCCAGTTTCTCCACAACCTCGCCAGCGTTTGTTGCTTGCTGTTCTGTAAAATTTTGCAATTCTGACTGGGTGAGATGATACCTCATAGTTGTTTTTAGACAGTGATTTAATATGTGCAACAACTGCGTTTCATGAGACTATTGATCCATGAAAAACAGGAATAAAGCAAGATTTAATTTCAGGCTTGGAATAATAGCTTATTTTTACATCACTTACTAAAATACAAAATACATAAAGAAAAGCATGATTGAATAAAGTAATTATTTAATGTATTGAATAAATTGAGCTGCAAATTTATGTCTATAATTTCATTCACAGTGACCTTATGTACAAGAAAACAACACTGCCCGTTTCTGCACCCTTTTCACTCTCTTTTGTGCTTACATCCATTTTTGTAACCGCTAGAACAGTCTACCTTGTTGAAGACCTTCCTCTTTTTCACTGACACTTTATTACTAGCCATTACGTTTTTCTCCATGGACAAACTGTTAACTTTCCTAGAATATGTGAAACAAAAGTCTCCCTTTCCTCACATATGTTGTTGTTGTCATGTGCCGTCGAGTCACTTGCGACTCTATGTACAACAGCCCTAAACCCTACTCTGTCCTGTGCCAATCACACTGCTTCTGACACTCCCATCTCGATTACCCCAGTCATAGAATCAATCCACCTCATACAGGGCCTTCCTCTCCTGCACTGTCCCTCCACCCTCCCAAGCACTGTGTCCCTCACCAAGGACCTGTCCCTCCTTACAATATGTCCAAAGTATGTCAGACGAAGCCCCAGAATCCTTGTCTCCAAGGAGCAGTCTGGTTTAATCCTCTCCAAGATGAATCTGTTTGTTTTCTTGGCAGTCCATGGTATATTCAATGTTCTTCTCCAGCACCACAGCTCAAAAGCATCAATTCTCCTTCTATCCTCCCTAGTCATT
>NW_006399925.1:5814335-5823223 GCF_000299155.1 Elephantulus edwardii
TGTCCAACTCTCTGATGCATAGCACATAATTGTGAAGACTATCGCCCATATTGGGCAGACCTTAGTCTCCAGTCTGACATCGTTGCTCTTCAGTACTCTTGAGAGGTCCCTCACAGCCGACTTTCCTAATGCAAGTGGTCTCTTGATTTCCTTGCTGCTGTTACCAAGAGTGTTGACCATGGAGTCAAGTAAACTAAAACTGTTAGCTATCTCAATCTCTTCACCATCCATACTGATGCTGTCAATTGGCCCAGTGGTTTGAATCTTTGTTTTCTTGAAGTTGAGTTTCAGTGCAGCAAGCACTTCAGGTCCTCTCAGTTTCAGCAAGCAGGGTTGTGTCATCTGCATAACCCAGGCTGTTGATGATTCTTCCCCCAATCCTAATGCCACATTCCTCTTCATATAGCCCAGCATCTCAGATGATCTGTTCTGCATAGAGATTGAAAAGGTATGGAGACAGAATCCATCCCTGATAAACTCCCTTCTTGATTTTGAACCATGTAATGTCTCCTTGCTCTGTTCTGACAACTGCCTCTTGGTCAGAGTATAAGTTTTGCACTAACACAATCATATGTTCTGGGATTCCCATTCTTCTCAGAGTCAGCCATAGCTTATTATGATCCACACAGTCAAAAGTCTTTGCATAGTCAATGAAGCACAGATAGACATTCTTTTGGTACTCTTTGCTTTCTGCTAAGATCCATCTAACATTAGCTATAATATCCCTAGTACCATGACCTCTTCTAAATCCAGGCTGCACATCTGGCAGTTCTCTGTTGACATATCGTTCCAAACGTTTTTGGATAATTTTCAGCAGAATCTTGCTTGTATGTGAAAAACAATTACATAATTTAAAACAAATATATTATGTGTGAGAAAGCTCTGTGTCCTTGCAATTGTCAAGATACTAATATGGAGAAAAGTTTATATTCAGAAGTTAAATATGTTGAAGTTTATACTTAATTGGGAAACTGTTGGAGGCATTAGTTAGAAGCAGGCTACTGCAAACATTTAAAAACAGAAATTAGGTATTGAATGATGGTTGTGGAAAGGTATATAGATGATACATAAAGACTGATATTCAAATGTAAGATATTTTCTCATATTTTATATCACTAATACAATAGTTTTTTAAGGTACTTCTCCACTAAGAACAGGCAAGGTAAAATTAACAAAAACATCATGAATGGTAAGAGAATAGTCTCTCTCTTAATTGAACTTCTTAACAATTCCCTAAAGTATCATTGATGCCATTGGCTAATACCTGAGTCAAACGTGGAACAGAAGAAGTCTCTCAAAATTATTTAAAAATCTTTAGGGCCATTAACATTCCGATTGCCACAATATATTTAAAACAAAACAAAACCAGAATTAGGAATTGACCATGTTCTGAGATCATGTCACTTCAATTTAGAGTAGCATCATTCTCTTCTATGAAAAATATTCTTTGTAATTAATGGTTATTTCTAATAGGAAACTTATACTTGGTAATTTACTTTGCTTTTATTTTGACTGAGTATTTATTTCAAACATCTATTACCTTTCCTATATATTGTTACTACAGTTCATATTCTTTAAGGTGATAGTCTGAATATTAGAATCACAAATTTTTTGTAGAAGTATTGTCATCTCAATTTTTGGTTTATGTTGCATGATTCCCGAGGGGAATGACTCATCTCTTTGGGGCCTCCTTAGTTTTAAACAAAAATTATGCAAAACATAATATACTTTTGACATCTCTTTACCTAATATCATTCTTCTCTCAGTTATCCTTTCTTATAATCAACTCTAAAACCATGTGTCTTTTAAATTGTAAGGGTTTTAGAGGCCACTATATTGCCTTAAAACATATATACTCTTCTATATTATTTAAGATACAAACATGATGTATAAAATTCTTAATATTTTAAAGAATATGTCTTTAAAGCAGTTAGTCTTATGTGGATTTGAAGATTGGGCATACTCATTCAAATTCCAGTTAAACTAGTTACTCTTGTGCAATATCTCCAGGATTTAGTTTCATTAATGCATTCTTCCTTTTTATTCTTTCTTTAGCCACTTAACCCATTTTTTTACCAGTTCAAGATATTTCCTAAAAGATTTTTGAGCACACACATCCTAAACCTAGTAAAAATTTTACCTATGACTTCATATTGTTCCCCAATTTTTTTTAATTAATTGATTTTTTTTTACAAGAATATGCTATTTTGTTTTCTAACCCAGGGTGTGGTTGGAATGAAGTTTGTAGTGAGCACAAATTACCTTTGAAACAAGAGGGACTGTATGAACACATCTGCCTCAAAAAACTCATTTAAGGCTCCAACAAATTGGAGACAAGACTTGTTTACTGAAATACATTTCATCATCACTGTGCACGCTGGATTTGCCATCAACCCTTGGAGAACAGGTTTTGGGAAATTTCCACCTACTATGGAAGGAGTTTGCTTTTTCCTTATGACAACATTTAATAGATTTCCTATGGAATTTCTTCATTCATCCTCCTAAGACAAATAGGAAAGAATGAATATAAATAAAAGTGAAATCACTTTACCATAGTGTTGTGTACATGGCCTGGCATGTATAAAAATCAAGCTCTAAACATGTCCTAGCACCATAGTGGAAGAGACTATATCGTGGAAGCCAATGAATCTATATTTTATAATGGATGGGTATTTTCTATACTTGTATATGAACTCACTTAGGGAAAAAAAGCATCAGGATATTTATAAAAATGAATGCAAAGCACATGTGAAACTCCCACTAAAGGAAATGAAAATCTAATTTCAGACTTTGATATCCAGTGGCTGTCTAAAAAAGCAAAAGGCACAACAAATTAAGCTAAAATAATCAACTGCTGCCTGAAATCATCGATTTGAATCACACAGAACACATAATTGTCTCAATTGAATAAAGTCACAATCCAAAACAATTCCGTTTTAATAACGAGACATTTTACATGTGCCATAATTATAAAGGCCCAGCTGTGACTATATTCACCCTTAGATGAGAACATAATCTCCTGTCTCTAGCAAAAAGCAATTCTGTTTATCCTTTCCTGGTGCAAGGGGAACAAATGGGGATTTTAAGAGGATCAATCTACAGTAATTTTCACCGACTGTAAAGAATCTCCATAATCATTATGATTTAATAGCTGTATATACACGTTCGTGGTTCTGGTTTTCTCACTAACCTGATGAGAAGTGAGCACGATGCTGACAGTGTACAAATTGGCAATTTTATAGAAAATGCCCAACTTCACTGATGCTTGAAGGGACAGAGAAAGTTTTCATTAAAGTCAGAGACTTTGGTATTTTACTGGAAAAGATCACATTTTAGATTATAGCTTAGGGCAAATGGATAATATTTTGTGTCTAATCAAACTTAACTATAGATCCAGACTCTGTAATTTACTTAATAGACAGCTGAGGTAACCTTGGAAAAATGCCCAAACTCTAAGACCAGATGCCCTTAAGTAGAGAAAAAAAACCTGTTGTAAAATAATATGACAAGTAATGAAAACCACAGTACTAAGGCCTCAGAAGTTACATAATATTTTGTATCTTTTTTAAAAAAAATGTAATTTGTGTACTAATATATGTACTCTGTTCTCTGTGGTGTGAACTCCTAGCATGTCCTGGACAAAGAATGCACTCATTACTCATATTTTAAAGAAATCACATTAACAAGAAACCGAAGCTAAGAGGAATATCCTATTTCTGAGTTCACATCATTACTAAGATAAATCTTGAGGCTCACCAAAACAAGTGCGTTATGAAATATTATTATAAAAATTCTGAGTTGGGAAAATGGTAGAAGTCAAATCTCTTTCATTTAATATAGAGATGATGGACCCAAACTGAAGCACAGGAAAATCTAGACTATATTTTATTTTATTAATTTTAATGAACATTAACAGAGATTTTGGATTTTCATTCATTCATTGTTGCACTTTTTTCTTTACCCCCCTCCATCCAGTTCGCTCCTCTCTTTGAATAGCAAAAGATAAACTTCTTCGTTGGTACGCAATCCCCCTGACCACGACCTTGCCCCCCACCACCCCAAATGCACTCCACTATGCAACCTTAATTTTGGATTCCTAAATAGTCACAATATGCTATCATATATCACTTTTAAACTGTTCTCTCCCTCATCTGTTTCAGTTCAGTATACATAATCTATCCAGTTTTTCTTAGTCTTACCCCAACCCTGATGTTAGTAATTTTCTACAACAGTGGCACCATGCAGTAAGTGTCCTTTTGTGACTGAGATATTTTACTCAGCATAATGTCCTCCAGAGTCACCCATTTTGAATAATATTACATGAGTTCCTTGTTTTTCAATGCAGTGTAGTATTCCATTGTGTGAATATACCACTTCTCTATCCATTTGTTTGTTGATGGGCACTTAGGTTTTTTCCAACTCCTAGCTTTTGTGAACAAAGCCGCGATGAACATGGGTTAGACTGTATTTTTTAAGGGTTTTTTTTTTAATTTTTTTGTGCATATACTGTCAAATCAGATCTGACTGGTACAGGAGGAAATTGTCCCTCCTTCTCCTGCAAAGCATCTGGTGGATTCGAACCGTGTACCTTTGGAATTGCAGTACAGCTTCTTGCCACTAGGCCACCAGAGTTCCCCGGGTTAGACTATATTTTAAAATTGGTTTTTTATATATAAATTTACAAACTTATTAGAAAAAGGAAGTGCCCCTTATAGATTTATTCTCCCACAAACACTCCATCAGGGAGCTTGTTAAGTAATAAAAAAGTTTCCAGACCACATTCCCTAAGACTCTGTTTTAGGAGACAGTTCTGGTGTAGACCTTAAAGGACGTTTTCACAAGTTCACTAGGTATCCTAGCAACAAAGCAGGCCTGATATTCCTCTCATCATGAAAGCAGATAACAGGAAGGAACACCAGTAAGATGGCCAAGATGACACTAGAGTCTTAAATTTTCCAGGGGAGTAAAACATGTTTGAGATTTGTACAATACAGATGACACATGACAAAGTTGACTGGTAAGAAAAACAGTACATCCCCAAAATACTTTATTAAGACCTATTACTTACGCAGTTAAAGAGACACTGATTGAAATACTGGAGTTTCCCTGTGCTTGAGCCTATGTTCATCTGCAGAACTTTCTGAATTGTGGGAATTGAAACACTGCTAGGCAGAGGCAAGACTCAGTGTGGGAAAGCTGGACCTTATCGGAGCCGAGAAGGGGTAGTGGGCTTTGAGAAGGCCCTTGGGGTGAGCACAGAACCAAGAATGTCATTTATAAGCGAGGGCTGAGGGACAACATTCCCTGAGATGAGACAAAGCCCCCTCCTCTCTGGGGTTTCCAAGAGTAAAGGCTGGGTGAGGGAAGCAGCACTGTGTGGGGGAACAGGGGTAAGCCATCCAGGTGCTGCTGGAGGCGCTGTAGTGGCCTGAACGAATGTTGTAAACCTAGCAGCAACTGAGTCTTCGTCCAAGACATCTGGGGAGAAAATACCTCATAGGGGAATCATGTACAACAGCTGGGTTGGAAGATCTGGCATAAGGCTCTATGCCTGTGGAAGTGACCATAGCGGGCAAGAAATGCCACCTGCCTCCCACAGCTCTCTTAATCACAAAACAGGAGGCAGGAATCCTCTTTGACGAGGCAAGGATGGGGTCTTATTTTCAGGCCTAGTAACTGATGTTTCACTAAATGCCTAGTATGGAAGAACTTTGCCGTCTGTGTTTGGTGTTTCCATTACTAAAGACACTTTATAAACCTCGCAGTAGTTTTCCCTTCATATACTCACCTCCAGAGACTGACCTGGCTGCTCCCACTTGCCCAGCTTTTCTCATAAGGCACTTGTTACAGGGTTGCAAAGGGGAGAAGAGGGGTGGGAGGTTGCTCTGATGGTGGTACCCAACCTACAGGGTCAGGAGCCAGGATGGAGATGATTAGGGCTAAAGGTCATAGTTGAGATGGACAGGCAGGACAATGAGCAGTGTGTCCAGGAAAAAGGTGGCTGTGAGCTGCAGCTGCAGTGGGGCTGCTGAGAGCATAGCGTTGACCACCAGTGAGTAGGACACAACAAAGAGGCACATGATGCTGCTGCCATGCTTCATGAAAGCTTACATGAGCTGTCATCCTGAGAAACCCTACAGGAGGCCAGGCCCAGGGCCACTTCCTGCAAGCAGACCTAGGTTCAGGAACACACCGAAAGTGTAGAGGAAGAGGTTCTGAAACACCAGGGGTAGTTGTTGGCATGTCATGAGCATCTCTGTGTACACAGATGACAAGTCTGAGATGAGGCAATACAGGATGAGGAACACAGTCCCAGTGAGGTGATGTACAGAGCCATAAGGACAGCAGCAGCTACTGCAGGGGGCCCAGGATAGGTACTTCGGGGGGTCTTGGAGGCCACCAGCTGCATAGAAGGCCCCCGCTGCCAGCAGCAGCAGCACTGCTAGTCCCTGGTATGCAGAGAGGTGGTGTCAGAGGCAGAGGCAGTAGAAGAGATCAGTGCTTCCAATCTTGAGATTGCTCAGTACTTGGTAGGTGCTAGGGTGATGTTGAAGATAAATACCAGATTGTTGTTAGAGTCATAAAGCAGGCTGACAGGGCAAAGGAGCAGCCCGGTGCCAGGATGGTACCCCCTGGGGCCAGGTCTGCCAACCTGCCAGGAGGGAGAAGGTGCACAACAGCAACTTGGCCAGCTCAGTCAGGAGGACAGCTGAGGAGGACCAAAAGGGCGCTTGGCCATCCACATGGCATAGTGCCAGCAATGGAACATGTATACCATACATAATAGTGGACAGAAACAACATCAAGATCCAGTAGGTTAGCCTGGGATGGCCCAGGCCTGCCAGACCCCGTCCTCTGTACTCATGCCCACACCAGATCCTGGCAGTGGTGAGGAGTGGTGATGGTGTGAGTTGTAGTAACACATCTGAGTAAAATCAAGTTATGGGGCCAGGCCCCAGGAAGGAATTGTCGTGGCACATTGCCAGAGAGGACAAATAGGATCAGAGCCAGCTGCAAACTGCATAGTCAGGGTGGAAGAAGAAGCTGGTGGATCTTGAATCTAGTCTTAAGGGTAATCCAATGGGGTCAAGGAAGGAAGGAATCAGGGTGCTGACTGACCAGTCACTGTCCACTATCTGTGGGAAGAGTATCAAGGCTGAGGTGGCAGGAAGAATGTAGACAGAAAATGCATGACAGCCAAGGAAGAGGGATATGATGTCTGTGGTTGAAAGGCCTCAACCTGCAGACCCCAGCTGTTCATCCCGTCTCCCCTATGGGATCCAGAGGTAATAAGGCCCTTTTTGTAGTGACCAAAGATAGTCCTTCAACATCTTCTCCACATTGGGCTCGGTGTATGCCTGGGCAGCATAGATGCCAGTGCCAGTGCCCACAGCAAAGCCCAATACTACTGATGTCCTTATTTTGGCTATCACATAGGAGACCAGGAAGCCCTTGAAGAATGGGGGGGGGACAGTTGAGAGCCATCCTAGCCCATGCCACTGCTCACTTCATCTTCTGCAGGTTGCTGTAGGTGCTCCAACTGATTCTTGAGAAATGCCAGATCCTTACGTTTGGGAAGAGAAATTTTGTCATCAGCCGTCTTCCCTGCCAAACTTGTTGAGCAGACTTAGATTTATTTTTGATGAATAATCTAGTAAGACAAATCTTAGGCCGTTTTCATTTAAGCTGAGGCAATCCTGCCTTTCACTTCATATGTGAACTCCATTGTTTTACAATTTTTAGAGCTAACTGAAAGGTCAATTGCTTGAATCAAACAGACACACTGAGGGGGTAAGTTAGATAGCATCTCACAGTAAAGAGTTATAGTTTAAGAAACCCAACATAAGGTCAACAAACATCAGGAACAACCCCATAACAGTGTTTTGTTTGTTTGTTTTTAATTTGAGGGGATAGAGAGAAGGATTTCCCTCCACTGTAGGATGTATTGGATTATCCCATTGCTATGTAAATAGTGACTTAGCTTTCATACACAGTATTCCAGTCAATGATTCATCAGCCGTTGTGGAACAAACAAGAAATTCTTGAAGTCACTTAAGACTTTTATATTAGGTCTCTTGGATATATCATGGGATATTCATTACTCTTCTCCAACACCATAATGAAAGGCATCAATTCTTCCTTTGCCATCCTTATTCTTTGTCCAGCACTCAGATATATAGCAAGTGATTGAAGCACCATAGCTTGAATCAGGCACACTTTAGTCTTCAATTTGGTATCATTGTTTCTCAGTACTTTGGAGAGGTCCTTTATAACAGAGTTTAACAGTAACAACAACAACGACGACAATGACAACAACAACAGAGCTATTTTGGCCTAGTGGACAGAAATTTATGCTACCAAGCCTAAGGTGGGTGATTTTAATCTGTGGCACTCAGGCCTAGTTTAAATGTTTGGGGTTTTATGTTTTGTTTTGTTTTGTTTCATTTTGTCTTGTCAAACATTCTTCTATGTGGTATAGCACTGGTCTGTGCATTTCAGTACGGAGGTAACTTCTGGTTGCTGTGATGCTAAACACTGTCACACTGATGTGCCAAATGCAATAATGGTTTACCCTTGGTGGACTGTGTTTAGCGGAGCTTCCCAATTAAAACAAGCTTGGAAGCAGGAGTGGCATCCACTTCCGAAATGGCTTGCTTACGGAAACTCTATGAACAATGCTCAGGTCTTTCTTTCAAAGAGTCACTATGAGTTGTATACAACTCGACAGCACTTAACAACAACCACAACAACAGTGCCAATGGTGTTGATTGTGGATGCAAGCAATATTAAACTGTGGACAATTTCAATATCTTTTCCATCTGTCATAATGTTGCCTACTGACCTGGTGGTGAGGAATTTTGTCTTCCTGATGTTGAGATGTAATTAAT
>NW_006399925.1:5824943-5834131 GCF_000299155.1 Elephantulus edwardii
AGTCTTCCTCCTATCCTAATGTTACAATTTTCTTCATGGAGCCCAGCTTCTTGAATGAGTTCCTCAACATATAAATTGAACAGGTATGATGAATGGATGTAGCTCTGACAAAAACTTTTCTTGATTTTAAACCATGCAGTGTTCCCTTGTTTTGTTCAGAAAACTGCATATTGGGATTATCAGAGATTTTGTGTGAGGAAACTTAAGTATTCTGGAATTCTCATTCTTCTTGATACTAGCCATAGCTTGTTATGATCCATAAAATCTGTGCTGGTAAGGCTTCATTGTCCAAAATTACTTTTCTATCAATTAACTTTTTGCATAAGCACAATCAAATGTTCTGGGGTTCCCATTAACTTCAAGTTTAATTGCAATTTGTTGTGATCCACACAGTCAAATGTCTTTGCATAGTCAATGAAACACATATATATCTCTCTGGTACTCTTTGCTTTCTTCTAAACCATCTGACATTGACGATAATGTCTTTAGTGCCACGGCCTTTTCTAAACCTAGCTTATATTTCTGGTTGTTCTCTGTCAATGTATTGTTCCAGTGGTTTCTGGATAATCTTCATAAAGATTTTGCTTGTATGTGATATTGTATGCTAATTTTCACACTTTGTTGGATCACCTTTCTTTGGAATAGAACTAAATATGGATCTCTTCCATTCAGTTGGCCAGGCAGCTGTCCTCTAGCTTTCTAGCACAACCTGGTGAGTACATCCACGGCAGCATGTGTTTGTTGAAATAATGTCAGTTGGTATTCCATCAATTCCTGGGGCTTTATTTATTTTTTTTTTTGCCAAGTACTTCAGAGCAGCTTAATCTTTCTCCTTCATCACCATTGCCTCTTGATAATATGCTGTTTCTTGAAATTCTTCTGTGTCAGGCAATTATTTTCAGTACAGTGACTCTGTATACTCCTTCCATCCTCTTTTAATACTTATTTGGTTCCACAGTCAACACTCTCGGTACCAGCAGTCAAGAAACCAAAAGAAAAGTTGCATTAGGTAAGGAAACTTTCCAGAGTACAGAGAAGCAACAATATCAGTCTAGAGATTAAGGTATGCCTGATCGAGGCCACAGTCTTCACAATTGCTTGTTATGTATCAGAGAACTGGATAACTAAGGATGATGGGAGAATTCATGCCTTTGAGTTGTGCTGGAGATGAGTCTTGAACATACTCTGCACTGCCAAGAAGACAAATAGGTCTGCTTTGAAGAAAGTGAAGCCAAGTTTCTCCTCAGAGACTAGGATTTTGAAGCTCTGTCTCCCATGATTTGGGCATATGGCCAGGAGGGACCTATACTTAGAGAAGGACATCATGCTCAGAAGGGTGGAGGGACAGCATAGGAGAGGAAGACCCCTGAAGAGACGGAGTGGTACAGTAACTGGGGCAATGGGGATAGGTGTGTCAGAGTCAGTGAGACTGGCTCAGAACAGGGCCGGCTTCCGAGCTATTATATTTAGGGTCACTATGAGTCGTAGATGACTCAACGGCACATAACAGCAACAACATCCCTTAACTTACTTTACCATATGAAAATGGGCAGGGATATGTGAATAGGGCTTTTTAGTCTATCCACAAAAATAGTGGCTAAAAATTGTATGAGGAAATAATAGTATTAAAAGAATTGGCAAAAAAAAAACCCCAACTTCCCCCAAAAAAAACAAAACCAAAAAGTTTGGCTAGACTCACCAATGAATAAGAGGTTTGGCTAGTCTCACCATTAAATTGAACAAATTATGCAGTAGAATCAGAGGAACTTAATCACTAGAAAAGACTAAGGAAGAGAATGCACCTTATCCTTGAGGACCAGAGATTCTTGCACTAGCCAGACTAAGCCCTGTAGAAACAACTGCCATAACAGTCACAGCAGAAGATCAGAGGCCTTACATGAGATGAGTGGACTTATGCCATGGAACCAGAGCTAAAAACCTTCCCACCCATTTGTTGGAGAACTGAGGAGGGGAGAACCATAATTTTCAGGAGTAAGAACTTTGTAACACTGTCCTAAAACCAAGAGCCTCAAGGCTAAGGCACCTGTGCGCACATTTCTGAAGCTATCTGGTCTATATTCTGTTATTGGAATTTAACCCTTTTCTTTCTCTTTTGACTATGGTTCAGTGTGGTCTGTGAGCTATCACATTGATGTTTTGACCCAGGAAAGTAGAAATATTGGTGTTAACATGATAAAAAAGAGATACAGGAAAGTAGAGGACATGTCTGAACTCATTGGAATTGGTTTTGTGTTATTGGTGCTATTTACTGGGTCAGTTCCACTTTATGAAATTGGTAAAGGGAAATATGACTGTCCACACGTTGTCCTTACTCTTTTTACACAGGGAAATGTCTTTGCGTATTGAATGTAGTGCAAATGAACATTCTTCTGGTATTCTGTTTTCTGCCAAGAACCATCTGATATCAACAATGATATTTCAAGTGTCACAGCCTCTTCTAAGTCCAGCCTAAACTTCAGTAACTCTCCATCAATATGCTCTTCTAGCTGTTTTAGGATGATCTTCAGCAATATTATCTTACATGTGATACTAATATTGTTCAATAATTTCAATATTCTATTGTATCATCTTTCTTGGAATGGGAATAAATATACATAACTTCCAGTCATTTGTCCAGGTAGCTAGCTGTCTTTCAGCTTTCCTGACACAGATAAGTGAGCACATCCAGGGTTTTATTTGTTAGTTTACATATGTCAATTGATATCCTTCAATTCCTGGGGCCTTATATTTCTGATGCCTTTAGTGCAACTTGAACCTCTTCTTTCATTATGAATTGCTCTTAATCATATGCTATTTCCTGAAATATTTCAGTGTTGACCAATTTTTGGAACAATGATTTTGTGTATCTCCTTTATCATCTTTTGATCTTCCTGTATTGCATTACAGAACTATAACCCTAATGTTATTAAGTGTCATCATGGTGGGATCAACAGGTAGCTGACATTCTAGCAGGGTTTTGGAGCCTGTAAATCACTCAGGAAGAGATTGACATTTTTTTTCCCCTGTGGAGTAGTTGATGGATTAAAACTTCCTGTATTTGAATTGATGTCACAACTTCCTATTCACTACTACCAAAGCACCCTTAATTATATAATCTAGATTATAGAACTATACTCTTTTTTTCATTCATTCATTGTTGTACTTTTCTCCCTGCCCCCACCCCAAATTTGCTCTTCCCTTTGAAAAGTAAAATAAAAATTCTGTCATTATTATATAATCCCTCCCTGCAAGTCCACTCCACTAAACTACCTACATTCAGGACTCCTGTCATAACAATAATAGCTAATCATATATCCCTTTTAAACAGTTCTCTCTCTCATCTGTTTGAATACATGATACATTATTTATCCCCTCTTTCTCAGTCTCCCCCAACCCCTGTTTTTTATAACAGTGGCACTATGCAGTATTTGTCTCTTTTGCAACTGAGATCAGCATAACGTCCTTCAGGGTCACCCATTTTGTATATTTCATGAGTTCCTTGTTCTTCAATGCAGCATAGTATTCTGTTGTGTGAATATACCAGAGCTTCTCTATCCATTTGTTTGTTGACTAGATCTCATAGATATTTATAGGCTAATGCACCCCAAAATGCACCAGCAGCCATGAAATTAAAAGACATATTGCAATGGGAAAGTCTGCTGTTAGGGACCTCTCCAAAGTACTGAAGAACAATGGTGCATCTCTGGAGACTAAGGTACATCTGATACAGGCCATAGTATTTGAAATCACTGGATATGCATCAGAGAGTTGGACAATGACCAGGTAGGATAGAAGAAGAATTGATGTCTTTAAACTCTGGTGCTGGAAAAGAGTATTGAGGGTACTATGGACTGCTAAGAAGACAAACAGATTCATCCTTGAGAGGGTTAAACCTGGCTGCGCCTTGGAGGCAAGGATTCTGAGGCTTCATCTGACATAATTTGGACATGTTATAAGGAAGAATCAGTCCTTGGAGAGGGACATCATGCTTGGGAGTTTGGAGGGACAGTGCAAGAGGGGAAGACCCCCTACAAGGTGGATTGATTCAGTGACTGGGGTAATTGGGATGGGTGTATCAGAGACAGTGTGATTGGCACAGGACAGGAGAGTGTAAGGCTGTTGTACATAGGGTCGCTATGAGTCACAAGGAACTTGAGGGCACATAACAACAACAACGACACCATTAAGTCAGAACTAACTCATAGCTGACCCTCCAGTGGGTTTTCAGAGGCAGTAAATCACACAGGAGAAAATTGCCCATCCTTTTCCTATGGAGTAACTAACTGGTGGGTTCAAACCAAGTACTTCTGTGATTGCAACACAGCTTCTTACCACTAGGTGACCTTAGAGTAAAGAATGAAACCAATGGGTTTACTTTACTGGAACATATTTCAGAGTCACTGTTGTGCTTTTCAGTACTCTGATTTAGTGTTTAGTTATGTTGGTGCTTTGACCATCTATTTTGTATTTGACTGAAAAGGCGACTATGAGACCTCTGAAAAACACAGATTCTGTACTGAAAATTTTAATATTTTAGTGTTAGCTCTTTCTGTATTTAGTATCTACTATCACTATGAGTTGTGCTGAACTCGAAGACAATCAATAACAACAACAACATGTAGCAAAAAAACCTGTTTGGACTTTCTGCTGTCTTAATTGTTTTATTAGCTTTTGAGTTTTTAGCACCTAGAATCTTCTTGGAAGACAATAGCAGAGAACAAGACTTCTGGAACAGACAAAATATAAAACAAGATGTTTCAACAAATGAATACAGTGCTGGAGGTGCCCATTTGTGTTAAGAATTTTGGAAGATAGGTACTGGGTTAACTAATTGAAAGAGATTAATACTTGTACTTTTTTCCAAAGAATGGTAATCTCACAAAACAAAGAAAGTATTTTAAAAGATCTTTAATATTGTGTACAAGTGTAAGCTTGCCAGAAACAAACAAACAAACACCCCAAAACCATAGTAGTGATAGAGAAATGCCAGAAATTTGTGCTGGATTCAGAAGAGAATGTGGAATGAGAGATATTTGTTCATTCTAGTTAGATTTTAACTGATAACAGAGAATTCCAGAAAGAGGTTGACTGGTGTTTTCTTGACTCTGTAAGAGTCATAACAAACTATGGATGACACTGGGAATATTTAGAATTCCTAAACAGTTAATAATGCTTGTGGGTTATTTGTATACAAGTAAAAGATAACCTTTTGAGCAGAAAAAAGAAATAAAATCATGAGTTGAATTATCGGATAAACCAAATAGTTTTAAAAAGAGTAAAAGTAGAATGTAATAGACGCCTGATCAATTGTTAAAGGAATTTTTCTTGAGTGTAGCCTGTAGCATTTTCTATCTCACTAGAGATAAAAGGAGAGGAAACCCAGCTAAGAAGGAAGTCCAAGACACAAGTTAACTTCCAGGGAATTCTATGCTTATAGTTGCTAAAGGAAACAAAGACTTTCTTAAGAAACTAATAGAGAGGAGAGGCCCTCCTCTAAATTTGTACCCTGAAGTTGACATATTATAGAATATAACTGAATACATTTATATTTGTTAAAGTTATGATATGTCTGTTATGGTACCACTAGATGTCTACGAGAGATACTCTGTAGTTTAAAATTAGGACCATTGTGCATAGTTTGCTGTTTACCTATCCAAACTATATGCTGAGCAAATATTCTGTGGAACTGAACTGTAAGAAGAATATGACATCAGTATTGGAAGTAGGCTTATTAACACTTTATGACATGCAGGTAACACAATTTTGCTTCTTGAAAGTGAAAGAGGAATTGAAACACCTTGGTGATGATGAAGATCAAAGACTATAGCCTTCAATATGGATTACAATACAATCTAAAGGAAATGAAAATCATCAAAACTGACTCAATAAGAAGCACTATGATCAGTAGAGGAAAAGAATGATGTTTTTAAGAATTTAATTTTTCTTGAATCAACAGCCCAGCCTCATGGAAGTATCAGTAAAGAAATCAAGAGACATATTGCATTGGCTAAATATGCTGCAGAAGAACTCTTTAAAATTATAAAATGCAAAGACATAACTTTGAGGACTAAAATAAATTCATTAAAACCATATTTTTAATCACATAATTTTCATAAAGTGTAGGAAAAGAGAAGAATTAAGGCCCATGAATTATAATATAAGCAAAGAGTATTAATGAACTAATTTTCAGAAGAATGAAAAATCAGTGTTAGAATTAGAGTCAGAGGGGATAGAGAAAATAGTGCAACAATGAATGAACGGAAATCCAAAATCTCTGTAAATATTCATTAAAATTAATAAAATAAAATAAAATTTAAAAAAAAGAATTAGAGCCAAAAGTCTTTGGAGGGAAGGATGTAAAAACTTTATCTCATGTACCTTGGATATTATATCAAGAAGAACAAATCTTGAATCAGAAAAAAAAAGACCTTCAATGATAAGAATTGGAAAAGTGACTGAAAAACTTGGCTCATTATCACAATGATTGTAACGATGGTAAAGAATGAGGCAGTTTATTGTTCTTCATATAGAATCACCAGGAGTTGAAATAGGGAGTACTGGTGGCTTACCGGTAAGGTTTTGCACTACCAAAATAAGGAAAGGTGATTAGAATTCACCAGTTGCTTCCATGGGAGAAAGGTGAAAAATCTCCTTCCCTGTGTTTAGCTCCTCTGAAAACATGCTGGAAGGTCAGCTGTGAGTTTGTCCCAACTCAACAGTACACAACAACTTGAGATGGACTTGATAGTTGAAGGCATACAACAACTGTTGCTATTGTTGTTGCTGCATAGCTGGTCCTCCAGTGGGTTTTTAGAGAATGTAAAACAAATGAGAGAAGATGGCCTGTATTTTTCCTGCATAACAGCTGGTTGATTTGAACTTCATATCGTTGGATTGGTAGCACAAATCCTTATCACTAAGCCACCACCACTACAACTACTGGCTACTCTTTTTGGACATCATTCTCTTCTAGCCATATTCAATGTTTCAATTCTCAGAAACCAATAAAGCTATTATGTTTCCAACTTTTCCATTTATTTTTGAAGTCTGGAACCAGTTTTGTCTGCAATAAATTTTCAGATTGAATAATTTGCAGAGAGCTACTATTGCTATAAACTAAGTGGTTGTATGATCACAGTGTTCATTAGAGAGAAACAACAAATGAAGAAATATAATGAAAATGATGATGATACAGCAAAATTATTTGCACCCTTTGTATTTCTAATGTGATGGATTAACAATGAGATGCAACAGTGTGTTCAGATATAGCAGTGGATGTGAAGATAGGATGAGGTAGAGGGTGTTTCACTATGTTGATCATGGTTCGCAGTCAATTATAGCAAATTTAATGATATCAAACAACAACGATGCATACATAAATGACCATGCCATACAATATTAAATACAAGAAATTTAATATATTTGATTCATGTTAACAGAATTTTAAAAATAGTGATCAAAATCTCAAAACTCATTGCCTTCAAGTTGGAATTTCTTCCTAACTGGCTGTCTAGAGAGAGGGTTTTCAGAGTCTGTAAATCACATGAGAGGGAATTTTCAGTTTTTCTCCTGAGGCACAGTTTGAGGTTTGAATTGCTTGTTTGTTTTTTTTATTATCAGCACAAATTCTACACACTAGGCAATATTGTTGTTGCTAGAGGGGGGTGGTGGCTGAGACTTGTGGTAGATTCCAACAGTGGGATTTTTTAAAGGAATAATTTGGAGAGTGGGAGAGGTAAAGAATATCTCAAAATACGGGTCTAGCTTTAGTCCAGCAGTCTCTATCCATAGTAATAGCAAACACAGTTCCTTAATTAATAAAAGTCCTGGATTCAGTTTGATATTCATCTTTCCCTTCCATTATCTAGTTAGAACAGAAAAACTTTCAATGTGGTCTTTATCTCTGAGTTCCTCTGGTTACACCTTCCCATAGTTTCTCCACACCAGTGTCACAGTCTCTCCACCACCATCCCCAGGATCTCACCACCAGGATCTTGCTTAAGTTTCCAGGGTCTTGCTTGAGTCCCCCTCAAGTCTTAATACTCAGCGTGGGAAGCACTTTCACTCTTATCCTAGTCCCACAGCTGTTGATGATTATAATATCATATGTCTGCCCTTAAGGTAGCTTGAGACAAAAGGGAGCTAATATAATGGTTATAAAGCCAATATGACTCATAGCAACCCCATGAACAGAAGATCTCAAATTTGTCCTATACTGTGCCATCCTTATCATCTCTGAAACACTTGAACCCATTGCCACAGTACTCTGTTAATCCAGCTGGTTAAAGGTCTTCTTCTCCTTCATTGACCCTCCACCATTACAAACATGAGGTCCCTTCCAAAGATTAGCCTCTTCTAGCAACACATCCAAAGTATAAGAGTTGAAGCTTTGTAATTAATGCCTCAGTGGAACACTCTGACACTATCTCTGAGACATACATGTTCATTCTTTTGTCAGTCCTTGGTATATTCAATTCTCTTCTCCCACATCATGGCTCAAAGTCATCCATTCTTCTGTCATCTTTATTCATTGTCAGCTTTCAGATGTATGGTAGATTTGAAATATCACAGCCTAAATGAAGCATACATTGGTCTTCAAACAGATAATGTTTCTCCTTAGTTATTGGGAGAGTTTCCTGACAGTATACTTGTCCAGTACAATACATTTCTTCATCTCCTGACTACTAGGACCAATGGTATTTACTGGATCCAAGTAAGCTGAAACTGTTTACAACTTCAATATTTACTTAATTTACTATTATATTGATTTTTGGTCTATTGATGAGGACTAAAGTCTTCTTGATTTGAATTGCAATCTATATTTAAAGTTATATTTTTCGATCTTGTTCAGCTTTTTAAGTCCTCACTTTCAACAAGCAAAGTTGTGTCATCTGCATAATGCAGGATATTAATAAGTATTTCTTCACTAGAAAGCAGAATCAGCCATCTATTTCTGAAGGAATTGTTGTTGTTGTTGTTATGTGCCATCGAGTCGCTTGCAACTCATAGCGACCCTAAGTACAAGTTCTCTAAATGCTGTTCTATCCTGTGCCAACCTAGCCATCTCAAATGCACTTATTCCCACCGATCCAGTCACAGAATCGATCCATCTCACCAAAAGTCTTCCTCTCCTTCGCCGCCCCTCCACTCTGCCAAACATGATGTCCCTCTCCAAGGACCAGTCCCTC
>NW_006399925.1:5840429-5844212 GCF_000299155.1 Elephantulus edwardii
CGCTATGAGTCGAAAACGACTCGATGGCACATAACAACAACAACAATAAAGGCTACCTAATGTAATCATAACAGTATATATTCTAGAAAAAAGCAGCTGTTATAATCTTGGAAAGCATCATTTTACCTGTGAGGAGCTATATGTTCTTATATGCAAAATAAGTCATTGAATGTATAAAATTCTAGGTGAACCCTCAGATTCAACTACAATATTGGAATGAATAATTTATGAACAGTAATTTTCATCAACTGTAGTTGAAATGAGGTAAAATATAGAAATAATTTAATTTTTTCTGTAATAAGATTTTGTAGGAATAGAGAAAAGATACATCATGGATGCAGGCTATTCTTAATGTTAAGCTATGTTTCTTAAATAAGTTCAGAAAGATTTTGCTTTCTTAAAGAAGCAAAATATTTCTGAACATTATTAAAAAATGAGTAGAACACTGCATCAATAGAGAACTTCCAGAAATTCAAGCTAAATTTAGGAGAGACCATGGTACAAGATGTCAAATAGATCTTGGCTAAAAGCAGGGAATATCAGAAAGATGTATTTTGTGATGTTTTGACTATGTAAAGATGTTTCACTATATGGGATACACATGACTAATAAACAATTATGACTAATAGTGAGAAGAATGGAAGTCCCAGAGCATTTAGTTGTGTTAATTTGTAAACCTCTATGTTGACTAAAAGGCTGTTGTCTGAACAAAGTAATCATTTTAAACGCATGATTTAAAATCAAGAAAAGTGTGTGTCAGGTCTGTATCTTTTCTCTATACCTATTAAATTTGTGTGTTGAACAAATCATATGAGAAGCTTTATTTTATGAAGAAGAATATGCCATTAGATTAAAATAAAGATTCATCAACAGTCTGTGCTGTAGAGATGACACAATCTTCTTCACTGAACATTAGGGTTTGTAGTGGTTGCTTTAAAAGGACTACAGTTTTGAATAGGGATTATATCACTCTACCAAGAAAGCAAAAATCTTCAAGAATAGACCAACAGACAACGTCACGATAGAGAGCGATTGAAGTTGTAAGAGAAATCGCATTGGAAAAAATCTGCTTTTAGGAATCTCTCCAGAGTACTAAAGAATAACAAAGTCAGTTTGAGGACTAAGGTGTGCCTGATCAATCTGTTATCTTCTCGACTGATTGTTACAGATATAAACTTTGGACAATAACTAATAATAAGGCAAGAATAATGAATGTTTTTAGTCGTAATATTGGAGAAGACTACAGAATATTTCATGGACTATTAAGAAAACAAACTGTCTTTTCTGAAAAAAGTTCATCCAGGGAGCGACTTGGAGTTATGGATAGTGAAATTTCATCTCACATATTAGAGTCAAATTGTTAGGAGGAGCCAGTCTTTGAAGAAGGATGTTATACTTAGAATTCTAAAGGTTTAGTACAAGAGAAAGAAACCCTCAAGATAAAAACATACTGACCATAACAATGGGCTTAGGTGTTAGATACAGTGAGGATAACACAGGATAGGGAAGAGTTTAAATCCATTTTTCATTGGATTTCTATAAGTTACATCTGATTTGATGGTCCCTAACAGCCACAATGTAGATGTGAAAAAATATCATTAATGCCACATGCAAGTAAAGATTTGCTAAAATTATTAAAGCAAAGCTGGAACATGGCAGTTTCTCAATAGTCCATTGTAAGAGGATATTATTGCTGATGGCAGATAGATCTTGGCTGAGAGCAGAGAATATTATAAAGATGTTTTCCTTATGTTTTATTGACTACATGATGATATTTGACTTTGTAAACTGCAACAAATTGTGGATGATAAAGGGAAGAATTAGAATCCCAGAACACTCCGTTGTGCTCATGTGAAACTTATACATAGACCAAGAAGCAGTTACTTGAAAAGAATGATATAACAGTACAAAGTTTAAAATCAGGAAATGTGTGTATCAGTGAGCATCCACTTTTTAAACAACATGCCTCCAGAATCTGTATGAACTTTTATAAATGTCATTCTTTATAGAAAAGTTTCAGACCTTTTGTTCATATGGTTGTTACATGTTATGCTCTACTTGAAGGCAATCAACAACAGTTTAAAATCAGTAAATGTGTGTATCAGAGTTATATCCTTTCTCCATGATTATTTAATATATTTGATGAACTAATAATTTGACACATTGAATACATGAGAAAGAATATTTGTACCTAACGTACATCTTTGAAAACTGCTTCTCTAGGCGGATCTAGAGGTGATAGATTTAAGGGTCTTGAAATAGCCTGGCTGGCACACTATGAATGCTCGCCAAGGCCATTATCATTTCCATAAATGCAAGCACAATCCTATAATGTAGCAGATATTCAATAAATATTTGTAGAACTATCTGAATTATATACTTATAGATTGATTATTCTTAGTAAAATGACCATTTTTCATAATATAGTGAATGCATAATAATGTCCTTTTTTATATACTGCTGAGGTGTATTCATTTTCATATTATCATGAAACTGTATCCAGTTGTCTTGGTAGAATAATAGAACTTGAGTATTTTTAATATTACAAAAAGATGGCTTCCTTTCTAGTAAATCACAAACCATAAACATTATAAACTGTATCCTAACACTGACAGTTGGAAAGAAATTTTATAGGTTTTTCATCAGAGAATCATACTTCACCATTATGTCATACTTATGAAATTGCTTTTCCAAACAGTTAAACTCAGAAGTATTTTGCTTATCATCATTTGAAAGCTGTTTCTCTCTTCTCTGGGGTCCACTTTATCCCAGTGGAGATCTCTAGGCTTCATTTCATGTTTCCAGCCACCGATCTCCATGTGGTAATTTGGCTGAGAATAACTAGAGTAGATTTTCACTGACAAAGAAAGGATGGGAGTTTTAAATCATTGAGACAGCAGCTCACGTTCTGATTCAGTTAATTTGTTGAGGGCCTGCTGAGTGCCACACACAGTGTGAAGCAGGGAATTAGGAGCCTTCACTTATATCTTGCCATCCAATTTAGCTGAATTCTCATAAGATTGGGTCCATGTGCTTGGTAGCAGAATGTATCTTACAAATTAGGAAACTGAGGTTCAGACAAGTAAAATGACTTACTTAAATTAATATAACAAACAAGCAGCCGGATTTAGACTCAAATATAGGACATATTCTTAAGTAGCCAGGTACAGTAATTTTCTCTTCAGTCATTATCCTTTTCAGAGGAAGTGTGACAGATATTTTTGGTAGACCTGTATTAATATTGGCAACTAAAGCACATAAACAATTCATTTTTAAAATCAATAGAATTTAATAAAAATAGATAACCATAGAATGGAGATACATATATGAGGTAACAAATGTAGCAACTGCAGGGAAGAGCTAATACCATCCCTTGTTGTTGTTAGCTGCTTTCAAGTCTATCCTGGTGACTTTCATGCATAAAGGAATGAAGCATTGCCAAGTTTAGGGAAACAAAAGGAGAAGTTGCGTTATCAAAACAGATGAACTATGGAAACAGAACAAGACCTGTGGAGAGGGTCATTCAATAGCCAGCATGAGTGCCTGTAGGAGTTTAGAAGAGAGACACTGAAGGTCTCAGATTCAAGCCCCCACCTATTTGCTGATTATAGTCTCTCATAGGAGTGAGGGAATGAGGAAGAGGAGAGATCAAATCTTGTGCAAATTATAACCTAAACAAACATTTGATTGCATCAAGTCATTACAGGGTTATAGGGCAAAAATGTCTACTGACAAGTGAAAGCGTATTCTTTTAGCCTTCAGCCTTCAGTGATACCCATTAGA
>NW_006399925.1:5845732-5846955 GCF_000299155.1 Elephantulus edwardii
ATTCTGTCTCCATACCTTTTCAATCTGTATGCAGAACAGATGATCTGAGACGCTGGGCTGTACGAAGAGGAATGTGGCATCAAAATTGGTGGAAGAATCATCAACAACCTGTGTTATGCAGATGACACAACTTTGCTTGCTGAAACTGAGGAGGACCTGAAGCGCTTGCTGCAAAAGATCAAGGACTACAGCCTCCTATATGGACTGAAGCTCAACATCAAGAAAACAAAGATTCTAACCACTGGGCAAATTGGCAGCATCTGAAGGAATAGTCCTCTGAAAACCCTGTAAACAAGAGAGTATTACAGTATTAGAAACAAAGGACAAGACTGAAAGTCACTCAACATGAGGAAAAAATGCTGTAAGCTCTAATAATGCGAATGTGCAATGTTTGAAGTAAGTGTAGGAAAACTTTAAGTTGTCAAAAATGAAATGAAATGCATAAAGATCAACATTCTAAGCAGTCTGAGATGAACTGGCCTGGGCAATTTTAAATCAGTCAATCATATGATCTATTATACAGGGAACATAAAACGAAGAAAATTATGTTGTGTTCATAGAGAAAAAGACAGTTTTTAGATCCATTCTAATGTACAATGTTGTGAGTGACAGCATACTAACTATATATATATATGACTGTTAATGCAATTATTACCCAAATATATCCTCCAACAGTTAAAGCCAAGGAAGAGATAGGGTATTTCTTCCAAATTTTAGAAGAGGCTATTTTGCTAGAGACATCATAACAATGTCAGGTGGACCTTGGCTAAAAGCAGAGAGTACCAGAGGAATGTCTATTTGTATTTCATTGACTATGCAAAGGTGTTTGCCTGTGTGGATTACAACAAATTGTGCATAATCTTGAGAGGAATGGGAATCCCAGAACGCTTGATTATATTTATTCCAAGCCTATGGTTAGATAAGGAAGTAGTGATCAGAACATAGCAAAGGACACTGGTTAGCTCAAAATTAAGAAAGAAATGTGTCAGGAATGTGTCTTTCTCCATACCTTTTCAATCTGTAGGCAGAACAGATAATTTGGGAGGCTAGACCTCAGGAGGAGAAATGCGGCATCAGGATTGGAGGAAGACTAACCAATAACCTGTATTGTGCAGATGGCACAACCTTGATTGTTGAAACTAAGGAGGATCTGAAGCACTTGCTACAGAAGGTCAAGGATTACAATCTTCAATATGGACTGAAGCTCAACATCAAAAAACAAA
>NW_006399925.1:5849129-5849896 GCF_000299155.1 Elephantulus edwardii
CAAGACTGTTGACTATGGAGCCAAGCAAACTAAAGCTGGGTACAATCTCAATCTCTTCACCATCCATCCTGATGCTGCCAATTGGTCCAGTTATAATTCAATAGAACATGTAAATTAGAAAACAATATAATTAATTTTTGTCATAGAATAATAAATTCAATGCTCTTTGTATTTTCATTTTTATTTTCTATGATTTCTGGCCTTTTATTGCATACCTTTATGATATATAAGTTCATCTTCTAGAATATATCTATGCATACCTGTATCTCATTTAGACAAGTGGGAGAGAGTAAAATGAGGATCAATTAATATTTAATTGAAAAAAATTCCCAGAGAATGGAATGATATCATTAAAAGAATTTTAGTAGCTCTATAATTGCTAATTACTCTAAAGTTGGCTCTGACTCATAGTGACTCATGTATAACAGAACAAAATCCCACCCAATTCATCAGTGACTGAAACGTTCTGAAGGCAGTTCAAAATATGTGAGATTAAGATTCATCATTCTTGCTTCTGAGAAGCATTGTTAGTGTTTTAATTTTTTGACATCTTCTTTGGCCCCACAATCAACACCCTTGGTATCAGCAGTCAGAAAATCAGGACATATATTGCACTGAGGAAATCTGCTGTCAGATACTTCTTCAAATTACAGAGGAGTGATGATGTCAGTTTAAAAAGTAAGGTGCACTTGATTTAAGCCATGACCCTTCTTTTACTCACTTCCTGTGCATCTGAAAGTTGGACAATAAATAAGGATGTCAGAAAA
>NW_006399925.1:5852136-5853274 GCF_000299155.1 Elephantulus edwardii
CAATTCCGTGAACAAGAGGTGTGAATTTATCCCTATCCTGTACTATTTTTGATAATCTCTGTCATACTCAAGCTCACTGTGCTAATCAATGTCTCAATAAATCTTCTTTAAGTTCTTCCTCTCCACTGTTTGTTTTACCTTTATCAACATGATATTTCCCTCCAAATAAGAGTCCTTCTAAAATATGTGCCCGAAGTAGTGAAAGGAAGCTTAATCATCCTTGCCTCTAAGTAGCCTCTGGCTGTACTTCTTCAAGACATATTAATTTTTTATCATGACAGTCCAGGCTATGTTCAGTGCTCTGTTCACAACACTAACACCTCAATTCAAAAGTGTCAATTCTTCTACAATTTTATTTATTCACTGTACAATTTTCAGATACATAAGAAGCAACTGAAAATGCCATGGCTTGGATCCTTATGCATAACTTATCCTTGCTTTTTAGAACTTTGGCTAAGACCTTAATAGCAATTTTTTGCAATGCAACATTTCTTTTAATTTCTTAAATTTGCATTACAAACACCTGGCCTACTGGAAGAGATATACATTTGTGCCCATTTCTAAAAAAGGTTATTCGACAGAGTGTGGAAATTATGGAACAATATTATTGATATCACATGCAATCAATATTCTGCAAAATATCATCCAAAAATGACTAGAATAGCACATCAGCAGAGAACTACCTGAAGTGCAGACTGGATTTAGAAGAGGCCGTGGCACTAGGAATATTAGAGCTAATATCAGATGGATCTTGGCTGAAAACAGAGTCCCAGAGAACTATGTAAAAGCATTTGGCTATGTGGATCACAACAAACTGTGGCTGACTCTGAGAAGAATGGAAATCCCAGAACACTTGATTGTGCTTATGTGAAACTTATACTTGGACTAAGAGGAACAGAACAATGAAACACTGCATGGTTCAAAATTGGGAAGGCTGTGCATCAAAAATGTGTCCTATCTCCATATATTTTCAATCTATATGCAGAACAGATTATTCAGGATGCTGGGCTCTACAAGGAGAAGCGTGGCATCAGGATCACAAGTAGACTCATCAACAATTTGCGTTATGCAGGTGACACAACCTGCTTGTTGAAACTGAGGAGGACTTGAAGTGATTGCTGCAAAAGGTCAAGGACTG
>NW_006399925.1:5853939-5854486 GCF_000299155.1 Elephantulus edwardii
CATGTTGCAAGGCGGGATCAGTCCTTGGGGAGGGACATCATGCTTGGGAGGGTAGAGGGACAGTGCAGGAGAGGAGGACCCTTAATGAGATGGATTGATTCAGTTACTGGGGTAATGGGAATAGGTGTGTCAGAGACAATAAGATTGGCAAGAAATAGAGCAAGGTTAACGGTTGTTGTACATAAGATCGCGATGAGTCGCAAGTGACGATGGCACATAACAACAACAAACTACTAAGGGTGTTGAGTTGTGATTACAAGTCAAGGGAAATCACTGATAACTTTTTGTTTCCTATCACTATGATGTCACATATTGGTGGCAAATATTTTTCTATTTTTACTGTGGATTAGTAACACAAATTGAAGGCTATAGTCTTTCAAATTTCAAAACCATCTCAGGAACAGGTTTGAGGCCTTGAGCACCAATGACTGTAGACCAAATGAGCTCTGGGGGGATATCAAGAAGATCATTCATGAAGAATGCAAAAGATCATTACAAAGGCTGAAAAAGAAGAAAAGGCCAAGATGGATGTCAGATGAGACTCTGA
>NW_006399925.1:5857301-5857918 GCF_000299155.1 Elephantulus edwardii
AGGGCTCTTGTATAAAGAGTCACTATGAGTCGCAAGCGACTCTATGGCACATAACAACAACAACAAGAACAACAACAACAACAGTCTTTAGTGTTCTTTGGTAAATGCCTCAATTATGTTTCACTTTCTATATTCAAGGTTGTATCATCTCCATAATGCAGATTGTTGATGAGTCTTGCTGTAATAAATATTAAATATTATTTTTCATATAGTTTATCTTATGGAATGATTTGCTCGGTATTCAGATTTTTTAATTAGTGTTTTTATTGATTTTCACATAATAATACCTTTATAGTATGTTTCTTTCATATACATTGTGTTTTATACAATCTTTCACTTACATTGTGCTTCATACAATCATTCATATATATCTTATATTATATTGTTTCCATACTAGTTTTTTTATAAAATTTGTAGACATTGCTTTTCATACCAGATCATTCCAATTTCCCTCACCCTTCTACCCATGTATGACTCCATGATAAATCCTTCCCACACACACATCCTCACCCTTCTGCTTCCACCCTCTGCCCCCTTAAATCCTCAGATTCATTCTACAATAATGATTTTAAATACTATTTGTTTTTATGGAATTGAGTCAGTTCACTTAGCATAAT
>NW_006399925.1:5858288-5859506 GCF_000299155.1 Elephantulus edwardii
AATAATGCTGCTATGAACATTGGTTTATAAGATGCCATTTGTGTTTCAGCTCTCATTTTTTTTGGAGTATATTCCAAGCAATGGAATAGCTGGATCATATGGAATTTCTATATTTGGCTTCTTGAGGAAACCCCAGACTGCCTTGCAGAGTGGTTGCACCATTTTATAATTTCACCATGAGTCCTTGCCACAACATCTCCAACCTTTATTACTGGCTGTCCTGTCAAATTTTGCCACTACTACTGGAGTGAAATGGTATCTCATTGTGATTTTGATTTGCATCTCTTATTGCCAGTGATATTCAACATTTTTTTCTGAACTATGTAGTATTCCCTTTTCATGAAACAAATCTTTTTGTGTAGGTGTAAGTCTCATATGAACTCAATGAAATGCTCTTGGATTTTTATTCTTAAAGCTATCCATAATTTGTTACGATTCATACAGTCAAATGTCTTTAAATGATAAATACAAATGAACATTTTAATGACATTCTCTGCATTCAGCCAAGATCCAACAGATATCAGTAATTATATCCATGGACCATGGCCTCTTCTAAATCCAGCTTAAATTTCTAGCAGTTCCATTTCAATATACTGTTCCAGTAATATTTTTAAGACAATTCAGCAAGATTTTACTCACATATAATACTAATAATATTGTTTGATGATTTCCACACTCTATTAGACCTTTTTTTCCTGGGAATCAGAATACAGTCACTTGCCCACAGAGATGTCTTTTATATTTGATGGCAGACAGATGAGCTTGTCCAAAGTTGAATCTTTCCCCTGAAAAACCTCAACTGATATTCCATCAATTACTTGTACATTATTGTTAAATAACATCATTTTTATTTGTTTGCTTCCAAAGTTTGTAGATTTTGTGTCTCATGCTATTCTTCATTCACATTGTGTTTTATAGAATTGTCCTCATTTTTTAGGCCAATGCTTTAAATGTAGCTTGGAATTATCACTTCACTACTATCAGTCCTTCATCATTTGCTACTTCTTAAAATCTTTCAATGCAGAACAATTATTTTTGGTACAGTTGTTGTTGTCTCCAAAGTACTGAAGAGCAATGGTGTCTCTCTAGATACTAAGGTGCATCTGACACAGGCCATGGTCTTCGCAATCACTTGTTATGTATCAGAGAGTTGGACAATGACCAAGGAGAATAGAAGGAGAATTGATGCCTTTGAGCTGTGGTGGTGGAGAAGAGTAT
>NW_006399925.1:5860841-5862280 GCF_000299155.1 Elephantulus edwardii
ACTAGGAGCAAGTAGGGAGCAACCACCTGCCACCTTGTGTGTCAGAAGAGCAACCAAATGCCCCCAGCCTCCATGAGACCTTGGAGGAGTAATTGCCTGCCAGCTACCATTTAACCCCAGAGGAGTGAAGACCTGCCACAGAATGACCCCTCTGCAGCCCACCATGTGACCCCAACCCACTGCCTGCCACTGCATAAACCCCTGGCAGCGCCCAAACCTTTGTTGCAGCAATTCTTTTTGGAGTCCCAGACCGGCAAGGTCAAGACCGGATGCAGCCATCTCCTGGAGCCACCAGCCAAGCTGCTGTGGGACTAATCTGGCAGGAGACAGGCCGGTAGGATCCTGACTGGGTTTTCTTGGGCACTGCCAATTACCTGGGAGAGCACCCAAGGGTGTGCCCACTGGTGGAGAATTTGGCTGAGCTCTCTGGGGCACACCAACTGCCCAGGAATGAGCCAGCCACTGGTAATTTGTCTGAAATTTTATGGACTCTGTAGATCAGCCAGAGGCTGGTGGGTCACTGGGAATTTGACTCTGACTTTTCTGGTACCATTGGGCCTAGGACCCTGCTTAGACAGGGGCTGCTGCATGATGGCACCTTAATAAGTGCCACTGGGCAGGGGCCCCTGAGTGAAAACCCCTGGGTGGGAAACAGACAGCGGGAATTTGAGTAGGGACCCCAATCTGAGGTCTGAGTGAGGTGCCCAGCATGTTTAACCTGGCCTTGCAATCACACCAACCTTTTGCCTGCCTCATCCCATTTGGCACAACACCAGTGCCTACACATCTGGTCAATCAACTTGTCTTTGATCAGGAGCACCTTGACCTGTCTTACCAACAAGAGGTTGCTCTCAGAGGCTCTGAGCTGACATTTCCCTGAAGTCAGAAGTTCAGAGAAACACACAAGTGGGGTAGGTACCCAACTGATCTCTAGAGCATTGTCTTCAGATCAACAACATATCGATGTCTCAAAGAAAGCAATTATCCCACACAATACACAAGAGCAAAGAGCAAAGCAAGATGTCACCACCAAAGGTGACATAGTATCAGTCGATTTCCTGAAGCTAGAAAGTCTGATGGAACTTTCTGACAAAGAATTTAAAAGAAGAATGATTGTATATATTTAATGGATAAAAGACAAACTTGACGAATTAGAGGATACTACAAGCAAAAAACAGGAGGATCTCAAAAAAAAAACAATGCAGAACAATGCAGAGAAAAGAAACGAAGCATTAGCAGCACTGGAAAAACAAGAAACCACTATCCAAAATATAAGGTCCAATCTTTCAGAGGCTGTCAACATGATGGAGGAACACATGAGCAGAGGTGAAGAGCTGGAACACAGAACCAGTGAAATTGAAGACAGAATCATCACCATTGATCTGCTAGAGCAAAAAGCAGACTCAAAAAAGAAGGAAAAAGAAGAAAAACTAAGAATA
>NW_006399925.1:5862920-5864178 GCF_000299155.1 Elephantulus edwardii
CCTCTCAATAATCACACTGAATGTGAATGGTTTAAATGCACCACTGAGGAGAAAAAGAGTAGCAGATTGGATAAAAACCCCAAAATTCATCAGTATTTTGTCTACAAGAGACACATCTGAAAAATGGAGATGAAGAAAGACTAAAAGTAAAAGGATGGAGAAAAAAATATACCAAGCAAATGGCAACCAGAAAAAAAGCCAGAGTAGCAATAGTAATCTCTGATGAAGTAAATGTCAATGTAAAAGCCATCACAAAGGACAAGAAAGGTCATTACATAATGCTGAAAGGGTCAATGTAACAAGAAGACATAACAATAATAGATATCTATGCACCAAATGAAAGACCAGCAAAATACATAAAACAAACATTAACAAAACAGAAAAGGAGATAGACAACATTACTATAGTGCTTGGAGACTTCAATATACCCCTTTCAAGAAAAGATGGAACTACCAGAAAAAAACTCAACAGAGATACTGAAGAATTAAACCACACAATAAACAAACTTGACCTCATAGATATTTATAGGCTAATGCACCCCCAAAAAAGCACAGTATATACCTTCTTCTCCAGTGTGCATGGAACGTTATCCGAATAGATCACATTCATCAATAAGTTAAAAAAAATAGAAATAATACAAAGCATCTTTTCAGACCATAGTGCTACAAAATTAGAAATTAATAATACGAAGATAAATGAGGGGGGGAAAATTGTACATTTGGAACCTGAAAAACACATTGCTTGGACATGACTGGGTACTAGAAAAAATAAAAAATGAAATTAAAAAGTTTCTTGAAACAAATGACAATGAAAACACCAGTTAACAAAACTTCTGGGAAACAGCTAAAGCAGTTATCAGAGGTCAATTTCTAGCAATAAACAAACACATCAAAAGGCAGAAAAAACTGACCATTGACTCACTAACCCAACACCTCTAGCAAATTGAAAAAGAACAACAAGAAAACTCAACATCCTCTAAAAAACCTGAAATTATAAAAACAAGAGCAAAAATAAATGAAATAGAAAACAGAAAAACAATTGAAACTATGAACAAAACTAGGAGTTGGTTCTTTGAAAAGATCAATGAAATTGATAAACCACTAGCAAAAGTCACAAAAGAAAAGAAAGAGAAGAAACAAGTAATCTGAATAAGAGATGAATCAGGCAACATAACAACAGAATCAACAAAAATAAAAAAGCTAACATTAGAGTATTATGAAAAACTATAGTTAAACTAATATGAAAACCTAGAGGAAAT
>NW_006399925.1:5864635-5865646 GCF_000299155.1 Elephantulus edwardii
AATGAAGCAAACATGTCCTTGATACCAAAGCCAGGAAAGGACACCACCAAAATAGAAAACTATAGGCCAATATCTCTCATGAACATAAATGCAAATATCCTGAATAAAATATTTGCCAATAGAATCTAATGATACATCAAAGAAATAATTCACCATGACCAAGTGGGATTCATAACAGGTATGCAAGGATGGTTCAACATAAGGAAAACCATTAATGTAATTCATCACATTAACATAGCAAAAAACAAGAACGACATGATCCTATCAATAGATGCAGAAAAGGCCTTTGACAAAATTCAACTATCAACAAAATAGGATTGAAGGGAATTTCTTCAAAATAGTAAAAAGTATTTATGCAAACCCGAGAGCCAACATTGTTCTCAATGGAGAGAGGTTAAAGGCATTCCTTGTAAGAACAGGAAATAGGCAAGGATGCCCACTATCACCTCTCTTATTCAGTATTGTATTGGAAGTCTTACTGATAGCAATAAGACAAGAGAAGGGAATAAAAGGTATCAAAATGGGCCAGAGGAGGTAAAATTATCTTTCTATGCAGACAATATGATAGTATACTTAGGAAACCCTAAAGACCCAGCAAGAAAACTATCGGACACAGTAGACCAATTCAACAAAGTAGCAGGATACAAGATCAACATACAAAAATCAGTTGGATTTCTCTACCGAGACAAAGAGAATACAGAGCTGGAGCTGAGAAAAACAATGCCTTTCACAATAGCTAATCACAAGATTAAATACTTGGGAGTAAACGTAACCGGAAGCACAAAGGATCTGTTCAAAGAAAATGACAAAGCATTACTAAAAGAAACGAAAAGAGAAGTGGAAGAATGTCCCTTGCTCACGGATAAGAAGACTAAATATAGTGAAAATGACAATATTACCAAAGGCATCTACACGTTTAATGCAATCCCAATACAAATACCAATCCCATTCTTCAAGGAGATGGAAAAAGCAATTTCCAGTTTCATTTGAAATGGAAAGAAGCCCCGAAGA
>NW_006399925.1:5866511-5868167 GCF_000299155.1 Elephantulus edwardii
CCTAGTGCTAAGAGAGATGCAAATTAAAACAACTATGAGATACAATCTCACCTCAGTCAGAATTGCAAAATTTAACAGAACAGTAAGCAACAAATGCTGGCCAGGTTGTGGAGAGACTGAAACCCTTATTCACTGTTGGTGGGAGTGTACAATGGTGCAACTGCTAGAAGGTGGTATGGCGCTTTCTCAAAAAGTTGCAAATAGAGATACCATTTGGGCCAGCAATTTCACTACTGGGAATATACCCCAAAGAGACCATAACTGACATCCAAGCAGATATAGGCACACCCGTGTTTACTGGGGCTTTGTTCACAATAGCAGGGATCTGGAAGCAACCTATGTACCCATCAACAAATGAATGGATAGAGAATATGTGGTATGTTCACACAATGGAATACTATGCTGCATTAGAAAACAAGTAACTCATGCAATATTATTAAAAATGGGTGACCCTGGAGGACATTATGCTGTGTGAAATATCTCAGTCACAAAGGGACAAATACTACATGGTGCCACTGTTGTAGAACAGGATTAACATCAGGGTTGGGGTAAGACTGAGAAAAACTGGATAAATTATGTATACTGCATTGAAACAGATGAGGGAGAGAATAATTTAAAAACGATATATAATAGGGTATTATGGTTATCACAAGAGTCCAGAATGAAAGTTGTGTAGTACTCGGGGCAGTGGGAGGGGACCAGGGAGATTATATACCAAAGAAGAAATCTTTCTTTTGCTTTTCAAAGAGAGGAGTGAATGGGGGGAGGAGGGGCAGAGGGCTGGGTAGGGAGAAAAGTGCAACAATGAATGAATGGAAATCCAAAATCTCTGCAAATGTTCATTAAAATAAAATAAAAAGAAAAGATATGGAAAGAAGACATATCCCTCGTGGACATGGTTCCCAGTTTTGAAACATTCAGTGTTCCCTTGCTCTGTTCCGATAACTGCCTCCTGCTTCAAGTTAGGTTTAGTATAAGCACTATCAAGAGTTCTGGGATTCCCACTCTCCTCAAAGTTAGCCCAATTTGTTGTGACCCACACAATTAAATGCCTTTGCATCGGCAATAAAACACATGTAGACATTTTCTGGTATTCCATCCATCAACGTTAGCTCTAATATTCCTAGAAACCAGAGCCTCTTCTAAATCGAGTCTGCACTCCTGAAAATTCTTCGCGGATGTGCATTTCTTTTGTATATTTTTTTTCTGTTTTCTTTTGGCGTTTCCTTCATCATTCAAGATGTTGTCCGTGGAAACTTCATTAATGTTACTTGAGATTAGGTATTTTTCTTTAGTCCTTTCAACCTTGACAAGTAATGATCTTGTTATTCCCTTTTGTTTTTCTAACTAAAGCTTTTTGCCCATTTCATTATTATACTTTGGCTCATCTTCTCAAACTGTTCCTTGAATTCTTTCTTTCAGATATCTTACCTCTCCCCTTGTTTAACACTTGCTTCTTGTTTTTGTGTGCCATTGAGCTTGTGATTAATAGTAACCCTATGTACAATAATAAATCTGAAGCCTGAACTGTCCTGAGCCAGTCTCACCGACTCCAGTGCACATACTCCTTACTCCAGTTATTGTATCAATCCATCTCACCTGAGGTCTTCCAATCCTGTACTTCCCTCCATCCTTCCAACCATGATGTCTTCTCCT
>NW_006399925.1:5869797-5872689 GCF_000299155.1 Elephantulus edwardii
GCTGGAGAAGAGTATTGAATGTACCATGGACTGTCAAGAAAACAAACAAATTCATCCTGGAGAAGGTTAAACCAGGCCACTCCTTGGAGGCAAGTATTCTGGGGCTTCATCTGACATACTTTGGACATGTTGTAAGGAGAGACAGGTCCTTGGAGGGGGACATCATGCTTGGGAGGGTGGAGGGACAGCACAGGAGGGGAAGATCCTCTAGGAGGTGGATTGATTCAGTGACTGGGGTAATCAGGATGGGTGTGTGAGAGGCAATGTGATTGGCACATGATAGAGCAGGGTTTAGGGCTGTTGTACATAGGGTCCCTATGAGTCGCAAATGACTCGACGGCACATAACAACAACAACAACAATATGTTGATAAAGCAGCTGTAATTAAAAATACACACTCAGATTTACTGTGAAAGTTATATATGGTGAACTATAACGAAGTTTTTTTATAGTAATCTAAATTTTGAATTATAATAATGAAATAGAGTGGCACAATATTCAAAAGGAAAATACTTTCGTTTCTAAAAGTATAAATTTAATGAAGAAATTGTGAGAGTAATTAAAGTTGAAGAAAAGAATATGACATAAAATGGACAAAAAAGTGCAAAAACAGATTTCTAATTTTCAAAGAAATTTATTGCATACAATATAAGGTACTATTATTTTTCTGTTTTCTTGAAAGACGTTTGAAATTCAATTCATTCTTTTCATGATATTTGCACATTCTTCTGTTGTTTGATACCTGGAATTTTAATTATTACATGAAAATTCTAGAACAATGGTATTTCTATAACTGTGGGAGTGGCATTGTATAACAAAGACTCAAAGGATACCATCTTCATATTTTATATTAGTTAACGTTTATGTGAGTTGATTCTGTGCTTATTTATAATTGTCAAAGTCAGTAAAATTAATTGTACAGTGTTTTTAAGTTAACATCACAAAATTATACAAGAGTACTGTCTGGCTTCCACAATATGATTTCTTTCTCCAGGTTTGCAAATGTAGGTAGGACACTGAGCAATCCTGGTGGAGATGCAATTACTCATCACATTTATCACTTTAACATGGATGAAAGATCATGTCTTCAAATGAAGTACAAAATTCTTTGGGGGAAAAGCACAAGTGGAGTAATAATTGAGGGCAGCTATCAAATTTGCCTTTGGAAATATTTGTTAAAAGTATGTTTCACATTCTTTTATACTGTTTTGACTTCCTATTCATATGAAACGATGTCATCAATATTAACCTTCTATGGCTGTTATTGTTGTGTACTATGGAGTCAGAACTGACCCATAACTAGCCCTCCAGTGGGTTTTCAGAGGCAGTAATTTAAAAAGGAAGAAATGACACATCTTCATCCTGAAAAGCAGCTAGTGTGTTCCAACTGCGTACTTTGGTAATATGATTCCTTAGCACTGTGCCACCAGGGTATAACAGAAGTAAGAATTGAATGGAATAATGTTATATGGACAAATTAATCAGTGAAACTATATTGACCACCCAAAGGCAGGAGTTCCAATTAACCAGCAACTCCATGAAAGAAATATGAGCAAGATTTTTCCATGTGATTTACAACATCTAACGCCCACTTCAGGGTCAAGTGTGAGTCAGTTCCAACTCAACCATACAGAACAATAGTATGCCTAAGGTACAATTGAAATCCAGTGGGATTCAGACAATAAAAGAGACAGAGAAATCTATTACCTGTCCTGAGATAGAGATATGATAATGTTCTTAAATGCACACATATATCCTTTATATATCATATAGCCAATCTATATTACCAGTCTATAGCTATGCTATATCTATCTCTATCACTATATCTATATCTGTATCTGGTTTGATCTTCTGCACTCCAAGCTCTTCAGGTTCACCTCGGTTTCAACAGGCAAGGTTGTGTTATCTGCATAATATAGGTTGTTGATGAGTGTTCCTCCAATCCTGATACCACATTTCTCCTCATAAATCTCAGTCCCCTGAATGGTTTCTCTGCATATAGATTGACAAGGTAAGGACACGGGATTCATCCCTGAACACTCCCTTCCTGATTTTGAACCATGCAGTGTTTCCTTGCTCTATTCTGAGGATTCTTCTTGATCCAAGTACAGGTTTTTCAAGATCACAATCAAGTGTTCTGGGATTCTCGTTCACTCAAGGTTAGCCAAAGTTTGCTGTATTCCACACAGTCAAATACCTTGGCATAGGCAATGACACAAAGACCAGCAATGAAACACATGATCAACACTCAGTCACCAGCAGTCAGAAAAACAAAAGATAAATTGCATTAGGTAAAGCTGCTGTAAGGAACTTCTCCAGAGTACTGAGAAGCAATGATGTTGGTCTAGAGACTAAGGTGTGCCTGATCTAGGCCATGTTATTCACAATTACTTACTATGCATCATATAGCTGGATGACCAAGGATGACAGAAGATGAAGAAGAATTGATGCTTTTGATTTGCAGTACTAGAGAAGTCTGGAACAAATCTTGGGCCACCAAGAGAACAAATAGGTTTGTCTTGGAGACACTCAAACCAAGTTTCTCCTTAGGATTTTGAAGCTCCATCTTACCTACTTTGGGCATGTGACCAGGAAGGACATATCCCTGGAAAAGGACATCATGACAAGAAGGGTGGAAGGACAGTGCAGGACAGGAAGACCCCTGATGAGATGAATTGATATAGTAACTGGGGCAATGTGGGTAGGGTGTGTCGGAGTCAGTGAGATTGGATCAGGACAGGGCAGGCTTCAGAGCTGTTGTACGTAGGGTCACTCTAAGTCACAGGTGACATATAACATGTCAGAAAAAATAATATATCAAATGTAATATATCATATATAATAAATATAACAGATACAATATCAAATATATAAATGTGTGTGTGTGTGTGTG
>NW_006399925.1:5873577-5875932 GCF_000299155.1 Elephantulus edwardii
TTATTAACAGTCAATTAAGGACTGGGAAACTCTTGTTTAAATCAATTATGAAGCAGTAAGTGGGCCATTGAGACTAATAGTTGGTTGGGACCTTGGGCCTAATGTGAAACCAGATTTAATATTGCTATTAGTATTAACTTTAACTTTCAATTTATTGTATTTGTGGAATACATCGTTCTAATTGTAAAAGTATTTGTCTGTCATTTTGTTGTACTGTGTTGACTTATGGGTTACTTTGATGCTGAAACCTGTGCCACTAGTATGCCAAATGCCAAAATTGTTACCTATGGTGAACAGGTTTTAGTAGAACTATCACATTAAGACAGAGTATGAAGCAGGATTGGCCATTTACTTCTTAAATAACAGCCTCTGAAAACCCTATGTATAATAGAGGAACATGCATAGTTACAGTATTAGAGCTAAAGGCCAGATTGGAAGGCCACCAAAATGAGAATAAATAGTCAAAAACAATCTTTAATAATTTGGACATAGAATGTACAAATCTTGTATTTTGAAAACCTAGAAATTGTGAAATATAAAATAAAATGCATGAACATTGACATTGTAGGGATTGGTGAGATGAAATAGGCTACTTTTACCCATTTTAAGTCAGAAAGTCATGTGGTACACAGTACTAAGAATGAAAAATAGAGGAAGAATGGTGTTAGAGTTATAATTTAAAAAGACAATATCAAGTTCTATCCTGAAGTACAATGTGGTGAATGATAGGATATACAAGGAAGAATTGCTTAATATCACTGTTATTCAAATAGATGTTTCTATAGCTAGAAGAAAGAGGAAGACATTAAACATTTTTACCAAATCTTGTGGACTGAAATTGACTAAACATGCAGTCAAGATGTATTAATAGTTATTGGTGACTTGAATGTAAAAGTTGGAAATAAAATAAAAAAAGAATAGTTGGAAAGTGTGGAGTTGGTGACAGAAATGAGGATGGAAATGGAATTATTGAATTTTATCATATAAGTGATTTATTCATGTTGTTGTTGTTGTTGTTAAATGCCGTCAAGGTGTAGGCCACCCCTAGTAACCATATGAACTTTCTTTGTTTCTCCAAGTTCACAGGGTTTCCACAGGCAAGCTATTTCAGAAGTGGATGCCACCCTGCTTCCAAGCTTATTTTAATTGGAAAGCTCCACCAAACACTGTCTTCCACGGGTGACCAATATTGCGTTTCGCACATCAGGGTCACAGTGTTCAGCATTACAGCCACCACAAGGTACCTCTGTACAGCAAATCAACAGAAGAGTGCTATACCACCTAGAAGAATGTGTGTGTGTGTGTGTGTGTGTGTGTGTGGTGTTGTTGTTCATTATAATGCCTTTTTAAAGCACACAAATGGTAATTTTACACATGAATGTCATCTGATGAATTTCATAGGAATCAGATGGACTACATCTGTGGAAGAAATAATTAAAGAAACACTGCTATCTGCAGTCAAAACTAGGCCAGGAGAGGATTGTGGGCGAGACCATCAATTATTCATGTACAAGTTGTACTTGAGGCAGAAGAAAAAACAAGTATACAAAATCCAAAATATGATCTTGAATCGATTCCACCTGAGTTACAAAATCATCTGAAATATAGGTTTGAAACATTGATTGAATTAAATTCCAGTGAATGAAGACCAGATGAGTTGTGAGATGATATCAAGGATATAATCATGAAAAGAACTAAAGGTCATTATAAAGACATAGGAGAAAGAAACAATTGAAATGAATGTCAGAAATGACTCTGAAAGTTGCACTAGATCATAGAGAAGCCAAAAAATGACAACACATGCCAAAGTATATGAGAAGTATATGAAGAGGATTCCAAAGCACAACTTGAGATCAAAGCATAGTAATGGAATTGGAGAATAAGAAGAGAAGAACTCATTCTTCATTTCTCAAAGTGAGAAAACTGAAAAGCAAACTTAAGTCTCAAGTCACAATCTTGAAAGATCCTATGGGCAATATATTAAATAATCCAGGAAGTAACAACAGGAGATGGAGGGAATACACAGAGTCAGTGTACCAAAAAGAATTAACACTGAAAAACTTCAGGAAGTACCATATGAGCAGGAGACAATGGTAATGAACGAGGAAGTTGAAGCTATACTGAAGGCATTGGCGAAAAATAAGGTCCCAGGGATTGATGAAATACCAAAGGACTTGTTTAAATTAACAGATGTACACCTTGAAACATAAACCTAGACAAAGATGTTGTTGAACAAACAAATCAAGGAAACACTACATGGATTAAAATTTAAAAGGGAGTAAATTAGGATTGGATTATCTTCATACCTATTGAATTGCTATGCTGAGCAAATTATTTGAGAAACTAGATTCTATA
>NW_006399925.1:5876282-5878020 GCF_000299155.1 Elephantulus edwardii
GAAAACTCCATATTATTGAGGAGCAATGATAACAGTTTGAGGACTAAGGAATTTAATTCAGGCCATCTTCTTCCCAATCACTTGTTATGTATCAGAGAGCTGAACAGTGAGTAAAATTTGTGCATTTGAACAGAGCCTGGCAAAAAACTAAATAAGTCTTGGTGAAAGTATAGCTAGAGTGGTCTTTTGAGACAAGGAAGGTAAAGCTTCATTTCACATACGCAGGCAAGTTGGTAGGAGAGGCTACTCTTTGAAGAGAGACATTATTTTTTTTAAAGACAATTGGTGAAGGAGAGGAAGATCCTCAATCAGGTGGATTGACATGATGACTGCCACAGTGGGTTCCAGTGTGTCAGGAAGTGTGAGGTTAGCACAGAACACAGATCACATCTGTCGTTCATAGGATTGCTATGGGTTGTCTCCAACTCAATGCTATCAAACAATAACAAGAACATTATATTTCTTTTGAAGGAGAAAGACAATAGTTATGCAAAATATTTAAGTTCATTATTTTTTTCAATTATTAAATAAACACAGTGATCCAGGTTGTGGATAAAACTGAAGAAAAATATAGTGACTATGGCTTTACTCAGCAGCTGTCATCAACGAAAATCTCATCATGTTCCATTTGAATTTCTCTTCATTCAGATATTTGAGACACTTTCATTTGTCTATCTCAGCTAAATTCTCACTTCCTTCACCTGATAAGAGGGGAAACATGTTGGTAAATGGAGAACTATAAATTTAAATAAAAAACACTCCTACTGAAACATTACCACCCAGTGTGAGCACTTTGGGATGCTTGGAGGAGAAGAGACTGAAACTTCCCTTGAGATAGGTCCTTATATTTGGAGAGACTTGTCTCTGTGACTGCAGTGTCAATTCAAGGACCAAACAAGACAACAGAGTGCACAATCAGGAAAAAGATTTTCTCAGCTTTCTCAACTGGTATATTGAGCTGGGTGGGTGTGTGGTGGGGGAGAGAGAGTTGATTTAAATCCTCCTAGGCAGGAACTTAGATTTTAAAAACTAGCCAATGGAATCCAAAAGCACATCATAAAAATAATTCATCACTACCAAGTGGGATACATAACAGGTATGTAAAAATGGTTCCATATAAGAAAAATAATTAATTTAATTTACCATGTTAACAAAACAAAATACAAGAACCATATGATCATAACAATTGATGCAGTAAAGGCATTTGACAACATCCAACATCCCTTCCTGTTGAAGACACTCAGCAAAATTAGAAGAGAAGGGAATTTTCTCAACATAGTGAAAAGTATATATGCACAACCAAGAGCCAATAGCATTATCAATTAAGAAAGACTGAAAACATCTTCCTTGTACACAAGGACCACACAAGGATGCCACTGTAACCACCTGTATTCAATATTATAATACAAGTACTTTCTAGGGAAATACAAGAGGAGGAAATAAAATGCATTCAGATCAGCAAAGCTCAACTATCTCTATATTCAGATGATGTGATAGTATATAAAGAAAACCCCAAGGACTCAACCAAGAATTATTAGAGCTAGTAGGCTAATTTAATTAAGTGGATACAAGATCAATGTCCAAAACCCAGTACTATTTCTCTAAAGTAGCAATGAGAACTCAGAGAAGGTAACCAAGAATGTAAAGCCATTTATAATAGTCAATTACAAATTGAGATACATGAGAGTGAAATTTTCAGAGAAATAAAAGACTTATACAAATAAAACCTATGTAACAT
>NW_006399925.1:5880371-5896499 GCF_000299155.1 Elephantulus edwardii
CAACAACAACAACACCAAAAGCCATCCACATGTTCAATGCAATCATCACACAGATACCAAATTCACTTTTCAAGCAGATTGAAAGGGAAATTTTCAGGTATATTGGGAGAGAAATGAGACTATGAATAAACAAAGCGCTTTTGAAAAATAAAAAGAATGTGGAATCGTAGCACTCCCTGACCTCAAATTCTACAACACAGTGGTAGTAAACAAAACAGCATGGTACTGGTACAATAACAAGCACATAGGCCAATGGAACAAAATTAAGAACTTTGAATTGGACCCATTCATAAACAACCAATAATCATCAAGGAAATGTTGTTGTTGTTATGTGACTTCGAGTCGCTTGCAACTCATAGCGAAAATAAGTACAACAGCCCTAAACTCCGTTCTGTCCTGTGCCAATCGCACTGTCTCTGACACCCCCATCCCGATGACCTCAGTCACTGAATCAATCCACCTCATAGAGGGCCTTCCCCTCTTGTGTTGTCCCTCCACCCTTCCAAGTATGTTGTCCTTCTCCAAGGACTGGTCTCTCCTTACCACATGTCCAAAGTATGTTAGACGGAGATTCAGAATCCTTGCCTCCAAGGAGTCACCTGGTTTAACCTTTTCCAGGACGAATCTGTTTGTTTTTCTAGCAGTCCATGGTATTCTCAATACTCTTCCCCAGCACCACAGCTCAAAGGCATTAATTCTCCTTCTATCCTCCTTGGTCATTGTCCAACTCTCTGATGCATACAAGTGATTGCAAAGACCATGGCCTGTATCAGACCCCCTTAGTCTCCAGAGAAACACCATTGCTCTTCAGTACTTGGGAGAGGTCCCTAACAGCAGACTTTTCCATGGCAATACGTCTTTTTAATTTCCTGGTTCCTGGTGCCAAGAGTGTTGACTGTGGAGCCAAGCAAACTAAAGCTATGAACCTTCTCAATCTCTTCACCATCCATCCTGATGATGCCAATTGGTCCAGTGGTGAGAATCTTTGTCTTCTTGATATTGAGCCTCAATCCATATTGGAGGCTGCAGTCCTTGACCCTCTGCAGCAAGTGCTTCATGTCCTCCTCAGTTTCAGAAAGCAGAGTTTTGTCATCTGCATAATGTAGATTGTTGATAGATCTTCCACCAATCTTGACACCACATTTCTCCTCATAGAGCCCAGCCTCCCAGATAATCTGTTTTGCATACAGGTTGAGAAGGTATGGCAACAGGACACATCCCTGGTGTGTGCCCTTCCCAATTTTGAACCATGCAGTGTTTCCTTGTTGTGTTCTGACAACTACCTCCTTGTCCAAATATAGGTTTTGCATTAGAATGATGAAGTGTTCTGGGATTCCCATTTTTCTCAAAGTCAGCCACAGTTTTTTATGATCCACACAGTCAAACACCTTTTCATAGTCAATATACATTCTTCTGGTATTCCCTGCTTTCAGCTAAGATCCATATAACATCAGCTACAAAGTCTCTAGTATCATGACCCCTTCTAAATCCAGCCTGGACTTCTGGCAGGTCTCTGCTGAAGTGCTGTTTCAGTTGTTTTGGGATAATCTTCAGTAGAATCTTGCTTGCATGTGAAAAATCAATGACACTGTTGTATATATAGTGTACACACTCTGTTGTGTCACCTTTCTTTGGGAATAAATACAGATCTTTTCCAGTCAGTTGACCAAGTGGTTGTTCTCCAGATTTCTTGGCAGAACGTGGTGAGCACATCCAGGGCAGCATCTGTTAGCTGAAATATGTCAATTGGTATACCATCTATTCCTGGGTCCTTATTTTTTGCCATTTACTTCAAAGCAGCCTGAACTTCTTCTTTCATCACCATAGGCCCTTGCTCATATGTTGTTCCAATTCCTTTCGCTAGAGTGACTCAGTATATTCTTTCCTCTTCATTTAATACTTCTTGGATCATTTAACATTCTGCCAAAAGCATCCTTGATTATAGCAGCTCGAGGTTTGAATTTGTTCTTCATTTCTTTGAGCTTAAGAAATGCTGAGCGAGTTCGGCCCTTTTGATTTTCTGACTCCAACTTCTTGCACATTTCATTGTAATATTTTACTTTGTCATCCCATGCTGTCTTTTGAAATCTTCTATTCAACCATTTAGTATCTTGGATTCTTCCTTGTGCCTTGGCTTCTCTGCGCTCCAGTGCAATTTCCAGAGTCTCTTCTGACATCCATTTTGGATTCTCTTCCTCTTCCTCTTCTGTCTTTCCAATGACCGTTTGCACTCTTCCTGGATGATACCCTTGATATCCTCCCACAACTCGTCTGTTCTCCAATCATTAGTGTTCAAGGCCTCAAACCTGTTTCTGAGATAGTTCTGAAATTCAGGTGGTGTAGACTAAAAATCATATTTTGGTTCCTGTGGATTTGGTTTAATTTTCCTCAACTTCAGCTTGAACTTGCATATGAGTAGTTGGTAGTCTGTTCCACAATCAGCTCCTGGCCTAGTGTTCACAGCTGATATTGAGCTTCTTCAGCAGTTCTTTCCACAGATATAATTGATCTGATTCTTATGCATACCATCAGGTGAAATCCATGTATATAATCCATGTTTATGTCTCTTAAAAATCATATCTGCTGTGAACCTGTCAAATGGGGATATGATAATCTCTTCAACAAATGGTGCTGACAAAACTGGACTGCTACCTTCAGAAAGCTGAAACAGGATCCACATATCACACCATACAAAGCAGCACAAACAAAAAAGACCACAACTATAAACAAACCTCAATGTGCATTAGAGAGCTTAGAGTAAAGTCCAAAATCATAAAGTTCATAAGAGACATACTGTGATCAAGCTTAAAAGGCCTAGTTTATGATAGAAAGAGACTGCCAAATGTAGCCAGAAAGATACAATTTAGAGAGGATAAAATTGACAAATGAGATCTTTCTGTGTACATCTATAACTTCACAACAAAGTGAAAAGAAAACCTACCAACTGGGAACAAACATTTACCAATATAATCTCAGTCAAGTGTCTCATAACAAAAGTTTACAGAATACTCCTGCACCTCCAGAAGAAAAAAGATGACAACTCAATTACAAAATGAGCAAAAGACATGGAAAGACTTTTTACACAGGTAGACATTGAGATGGCCAACAAACACATGGAGAAATGTGCAAAATTCCTGGCAGGAAGAGAGATGCAAATGAAAACTGCAATGAGATACCATGTGGTAGCTTTGGCAAAGTTAAGCAGGGCAGCAAGCAATAAATGTTGGAGAGGGGATTCAGAGGTGGAAACTTTCATATACTGTTGATGGGATTGTAAAATGGTACAACCACTCTGGAGACAATTTGGCATTTCCTCAAAAACTTGAACGTAGAAACTCTGTATGACCCAGCTATTCACTACTAGAATATACCTCAAGGGTATTAGAACTGAGACACAAATGGATACAATGTCCATAGATGTAAATTCACCATTCGCCATTCAAAATTCACCTTCATAAGGACATAGAAAAAGTCCAAACATGCAACTACAACTGAATAAATTGAGAAATTGTGGTACATTAACACAATGGGATACTAAGCAGCACTTAGGAATAATGATTTTGAAAAATACTATATAACTTGGGAGAGACTGGAGAGCATTATGCTGAGTGAACTAAGTCTCATAAGAACAAATACTGTGTATCATTATTGTATAAAATAGAAGGATAACTAGTAAAACATGTATGGGAACCAAAAAGAGTATGGGTGAGAGCAGAGGGGTGAAGAATGGGAGGGGCAAAAGCACAGGATTGCAAGACTGATGGGTAAAAGAAGGGGTGAAGGGAATGGGAAGGCTCTGATAGGGACTTGAAAAAAATTGGGTAATGGTGGGTAAGATCCAATGGGGATTGATTTTATAAATCATAATTTATGGGAATGATTTTGTAAAACACAATATGAATGAATAATAGTGTGAAACAAAATTTATATGAACTTTGTGAGGAAATAAAAATAAAAGTTTCTATAACTTCCACTATTCTTATGTGTTTCTATTCCACTAGTGAACAGCTAATTCTGAAACTTCCTTTGATGAGCAGGATTGAGAAATCAATGAAAGGAAATGGACTAACACTTTTAGTGTATCAAATGCTTGAGGAATATGGGTCATATTGTAATTTGAAGGACAATGGAGTTATTTGGAGGTTGTTGGGGCACTTACTACTTCAGAAAAGCATAATGGAAGATGAGAGCTTGTAATTAACTTCTGAAGGCTAAGTGAAAAAACCAAAAGCACTCTCTGTAGGACAAAGACTCTCAGCTTTGTCTGAATGGCACAAAAAAATTCAAGTGCAGAAATACAGCACAATGGTATCGTATCTTCTGAACAGGTTGGACTTTTAACCTTGCCATATCATATGTAAGAATAGAGCCATGACTGGAAAGGAAGGGGTCTCTGTCAGATCTCTTGGAATGCATGCACTAGAGAGGCATACTCCTCTCTGTTAGAGATCAGTACTATGTCCTGATTTGAATATGATGGAAAGATAAACATACTGTAAAACAAAATGAATACATACATACAATGAGGATCTTGGCTATTCTTACTCCCTCAAGTAATTTCACAGAGATGTGCAAGGCTCTATGCTCCATGCCCTATTTTCTGTTATTTAGACAATGTCATTAACTAATTGGAGGTGGAGACTAGACCATAACAAAAATAATTGTATTTACAGTTTGTTTTCTGTCTTAGCAAACACATGCTTTGCATGCTATTAGGAATACAGCTTTAAAATTTTCTTAGCATGCTTGTGGTGAGTATGTGTTCACATACTCACACGCATACACACACATAAGCTCATACTTTAAATTTTATTTTCCTGGTTTAAATAGGCAGTTGGATGTTCTCCTCCTGTTTCAAATTATTTTACTTAAGCTTTACAGATTTCTTAGAGGGATAATTGTCAGATTAACTCTTTCACTATTCATTAATTAGTAATCCCAGGTACACTTGAATATTCAACTTTACCTGGAAACACTTCTACGTACACATAAGAATTAAAAATTTTCACAAACTGCTCTGCTATTCTGTTTTGCTCCTGTGTTAATCCTTAGAGAATAACATTTTGTTGGAGAAAAGGAGTTCAACCAGAGGCCAATATTCTAATACATGTGAGGAAGAGAGAGAAATCTTGCTGTTCCACAGGAGAGACAGGAAAATAACTGTGAATGTTATCACTTTCAAATTGGTACTAGAAACTCAAAGACGTGATCCAAATACCAAGTGACTACAGACATGCAGGGTGCCAGATAATGGCCTGTGATTGACATGTGATTAAGCATTATTATCAGCCACTGTCCAGGGTTGCAGACAACCAGAAGAGCTCAGTGCTTTCTGTCCTTCTGTCTATTCCTGGAAGCACTGCCTTTGCAGATTTGTCTAGAATGGAACCAGGAACCTAATCCAAACTTTGGATATGATAAGAGTGGTTTTGGGTGGGGAAAGGAGGAATAGTTCCTCAAACATAGGCAGTATTAAATACTGTTTTCTCTATCACAAGAAAGATTTGAGTTTGTAAAGATTATAACAATGGAACATCTGCCTTTTTATTGTTTCAATAATTTTAGATTCTCAATACAGCCCCTTCCTTCAACAGTGACAGCAGATACTTACAACTCACACAACTCTTCTTCTAATCACTGTATTGTCTGAAAGAATTAAAAATCTTAAACCAACAGAAGAAAGGAATCTTACTGATCTAAGATAACTAATTTTTTTTGGAAGCTCTCCTAAAATAAATAATATCCTTCTATATCTTTCCAGCATGATGCTTGGAGTGACAGTGTAAGGAAACATAAGATGTCATGATTTAAGATGCTAATTAAGTTTGATATTTAGATATTTTAAAAAGTAAATTGGAACAATAACCTGTGGTGTAATAAGGGAAATATAGTACAAATGATTTGGAGGGTAGACACTTAATGCAAATACTTTGCTCTTTGTAATGGTTAATTCCCACTGGAAGTGTGTGGGCAATGCCTCTGAATGACAGTCAGGCAGTCTGTGCATATTTAGCACACTATTTTCTACCACATGCCTGACACTATGGAGAACACAACAGACCTTCAAAAGAGTCCCTGAAATGATATCTAACACTTGGAGCTTGGAATCCATATGCTGAAGGACATTATCATGTGAAACAAATTAGAAGGGAGCTCTAGTGAGACAGGGTAAGTCAAATATCACACATCTCAGTGGTTCGAATCTACCAGTAGCATCATGAGACAAAAAGGGGAAATCTCTACTCATGTGATTTATTAACTTAAAAATCTAATGATGAGTCAGCTATCAGTCAGTTCTAACTCGATAGTAATTACTGGGTGAATGAGTGAGTAAGTGTTACACAGTTTGTGTGTCTGTAAGTATAAACACACATAAATCATAGTTGTAAATCTTATCACTTTGTTTACTTATAATCAACTTCCAGATGCTCAAGCTGAATTCAGAAGAAACAAAACAGGGGATATCATTGCTGATGTTAGATATATCTTTGCTTAAAGAGATTTCTGGAAAGATGTTTAATTTACTATACAAAGAAATTCAAATGTAAAGATCATAATACATTATGTTGCTGTTGTTACTATGTGCCATCATGTTGCCTGCAACTTATAATGACTTTATGTCCATTAGCTCTGAAAACTGCCCTATCCTGTGCCAATCTCATTGTCTCTAATAGACCTAATCTCTTTGCTCCAGTCACTGAGTCAATCCATCTCATCCTGGGTTTTCCTCTCCTGGACTATCCACACTTACAAGTATGATGCCCTTCTCCAAGGACTGATCTCTTCTGGTCATGTGATGAAAGTGAGATGGGACCTCAAAATCCTTGCCTCCAGGGATCAAACTGTCTTCACTCTCTCCAGGACAGACCTGCTTGTTCTTCTAGCAGTCTATGGTATATTCAACACTCTTCTCTAGCAACACAACTCAATGACATCTATCCTTCTTCTATCATTCTTAGGTATTGTCCAGCTCTCTGATGCATATCAAGTAGTTGCAAAGACCATGGCTTGGATCAGGCACACCTTGGTCTCCAGACTGACATTGTTGTTCTTTTAGTACTCTAGAAAGGTCCCTTACAGCAGACTATCCTCATGCAATTTGACTTTTGTTTTCTTGACTGCATTCTAGATAACATTAAAAAAATACTAGTTCCATAACACTTAATTATACTCATAAGGAATCTTTACATTGTCCAAGAAGGAGATATTCAAGCAGAACAATGTGATGTGTAGTATAAAATCAGGAAATGTTTACATCAAGGTTGTATCCTTTTACCATGTCTATTCATTATGCATGCATAATAGATAATTCTTGAAGCTGAATTATATGAAGAATAGTTTAGCATCAGGATTGAGAAAAAAGTTATCAACAAATTTATTTGTAAAAAGTGAAGAAGATTTGAAGCACTTCCTGAACAAGATCAAGGACTATAGCTTTTGGATTGCATGTCAACATCAATAAATACTAATAGTTTTACCAATAAAAAAATTTATACATAGAGAAAAGATTGAAGCAATTTCATTTTGCTGAATCCACGATTGACATCATGAAGCAGAGGTTAAGAACCAAAGTTATATGGCATTGAGCAAATCTACTGTCAAGGACAAAAAAAAATCCCCAGAAATCAATAGGATATCAATTGACAGGTTTCAAATGAGAGATGTAGTCCTGGGATGATCACCAATATAAGCCAGAAAATTTGGAGGAAAACAGCCTGTTTGACTGACTAGAAGAGATAAATATTTATTTCTATTCCCAAGAAAGGTGATCAAGCAAAACGTCAAAATTATTGAACAATATCATTAATAACACATCCAAGCAAAATGCCATTGAAAATCTCTCAAGAACAGCTAGAACAGCACATAGATAAAGAATGGCCAGAAGTTCAAGCTCAATTTAAGAAGAGGCTATGGCTCCAGGAATATCATTGTTTATGATAGATGAATCCTGGTTGAAAACAGAGAATACCAGAAGAATGTCTGTGTTTTATTGATTATGCAAAGGCATTTTACTGTATGAATTACAATAAATTATGGCTAACATTGAGAATAATGGGAATCCCAGACTACTTAACGGTGCTCATGAGAAAACTATACTTAGACGAAGAGGCTGTTTTGAAAACAGAGCAAGGGAACATTGTTGTTGGTTGCCATCGAGTCGAGCACAACTCATAGCGACTCTTTGAACAAAAGACCTATTGCCTTTCACTTCTACCGTTGTTTTTACAAGTTCATATGGTTTCCAGAGGTATGTGGTTTAGGAAGATAGATGCCACTCCTGCTTCCAAACCTGTTTTGCAATTGGGGGCTCCACCAAACACTTTCCAAATTGGGGAACACTTTCCAATGGCACAAGGTTCAACATCACAGCAAATCCATGTTACGTCACACAACACATTGACAAATAGTGATGTACAAAGTGAAAGAATGTTCCTCCAGATATAACAACACTATTCTCATTTAGCAGTGGTTAAGTGTCATCAAGTCGAATAAGACTCATAGTGACCCTTGCATAAAAAGAAAACGATATGATAAAAAAAGAGGATATCATGTTTGTAATCACAAATATTTAAGAAGGAGGCATGGCTCAATGAGATTAACTGACATAGTGATTTCGGCAATAAGCTTAAACATAGCAGACATTGTGAGGATGACAAAGCATCAAAGGGAGTTTAGATCTATTTTTCATAGTGTGGTTATGAGTTAAAGTCTGCTAAATGAAACCTAACTAAAGAAATTATAATTTTTGTGCATTATTACACAAAAAGAAGCTTATTATTTAGGTAGAATTTTAAGATTGTTGGTGGCAGAGTGGATAAGCACACACCTACTACTCAAAATATCTTTGATTTGAATCCACCAGCTGCACCGTGGAAAAGAAGATGTGAAAATCTGCTTCTATAAAGATGGACAGCCTTTAAAACACTATTGAGTAGCTCTATGCTGCTCTGTAGTATTACTACGTATTGGAGTCAACTGCAATGGGTTTAGGTTTTTAATTAATTAATATTAGCTGTGTAACTATGCATAGAAGGAAAGCTATTAATTTTAAGAGGAAACAAGAGCTTAGAACAATGGCTATGACCATCTCAAAATAAAATTGAAACCATTTTTTCTTTTTTGCTCTCTGTCATCTAGTAAAATTGAAGTTTATATTGCAGCAATGCATTCATCCAATTTGTTGTTGTTTGTTGTTAGGAGACGTCGAGTTGCTTGCGACTCATAGTGACCCTATGTACAACTGCCCTAAACTCCGCTCTGTCCTTTGCCAATCGCACTGTCCCTGACACTCCCATACCAATTATCCCAGCCACTGAATCAATCCACCTCATAGAGGGCCTTCCTCTCCTGCACTGTCTCTCCATCCTCACAAGCATGATGTCCTTCTCCAAGGACCGGTGTCTCCTCACAACATGCCCAAAGTATGTTAGACGGGGCCTCAGAATCCTTGCCTCCAAGGAGCCACCCGAGTTAACCCTTTCCAGGACAAATCTGTTTGTTTTCCTAGCAGTCCATGGTATTCTCAATCCTCTTCTCCAGCACCACAGCTCAAAGGCATCAATTCTCCTTCTATCCTCCTTGGTCATTGTCCAACTCTCTGATGTATAACAAGTGATTGCGAAGACCATGGCCTGTATCAGACGCACCTTAGTCTCCAGGGAGACACCATTGCTCTTCAGTACTTTGGAGAGGTCCCTAACAGCAGACTTTCCCATGGCAATGCTCCTTTTAATTTCCTGGCTGCTGGTGCCAAGACTGGAGCCAAGCAAACTAAAGCTGTGTACAATCTCAATCTTCACAATCCATCCTGACCCTGCCAATTGGTCCAGTGGTGAGAATCTTTGCCTTCTTGACATTGAACCTCAATCCGTATTGGAGGCTGCAGTCCTTGACACTCTGCAGCAGGCGCTTCTGGTCTTCTTCAGTTTCAGCATGCAGGGTTCCCTCATCCACTTATGGAAAAAATATAATACATAATACTGTCAAGTCAATAAGTAGTATTTCAGCACTGAATCTTAAGGCTATACAGAAAACTGAAATTTAGTGAACAATCAAAAGAATTGAATATGAACATACAAACCAATAACACCTCTGAAAAGAGACTTCAAGAGCTTCTGATGTATGTATGCTTATTCAGAATTGGTTGAAAGCTACGACATCTTTTAGCAAGTTTTTTGGTTTGAAAGATATAAAATTTGCATGTTAAATATTAAAAATCAAGTCTGTAAAAATAAATTTGACACAAAGCTTTGTAATGCAATAAAGCGTGAACTTAGGGCACACCATTTGGTACATGGTGTTCAGTTTAGAAAAATAAGTATAAAATTTATTTTTTATAATTATGTTTGCTTAAATGTGAACTTAACAGTTACCTGCAGAAAAAGAATTTGAATTGTTTCTGATTTAGTTTAATAGCTACTACTGTAAAGATCTCTTGTGTCTCTGGTTTTCCCATTTCTTAACTTGTTTTTAAACTATAATTGCCATTCCTGTCATTCAAATAAACAATTATTTTTCCAATTATTTCTAGATGTTTTCCCTTCATTTCTCCTTCAGTTAAGATAAAAAATCACAAAAAAAGAAAACATAAAATACAATCCAAAAAGTTTCTATCAAGTCATTTTTGACTGATGGTGACCTATCTTTCACAGCACAATAATACTACTCCCATGGGGATGTCAATGTTTTATTTTAATCTTTTGGTTTTTTTTTTATTTTTTTAACTCCAGAACTGTGCCCCAAAATCTTTCTTCAAAGTACTTGAACTGTCAACCTTCTGATTAATACCTGAACATTTAACAAATTGTGCTACCCAGAGGTTCCTGTTTCAGAAAAAGTACCAATATTTCCATGACTGGTTTCTCCATACATCATAACTCTCAATGTCTTTCACAAACTCTATATTCCTTTCAAGATTAAAAAGGGAAAAGAAAAATCTTCAAATATCGCGAGCCCCCAGATTCTAACTTGTGGACTCAAACATTTTCTATTCCATCTCACCAGTTATCTCTGTATGTTACATCAAGAAAGGAATCCCTATTGTGATGGTCTGAGCTAAAGAAACCATTGTCTTTGATTGGATCCAACTCATAATTCCCCTATGCCAGTTTTTCTCAGCCTGTAAACTGTAATGGATGGAGATGGCCCATCTTTGTTCTTCAATAAATGTGAACCATCAGAGACTTAACACCTTTTGGGCTTGTGTGCAATATACTGTATTTTTCCCATAGAATCGTTTAGCATTGCAATTAAAGACTTGAATGTGTTCTTTAGTTCTTTCAGTTTAAACAACGTTAAGTATATTTTCCCCCTTTGGTTTCACTATTCTAAGTCTTTATACACTTCATTATCAAGTTCGTGAGGGTTTTGTTTGTTTGTTTTTAAATACAATTTTATTTTATACTGGTTTACTTACGAAGTTCATACAGTTCTTCACAAAGGATCTTTCCAATTTCCTTTACCCATGCCTCCCTCTACTCATCAAATAGTGGGACCTTATGACTAAGCACCACCACTCCCATCGTCATCCCTCTGCTCCCATCCTTCCCCATTTGGATCCTCATAAATGTTCTACAGTAATGGTCGAGATGCCCTTTGAAATCACTTGTTCATCTCTTGCCCTACCATTTCATGCCTTTGTTTCAACTTCTCTACATTGAAAAACCTGAAACACTTGATACAAAAGGTCAAGGACTGTACTCTGCATATGAATAATTGATAATCTGTTTCTCAATAAGCCTCTCACATTGTTTTAACTGCTGATAGTGACCTTCTCCACATTCTCTATTCATAGATGTAGAAATCTGATTTCTGTATATTCCATCAAGTGAAGTCCATGTACATATAAATTATATTTTACCATACTAACCCTTATTTTTTTTTTATATTGCAGTCATCAATTGTATTTTAGCATTTTTTATTTTTAACGCATTTCAGACTTCAGAATTTAGTACAAATGGCCAATCTCTCTTCGTTTCTGGCTTTACTATTATATATAAATTTGAACAATAGCTGTGTTAGCATACCTACATGCCATCGAGTTCACTGTCTCCAACACACCTACTTCCACTACCCCAATCACTGAATCTATCCATCTCATCAAGGGTCTTCCTCTCTTGTGCTATTCCTCCATATTCCCAAACATGCTGTCCCTCTCCAACGACTGGTCCCTCCTTGAAACATGACCAAAGTATGTCAGACAAAGCTTCAGAATCCTTGCCCCAAAGGAGCAGCTCTGTTTCATCCTCTCCAGGATTAACCTGTTTTTCCTCCTAGCAGTCCATGGTATATTCAACACTCTTCTCAAGCACCACAGTTCAAAGGAATTTATTCTCTTTCTGTCACCCCTAGTCACTATCCAACTCAGCTCTCTGACACATAGCACACCATTGCGAAGACTATGGCCAGGATCAGGCACACCTTAGTCTCCAGCATGATATTTTTGTTCTTCAGTGCTCTGGAGAGGTCCCTGACAGCCGGCTTTCCTAACACACTTTGTCTCTTGATTTCCTGGCTGCTGGTACCAAGACTGTTAATTGTGGAACCAAGCAAATTAAAACTGTTAACAATCTGAATCTCTTCACCATCCATACTGATGCTGTCAATTGGCCCAGTGGGGAGAATCTTTGTTTTCTTTATGTTGAGCTTCAATCCATATTAAAGGCTGCAGTCCTTGACCCTATGCAGCAAGCGCTTCAGGTCCTTCTCAGTTTCAGCAAGCAGGGTTGTGTCATTTGCATAAAGTAGGTTGTTGATGACTCTTCCTCCAATCTTGATGCCACATTCCTCCTCGTACAGTCCAGTGTCCTGGATGATCTGTTCTACATACAGATTGAAAAAATATGGAGAAAGAATACATTCCTGGTGGACACCCTTCCCAATTTTGAACCATGCAATGTCTCCTTGCTCTGTTCTGATGGCTGTCTCTTGGTCCAAGTATAGGTTTCATATAAGCACAATAAAATGTTCTGGGATTCCTATTCTTCTCAGAGTCAGCCACAGTTTGTTGTGGTCCACTCAGTCAAATGTCTTTGCATAGTCAATGAAGCACAGATAGACATTCCTCTGGCACTCTCTGCTTTCTGCCAAGATCCATCTAACATTAGCTGTAATATCCGTTGTACCATGGCCTCTTCTAAACCCAGTCTGCACCTCTGGCAGTTTCTGTTGACGTGTTGCTCCCATCTTGTTCGGATAATTTTCAGCAGAATCTTCATTGCATGTGACATTAATGATATTGTTCTATAATTTCCACACTCTGCCGGATCACGTTTCTTTGGAATGGGAGCAAATATCGATCTCTTCCAGTCAGTTGACCAGGTGGCTGCCCTCCAGATTTCTTGGCACAACTTAGTGAGCACATCTATGGCCACGTCCGTTTGTTGAAACATGGCAAATGGTTTGTCATCAACTCCTGGAGACTTGTTTTGTGCCAATTCTTTCAGAGCAGCTTGAACTTCCTCCTTTATCACTACAGACTCTTGCTCATGTGTTATTTCATGAGATTTTTCTGTGGCAGCCAATTCCTTCTGGTACTCTATATATTCCTTCCATTAATGCATTAATGCTTCTTGGATCATTAACATTCTGCCCAAAGCATACTTAAGTATTATTACTCATGGCTTGAATTTGTTTTTCAATTCCTTCATCTTAATACTGAATTGAAACAGATGCGGGAGGGAACAGTTTAAAAGGGATATATGGTTAGGTATTATTGTCATGACAGGAGTCCAGAAGAAAGGCTGCATTGCAAGGAGGGATTGTATAGCAATGAAAGAATTTTTCAAAGAGAAGAGCAAAGTGGGGGGGAGAAGGAGGGTTGGGCAGGGAGAAAAGTAAAGCAATGAATGAACAGAAATCTAAAGTTTCTGTAAACTTTCATTAAAATTAATAAAAGAAAGAAAAAAAGAAATACTGAGCAAGTTCGACCCTTTTGATCTTCCACTAAATGTATGGATATTTTCCTTTCATTAACAGCATTGGTCTTTATAATATATCTTTAAATGTTCTTTTTCATGATTAAAATGACAACATTCTTCTATAATGTGCCTAGTAGGTCATACTTTTTTGTCTGATTTAAAATGGACAATATCACTCCAGCTCAGATCACTAATGAATATAGTGTGGATTTTTATACATTCATTTTTTTATATATTCCAAGTTTCCTACATTCATACTATAATGATTCCTTGTTACTATTAACAAGTATTTGTGTCTGTTACTCCTCATTCTCTCGTTTTCCTTTGCCATGGCAGCAATTGAAGTTCTTCCCTTGAGTGAAAGTTTTACTCCACTATCATCAGTCAGATAGACTTTCCTTTGAAAAGGCAAGGCAGCCCTTTTACAGTCTCACTTTGAATGCGTTTTCCAGTCTGAGGGCTCATCTTGCAATACTATTGGAAACCATTGGTTTCAATGATGTTCTAATGATCAGTTATATCAGAAACAGGTGGCAATTCTCTTTCACAGTCTATCTCAGTGTAAAAAGTTTGCTGAGACTTGTCTAGCATGCATGACCTTGACAATATTTGGAATACTGGTGGCCTATATCTATATTTTAGCCTCTGGTGGTCTAGTGGCAAGAAGCTGCACTGCAATCTTGAAGGCATGTGGTTCAAATTCACCAGTTGCTCTGCAGGAGAAAGATGGGCAAGTCTTATCCTGTGTAATTAACTGCCTCTGAAAACCTGCTAGAGGGTCAGCGGTGTATGGGTTGGTTCTGACTCAATGGTGCACAACGACAAGAAAATATCCAAAGCTATTCTCTTTCCCAGGAAAAGTGAACTCAAAAGAATGTATTGAAATTGTCAAACAACATCATTAATAAGAGATATAAGCAATATATTGTTGAAGATCAAGCAAAATTGCTTAGAATAGTATATTAACAGAGAATTGCCAGATGTTCAGGTTGAGTTTAGAGGTTATGGTCCCACGAATTGATGATTTCAGATGGATCCTGGTTGAAAGCAAGGGACATCAGAAGAATGTCAATTAACTTTTTATTGACTATGTAAATGTTTTTGACTGTGTGACTCATACAAACCACGGCCAATATTGAGAAGAATGGAAATCCCAGAGTCTTTAATTGTATTCATGTGAAATTCATACCTAGACCAAGAAGCTGTTGTCCAAATGGTGCAAGAGAATATTGCATGGTTTTAAGTAAGTAAGAATATGCATCAAAGATATATCCTTCCTCCATATCTTTTAATCTGTATGCTCAGCAAATAATTCATGAATCTGTATGCTATAAAGAGAATACTGGCATCAGAATCAGAGTTAAAGTTAAATTCATCAACAGTCTGCTTTATGTAGATGACACAACCTTGCTTACTAAGTGTAAAAGTGTGAAGACTTATAACACTCATTACAGAAGATCAAGGAATATAGCCTTCAATATAAATTACATCTCAAAATCAAAAAATAGGAAGAAAAGTGCAACAATGAATGAATGGATATCCAAAAATCTTTGTAAATGTTCATTAAAATTAATAAAATAAAATTTTAAAAAATCAAGAAAATAGAGACCTTACCACTGGGTTAATAGTCAAAATTATGATAGATAGATAGATAGATAGATAAAAGACTAAAGTTTTCAATGATTTTCTCTTGTTTCAATTCACAATCAACAAATACCCTTGGTAAAGGTCAGAAGAGAAGATAGATATATTACATTAGAGAAGTCACCTGTCAAGAAATTCCCCAAAATACTGAAGAGAAATAATATCAGTTCAAAGACTAAGGTACACTGATTCAGGCCACAGTCTTTCCCAACATTTGCTATGTCTCTGAAAGCTGGACAATGTTAAAGATGACAGAAGAAGAATTGATGCCTTTAAGGTGAGCTGCAGAAAAAAGTACTAAATGCCTCATCGACTAACAAAAGAACAAACAGGTATTAGTTGGGAAAAATGCAATTAGGATGTGCCTTGGAAGCAAAGATGGCATGAAGCTTTGTTTCTCATACTTCAGGCATGTTGGTAGAAAAGACTGTTCACAATAGCAAGGAATTGGAAACAACCTAAGTACCCATTAAAAAACAAATGGATAGAGAAGCTGTGGTATATTCACACAATGGAATACTATGCTGCATTGAAAAACAAGGAACTCATGCAATATTATTCAAAA
>NW_006399925.1:5896900-5899483 GCF_000299155.1 Elephantulus edwardii
AATAATAATAATAATAAAGCAAAGAAAAAAAAGAAAAGACTATTCCTTTCAGAGGAGTATTCTGCTTGCAATAGAGGAGGGTCAAGAAAAGAAAAGAAGACCCCTAGTAAGATGCATCAACGCAGTGACTGTAGCGATGGGTTCAATTGTGTCAGTGGTAATGAGAATGGCACAGGACAGGATAGGGTTTGAGTCTGCTTTTAATAGTGTCTTTATCAGTTGTACTAAACACAACCACACTAAATAAAAACAGTAAGTTTTCAGCACCACAGAAACACACAAAACACCATAAACTGGGAAACAGACAGTATAATGGCATATAAATATGTTGTTATGTACCATCACATCAGAACTTACACACAGCTGACCCTCAATAGGTTTTCAGTGAAAGTAAATTGCATGGGAGGAGGGTGCATCTTTTTCTCACATGGAGCAGCTGGTGGGTTCAAAGTAAGTGCCTTTGGATTGACAGCACCACTCCCTACCACACTAATACTAAATTAGACACTTAGAGCAACATATATTTACTTATACACACACACACACACACACATATATATAAATATAGATAGATATAGATTAGATATAGATACATAGAGACAGAGACAGAGATAGAGATGGATAGATATAGAGAAAGAGAGAGAGACAGATTTCTGGGGAGTGGTTAAGAGTAAAACTATGGAATTGGACTAACTGTTCACATTAAGCCATGTTTTAACCTACCATGAGATAAAGAGGGGAAGTCTCTTACAGCGATGATTGGCAGACTTGGAAACTGAAGAGATGTTCACTAAGAATCAGAATCCACTTGAAGATAGTAGTTTTATGTTTTTGTTTTGTTTTGTTTTTCATTCACATTCTGACTATCACAGATTATATTGTCCATAACTATGGTATGAGTTGACTTTTCACCTTTTTTTTAAGGGAAAACACAGTTTTGGAGCACAAAATTATTATGATTGTACTCTTAGTGCATTGCTAATTCACTGTAATATATTAATGCATAAAAGGTCTTTGAGATTAGATCGCAGCCTCTGGGCCACTTATTATCTTTCTTATGTTGCATACTAATACGTTTTAAACCATGTCATTCTAATACTGAGACTTAGAAACAAAGCTTGTGACGTAAGCCTGGCATTACTCCAGAATGTTAAAACTGAGCATAGTTAATGCCGTCTAGCGATGGTATGTTGTTCCTGCTGCCTTGACAGCTGTAGAAAGCTTTTCTTTTATTATCCTACTTTAAAAAATTCACAGCATAATTACTAACTTACAATGTGGTAGCAATGTGTGAACTACTGTGGAGGCAACTGTATGTTTAGTAACATCTGGATTACAGGTGTGAAATTGTACAGTTGTATAGCTTGTTAATTGATGTGCAAAGAAACAGATCCCAGTGAAATATGGCCCACAAAGTTTGGATATAGTGACAAAGGGAATAACATCTTGAGTACTGAGAACAATGCCTTTTAAACATTAAAGATTTTTAGGAGAATAGCACATCTGAAAATCGAAAGACACTTTTAAAAACTATCAGGTGAAGTTGCCTTGACTGTAATTTCTGTCACTATTTGCTGGAAACATCCCATTGTATTGGTGGTTGTTGTTATGTGCTGTTGTGTTGCCAGCAGCTCTAAACTCTGTCCTTTCCTGACCTAGTCTCTCTAATTCTCTCATTGCTCCAGTCACTGTATCAGTCGATCTCATCCAGGGTCTTCCTCTCCTGCGCTGTCCCTCCACACTTCAGAGGATGATGTTTGGGTGGGAGTTACGGTTTCTTTAAGCATATATTCCCAGGAGTAGAATTGCTTGGTCAAATGGTGTTTCTATTTTCAACTTTTTGAGAAAGTGCCATGCTGCTTTCCACAGTGGTTGCACCATTTCACACTCCTACCAACAGTGAATAAGAGTTCCAATTTCTCCATTTTTTTAAAAAAAGATATAGAACAAAAAACAATCAGGCTTTTTAAAAACAAATTCCAATCTCAAAATTATGACAGAGCAAGAATTGCAGCTCTAGTACTGAATTCCATACCAGGCTCTTGTTTATTTCAGAAGATGACTGCTATTCAGAAAAGAGATTTCATAGAACACTTACAGAATACAACCGCTAGGTTTCTACTAATGAGCAGAAGTTGCTATCCAGAAGGCAAATAGCACCCTTGTCTCTCTTTATTATGCAAATAAAAAAAAGAAACATATATTCCGGACACAGAAAATTCTATTTGTCAGCTCCTCAGATGCCAACCTCACATCTATTTATTCCTCTTTATAAGTAAAGAGATAATGTAGAAGATCAACATGTGTACATAGAAATCTCAAGTGGTGACAAAGATAAGGACATAGTCACAAGTCATTCAATTACTTAACAAAATTAAAATTGGAGGGCCTACATAATCTGTGTTTCATTGATTATGCAAAGGCGTTTGACTGTGTGGATCATAACAAACTTTGGCTGACTCTGAGAAGAATGGGAATCCCAGAACATTTAACTGTGCTACTGAGAAACCTATACTTGGATCAAAAGGCTGTAGTCAGGACGGAGCAGGGTAACACTGCATGGTTCAAAATTGGGAAGGGTGT
>NW_006399925.1:5899673-5900881 GCF_000299155.1 Elephantulus edwardii
TGAGGCTCAATGTCAAGAAGACAAAGATTCTCACCACTGGACCAATTGGCAGCGTCAGGATGGATGATGAAGAGATTGAGATTGTTCACAGCTTCAGTTTGCTAAGCTCCATGGTCAATACTCTTGGAACCAGCAGCCAAGAAATAAAAAAGCGTATTGCGATGGGAAAGTCTGCTGTTAGGTACCTCTCTAAAGTACTAAAGAGCAACGGTGTCTCTTTGGAGACTAAGGTGTGCTTGATACAGGCCATGATCTTTGTAATCACTTGTTATGCATCAGAGAGTTGGACAATGACTAGGTAGGACAGAAGGAGAATTGATGCCTTTGAGCTGTGGTGCTGGAGAAGAGTATTAAATGTACCATGGACTGCCAGGAAAACAAACAGATTCATCCTGGAGAGGATTAAACCAAGCAACTCCTTGGAGGCAAGGATTCTGGGGCTTCGTCTGACATACTTTGGGCATGTTGCAAGGAGGGATAGGTCCTTGTAGAGGGACATCATGCTTGGGAGGGTGGAGGGATGGCGCAGGAGTGGAAGACCCTCTATGAGGTGGATTGATTCAGTGACTGGGGTTATCGGGATGAATGTGTCAGAGGCAGTGCGATTGGCACAGGATAGAGCAGGGTTTAGGGCTGTTGTACATAGGGTCGCTAGAATTCGCATGCAACTCGAAGGCACATAACAACAAACAACAACATAATCTGGAACACTTATAGATCTATGGGTATGTTTTAACATTCCCTTGACCCCTAATTGTTCTGCAGCTGCTTATTCCTCATTTCCCTATTAGATTAGAAGTTATTTCTTTTCTCTTCTTAAATGATTTACTCTATAATTAAGGGCAAATCAGCACAGATGTTAGCTGTTAGGTGCCATATAGCATGACCTATATCAACCCTATGAACAACAGATTTGTTAAATTTGGTAAAATTTAAAATTTGTTAAATTTGGTAAAATCAACTTTTACAGTCAGAGATAGATCGAACATGCAATCAAGATGCATTGATAATAATGGGTAACTGGAATGCAAAAGTTGGGAACAGTGAAGAGGAATCAGTAGTCGGAAAACATGGGCTTGGTGACAGGAATGAAGCTGGAAATAGAATTATTGAATTTTGTAAAATCAATGACTTATTCATTGCAAATACATTTTATAAGAGACACAAACGCAGGTTATACACATGGACTTCACCTGATGGTATGCATA
>NW_006399925.1:5902126-5921868 GCF_000299155.1 Elephantulus edwardii
AACAACAACAACAACAGTGTCCCCTTGCTCTGTTTGCACAACAGCCACTAGGCCTAGGTTTAGGTTTTACATGAGCACTATCAAGTGCTCCCAATTCTCATTCTTCTTAACATTAACTATAACTTATCAAGATCCACACAATCAAATGCCTTTGTATAGACCATAAAGCATAAATAGACATTCTCCAGACATTCTCTATTTTCAGCCAGGATCCATCAGCATTGATAACCCTTCTGTCACTTGATTCTTCTAAATGTTTCTTCAACTTCTGGCAGTTCTCTATCTGTCCTAGCTGTTTTTTAATGATCTTCACTAGTATATTGCTTACATGTGATATTAGTAATATTGTATGGTAGTTCACACATTCTTTTGGATCAATATCTTGGAAATATGAACAAATTTGGGACTCTTCCAAACTGTTGGCCAGAAAGCTGCCCTCCTTATTGCGTAGCACAAACTGTTGAGTCAACTGATGTTATCATCAATGACTGGGGCCTTATTTTTTTGCCAGTGCTTTCAGTGCTGCTTCAGCTTCTTCCCTCTTTACCATTGGTTCCTGCTCATATTGTACTTCCTGAAATTTTTCGAGGTCAATCAGTCCTTTTTGGCACAGTGACTCTTTCCATTCCCTTCATCTCCTTTTGATGGTTCTGGGATCATTTCACCTACTTCCCGTACCAATATTTCAATATGGCAAATCAAGGCTTAAATGTTTTTTCAGCTCTTTCAGCTTAAGGAATGTAGAATGAATTCTTCTCTTTTTATTCTCCAATCCAGCTCTCTTTAGATTCTATTTTAATAATATACTTTTCTTCTTGGATTGCCCTTTGAAATCCTCTGTTCAGGTATTTTACTTCATTGTTGTCCCATTGTTTTGTCTTCTCTATTCTCCAGTGCATTTTAAGAGTCTCTTCTGACTTCATTTAATTTTTTTTTCCTTTACCTCTGTCTTTGTGATGAACTTTTGCTTTCTTCATGAATGTTATTCTTGATATCATCCCACAACTCATCTGGTTTTTAATTATTGGTGTTCAATGCTTTAAATGTATGCTTAAGTTGATTTTGAAATTTAGGTGGAATAGATTCAAGATCATATTTTGGTTCTCATGGATTTGTTTAAATTTTCTTCAGCCTCAGTTTGAACTAGCACATGAGTAATTGAGGTTCTGGCCCACAATCTACCTGTCTTCTATTTATTGGTAAGTTATTGCTGATATTAAGCTTGAAATTATTTCTTCCACAGTATCTGATTCCTATGCAGCCCATTCATTTAATTTCATGTGTAAGTTGCCATTTGTGTTTTTTAAAAGATAATTTGATTGAATAAATTATTGAAAATACATAATTCAATCATTCTCTTTTCAGTCTCATTTCTATCACCAAATCCATAATTTCTCATTACTGTTCCTTCTTCACTCTTTCCAACTTTCACATTCCAGTAGTCAATTATTTTTAACATGTCTTGATCATATGTTTGGTCAATTTTGTATTTCAAGATTTGGTAAAAAATTTCAAGCTCTTTCTGTTTAGCTCTAAATGTAGAAGCATATATTTGAATAATAGTTGTACTAACAGGTCTTTGTATACAACATATAAATAATATCCTATTACTTACAATGACTCAATGGCACTTAACAACAGCAACAACAACAACAATGAGAAAACTCTGTTGGCCTAGTGGGCAGAAAGTTATATTACCAAGTCAAAGGTAGGTGATTTTAATCCACGCCCCTCAGGCCTGGTTTTAATTGTTTTTGGTCAAACATTCTTCTAAGTGGTATAGCACTGGTCTGTCCATTTGCTGTACAGAGGTAACTCGAAGTTGCTGTGTTGCTAAACACTATGACACTGATGTCTCAAATGCAATAATGTTTACTCATGGTGGACAATGTTTGGTGGAGCTCCCCAGTTAAAACAAGGTTGGAAGCAGGAGTGGCATCCATTTCCAAAATAGCTTGCTTCTGGAAATTCTATGAATGTGGAAAAACGATGAAAGTTACACAAATGTTGAAGACTTTAGTTCATAGGGTCACTGTAAGTCATCTACAACTCGATGGTGTTTTTACACCAACAACATCACTTACAACATTATACTTTAGGATAGTACTTGAAATTGTCATTTTTATTATTAATGCAATACCATTATACTACTGTTTTTCATTCCTACCATGTATTGATCTGTTTTTCATTCCAAGAATAGTATACTATGCCATTATCTGATTCAAAGTGGCCAAAACTAGTCCATCTCATGTCATCTCACTAATACCTAGAATGTCAATGTTCGTGTGTTCCATTTAATGTTTCACACTTTCTAGTATTCCAGCATTCAAGTTTTGTGGATTAAATGTACTGATTAGTAAGGACTGCTCACAACTATTTTTCCTTGTTTTGATTAACTACCAATCTTAGTCTCACCTCTAACACTATAACTATCCATGTTCCTCTACTGTTCCTAGAGTTTTCAGAGGCTTGTTATTTAAAATGTGGATGGCAAATCCTGTCTTAATCTGGGAGCTCTATTAAAACTTGTCCACCATGGGTTACCTTTGCGACATTTGACACCCTAGTGGTATAGCTTTCAGCATCATAGCAACCCACAAGTACAACTAACTAAAAGACACGTACCAATTATAATAATATATTGCTGCTCAAATACCACACACATATGGACAATTTAGTGCTGTACCTAACTCTGAGAAGAAAACCAGTAAGCTTTTATTTATCTATATATCTGTTTGAACTGTGGTGTTGAAGAAAACAAGTCGTCTTGGAAGAAGTGCAACCAGGATGCTTCTTAATTGTAAGGATGAAGAAACTTCACTGCATAATTTTGAATGTGTTGTCAAGAGGGGCTGGTCCTTGGAAAAGGGCTTCATAATGGGAAAGATGGAATATCAGATGAAGAGAGAAAGATTTTCAACAAGATAGCTTGATATAATGCCATAACAATGGGTTTGAACATATCAGAAATCATGAGATTGGCACATGAGATGGAAAATTTCAGGTCTATTATTCCTAAGATTACTATGAGTCATAGTCAACTTGATGGCACCTAACAACAACAAAAACAACAGTAACAACCTATCTATGTTTGTCTTTCTGTCTGCCTATCTATTTTATCTAGCCCATATATGAATCAACTAGCTAGCTAGCTTATCTATCAGCACATTAACTCTGTCAAATCTAGGCAATATTTTTAAAAATTTCTCATTAAATACAGCTTGATAAAAGTCTACAGATAAAGCCAGTTCTCTTGTGAGGAGTAATTCTACACAATTTAGATACTTGTTTTCCCAATTGCCTGATTATCTGATCATATATCCTTACAATTTTAGCTTGCTCAACTCCACAATGTTGGCACCAGAAGTCAGAAAATGGAGGGGGAATAAAGATTAATTTCACTAGGGAAACCTGTTGTTAGAGACCTCTCTAAAGTGTTAAAGAACAATTATGTCAGTCCAGAGACTAAGCTGTACCTAATCCAGGCCATAATTTTTATAATTACTTGCTCTGTATCAGAGCTGGACAATGAATAATGATAATAGAAGAAGAATCATTGCCTTTGAGTTGTAATGCTGGAAACATCATTGAACATACCATGGAATTCCAAGAGAACAAACTTGTCTGTCCCTGGGAGGATGAGATCAAGCTGTTCTTTGGTGACAAGGATTTTGACGCTTCATCTCACATACTTTGGGCAAGTGTCCAGGAGAGACCAGTCCTTAAAGAAGGACATCATACTTGGAAGTGTGGAGGGACAATGTATGAGAAGAAGACTCTACATGAGATGAATTGACACAAAAAAACTGGGGTAATGAGGGTGGATGTGTCACAGACAGTGAAACTGGCTCAGGATAGAACAATATTCAGAGTTAATGTATATAGGGTCACTATGAGTCTCAGGTGACTTGGTGGCACATAACAATAACAACAACAAACAACATGTCCATATCCTGGTTTTCATGATAACACTTCTTCCCAGTCAAAGACTTCAGATAAAATTAAGATACTATTAGAGCATGATTTTTTAGCTGAAGTTTTAAGTCAGTCAATTTTTTCTAGTTTCAGCATATTTCTTAAAAATATCATAAAAAAATAAAGTGGTTGTTGTGTTGATGGCCGTCGAGTCAAACACGACTCACAGTTACCCTATGAGCAAAAGACCTGATATTTTAAAATTACTGTGTATTTTTTTTCTAATTTGTGCCTTTATTATAAAAATACTTTCATGAAAATTTACAGATCATGCTGGTTTTAGATGCTATTATTCTTTGTTTTTCTGATTATCTGTTCATTTCAGATCAGCATTCTCTTTGCCTATTGCAATACTGTATCCATTATCTGTCCATATTTTCCTATTCTCCCTACCTCATACCTGCAATAATTCTATTTTTATAACAATAATCTTACATAAAATATTTGTCCTTTAGGATTGAGTTATTTTCCTCTAATCATGCATGTAACACAGTGTTTTATGAATTTTTCATTGTTTTTCCATTTTGCATAATATGAATGTGCTCTACTTTCTCTCTCCATTTGTTTGTGATGGACATTTGGATTGCTTCCATATTTTTTGTTGTTGTGAATGATGCTTTGTTAAATATGTGTTGATGTTTTTGTTATGTGCCGTTGAGCAGACTATGACTCTTAGTAACCCTATAAACAATGGCTCTGAACCTTGCCCTATCCTGAGCCAATCTCGCTGTCTCTGACATACTTGCCCACTGCATTGCCATAGTCACTCACTCAATATGTCTCATCTGGTGTCATCTTTTTCTCCAATGACCTTCTACTCTTCCAAGCATGATGTCCTTCTCTATAGATCAGTCCCTCCTAGCAACATGCTCAAAGTATGTGAGATCGAGCATCACACACTTGAAATTAGATGAATTGGCATGGGATATTTTTAGTCAAATAATCCTATTATCTACTACACTGTAAATGAAAAGGTTAGGAAAATGGCTTTATTGAGGCTTTGCCACTGCTTCCGCTTGGAGCTTTGCCTCCCAGGCTCAAGATAGCATTGACCCACTTATCATGAAGTAAGTGTCATGTCCAGAAGCTGAAGAATGTCCTACCTGTTCAGATGGAACTTCACTTGGCCAATGACCTATGAGCAGTGGAGATACGAAGCCTCGTCTTCTGTGTGATGGTCTTTCAATGCTGGTAGATTTGGTCCTTTCTCATTTTTCTAACTTCTTTTTGTGTAACCTCAACCCAGATGGCCAGACATAGTGCATTGTTGTGCATATCTGTTTGTTTGGTTCCTACCAAGTTGTCCCCTTCCTTTGTGTCTGACTTTGCATTTGATAATTTTACTCAAGCTTCAGGGTGCTTGAATCATTGTCCATAAATAGGTTCATGTGTACTTTCATGTGTCTATGGGAGACAGGCATGTTTCTCTAAGTATTTTGTCATCCCATCAGAAATCTAAACCAGTCACTTTTATAATAAGATTTGGGGATTTATTTTTTCAGAAAAATTATCTCTGTTAGTATATGAAATTTGACTTTCTTTCAAGACACAATTAGAAATTTTGAGGTTTCTTGTGAAATATTCAAACTGTAATTCAGGAGCTCAGGAGCTCCCTTTTTTTTTTCTTTCACAACTTTGTCAAATGTAAATATAACCAAACAACCCCCTTCCCTAGAGTTTTCATTATGACAAAATTATAGAACATTTTCAAACACGCACTCACCTACAGCCAGAGGCACACTTCTCATCAATATTTGATCTATTGGAAGTGATATTCGCATACTATTACTTCTTTCTGGGAATTAGCAGAACCATCTTTACTAATGGAGACAGAGTCCTCTGTACTGATGTTGTTGTTGAAGTGTACCATAGAGTAGGAACAAACCCATTGCTGACCCTCCAGCAGGTTTTTAGAGACTTAATTGTATGGGAGGAAATTGCCCATCCTTCTCTTACTGAGCAGCTGGTGGACTCTAAGCACGTATCTCTGGAATTGCAGCACAGCTTCTTGCCACTAGGCCACCAGAGTTCCCAGAGGAAGCATTATCAGCACCACTAAGAAAAGCTGAATTTGAGAACTTCACGATTTTGTTTCTCTAGAACCACTTTTGGTTTAGAATGTCTAAGGCTGGGCTCTCTAGAGAAGTAAAATCACTGGAATGTGTATGTACTTTTCATAAGTGAGTAAGTGTATTTGTGAATGTATATGATCGTGTTTCTATGTGTATGGAACTCTAATGGAGTGGTGTGTTATATGCTGTTTTGCTCACATAAAGATTGCTTGCTGTTGTTGATTGCCATCAAGTGAAGCATGCCTCATAGTGACTCTATGAACAAAAGACCTAATGCCTTTCTATAACTATTGTTGTTTCTCCAAGTTCATAGAGTTTCCATAGGCATGTCGTTTAGGAAGTGGATGCCACTCCCACTTCCAAACCTGTCTTACAACTGGGAGCTTGACCAAACACAGTCCACATTGGGAAACCATTACGACATTTCACACATCAATGACACAAGGTAAAGAGTCACAGCAAACTCAGATTGTCTCAGTACTGCAAATTGACCAAGAGTGCTGTACAAAGTAAAAGAATGTTTCTCCAAATCATAACACTGGTCTCAACTTAGCAGTAGTTAAGTGACATCAAGTCGAATATGACTCATAGTGACCCTGTGAAAAAAAGACCTGCACTCTGCTTTACAGTTTATATATATATATATATTTATGTTATAGAGTTTATAGAGTTTCCAGAGGCATCTGGTTTAGGACGTGGATGTCACTTCTGCTTCCAATCCTTAATCAGTCTGGAAGCTCCTCCAAGCACTTTTCATCATGGGCAACCATTATGGCATTTGACACAACTATGGCAGTTTTCAGCATCACAGCAATGCCAACTTATCTAGTACAGCAAATAGACAAACTGCTGTACCCCTTAAAGAATGCTCTTTTAAAGACACAACCAATGAATGCTATTGATTATGATAAGCCAAGTATTCCTCCTACCTTTGGGTCCTTGTTGGCTAACATGGGCAAGCGAGAGTCAAGCCAGCTGACATCTGCTTATGGAGGGAAAGACAGTAACACAAACCAAACACACACCAACACAAACCCCCAAAACTATCCCTAAGTGACTCTCTTCAAGACACAAGAAACCAACTTTTAGAGCGGAGTCACTGTACAGGGACCTCCAGGCCATCCATAAACTGAACCCATCACTACAAAATTTTAAAGACACACCCAATGAATAAATTTTCTTTCTGTCATCCTTAGTTACTGTACAACTCTCTGATGCACAGCAAGTAATTGGGAAGACATTGCCTGGATCAGGTAAACCTTAATTTCTACACTGAAATTATAGCTCTTCAGCACTCTGTAGAGGTCATTGACTACCCACTTTCATATTCTAATTTGTATTTTTATTTCATGACTGCTAGTGCAAAGAGTATTGATGTGGATCTGAGAAAAATGAAATTGTTAACAGTTTCAGTCTCATCTCCATCTATCATGGTGCTGCCAATTGGTCTAGTGGTGGGAATCTTTGTCTTCTTGATGTTGAGATTTAATCCCTATGGAAGATTGCATACCTTGTGTAGCAAATGCCTCAGGTCCTCTTCTATTTTGACAAACACAGGTTGTTGAAGAGTATTCCTCCAATACCGATGCCTCATTCCTTATCATAAAATCTAGCCTCCATAGTGATAACTTCTACAAATATATTGAAAAGGAACGGAGACAAGATGGATCCCCAGAACACTGCTTCTTAATTTTGAATCATACAGTGTTTCTTTCTTCTGATAGCTACTTCCTGGTCTAAACATAAGTTTTACATGAGCACAATCAAGTGTTCTGGGATTCCCATTCTTCTCAAAATTAACCACAATTTGTTGTGACTCACATACTAAAATCCTTTGCATAGTCAATAAAACAAAAACAAACAGAGAGTCTTTGGGTACTTTTTACTTTCAGCTAAGATCCATCTGACATTGGCAATGATGTCCCTGGCTTCCAATTCAAGTGGTTCATCTAGTGTTCTCCTGCCTTTAAATAGGTTTTTGAGGGCTCATTATTCAGAAATGTTTGGTCAGTTTTGTTTCTAATTCTTTCTAAATTAGGAAATTCTGCTGAAATTTATCCACCGTGGAAGATTTGGCTGGTGCTTGAAAGATTGTTGGTCTTGAGTCCAGCATCAAAACAACAAATAAGCTATCATAGTATAGCAAATTAACAGATAGGTGATAGTGTAAAGATTTACTGACTTAAAAATCTGATCCAGTTAATTAAAGTCTTAAACTAAGGAAATTATCTTTCAAATGATATTTTACTCATCGTAACAAATTTCATCATTTGAGTTATTACATGATATTAGTTGTTATCAAAGGAATGACTGCATTCTAGTTACTAAACCATAAATTCATTAATGATCTGGTGGAAATGCATTCTTAATAAGAAAAATGTAAAAAAAGTAATTAAAAAAGATAAAGGAAAAAATAGTAAAGTACTTTAAAGTGTAAATAATTTCTGTCAGTCCATTTTCAGAAGTTAGGTTGATAATTCAAATACATATTAGATAAGATAGGGAACACTGGCAGCCTATTGTTAGGAAGCTATGTTGCAATCCCAAAGGCATATGGTTCAAATCTATGAAGTACTCCATGAGAGAAGGGTGGACAATCTTCTCCTGTGTAATTCACTGTCTCTGAAAATCTGCTTAAGTATCAGCTATAGTTCAGTTCTTGACAGCACTTGAGGGCACACAAAAACAATTAGATAAAATATTGTAAATATTTTATTATAAGTAGTATTCAGTTATAAGAATAGATATATTTCAATGCTACTATACAAAGGTTCTCAAAGTTACTAATTTCTCTGAATCTGCTCAGAATATACTTTAAAAGTAAATATGAGCAAACTAGAACATATTACTGTTTTGTTTTGGTTTTTGGTGAGAAAAAATTATATTGAGAATTAGCCCGCTGGACACAGTTTAGATGATCCTAATTTTGTTGGCAATATCCAAACCACCATAGTCAGGAACAAGTCGAACATAGGCCTTCTTCTCTCCATCAGGCTTAATCAAAGTGTTGGCCTTAGCCACATCAATGTCATAGAACTTCTTTACAGTTTGTTTAATTTGGTGCTTGTTGGCCTTGACATCCACAATGAACACAAGTGTGTTGTTATCTTCTATCTTCCTCATGGCTGACTCAGTGGTCAGGAGAAATTTGATGATGGCACAGTGGTCAAGCTTGTTTCTCCTGGGAGCGCTCTTCCGGGAGTATTTGGGCTGCCTTCGGAGTCTCAGCGTCTTAGGCCGCCAGAAGGTGGGTGACGTGCGGATCTTTTTTTTTTTTTTTTACTGTGGACACCCTTCAGGACTGCCTACTTGGCCTTTAATGCCTTTGCTTTGGCTTCAGTTTTGGGAGGGGCAGGGGCTTCCTTCTTCACTTTCCGTGCCATCTTCTTAGAAAGCCGTATCACTATTTTTAAATTTTATTTTATATTGGTTTGCTTACAAAGTTTTCATTGCTTCTCCATATTAATACATTTTCTGGAGGCAAGTCACTTCAGGAGTGGATGCCATTCCCATGTATTACATTTTATAAAATGACATTACATTGGACCTTTCCCACCATTACCTTGTCTTTTGAGGTCCCCATTAGATCTTTCCCATTTCTTTCATCCCCACCCTCCACCCACCAAACTGTGCAAATCTATAGTTTTACCCCTACTCATCATCACCCCTCTGCTCCCACACCTTCCTGCCTTGGTCCTTATACGTGTTTTACTAGTTATCCTTCTATTTTTACAATAATGATCTTATAAAATATTTGTTCTTATGGAACTGAATTGAAAAAAGGAGAAGACATAAATAACTCAATTAAGGAATGATAGAGGTGGAATGACAACAAAATCAGAGGAAATATATAATATCAGAATATTATGAAAAACTATACTCTGATAAATTTGAAAACTTAGAGGAAATGAAACTCATGCTCTACACAGATGATTGACACAGACAGATGTAGAATAGTTGATCAGACTTGTCACAAAAGAAGAAATTGAGCAGATCATAAAAAGATTCCTCTAAAAAAAATAAATCCTAGATTAGATGACTTTATGGCTGAATTCTACCAAAAAGTCAGAGAAGAGTTACCACAAATTCTACTTAAATTATTTAAAAAAATAGCAAACAAATGAACTCTCCCAGAGACATTCTATGAAACAAGCATAATCCTAATACTTAAACAAGACAAAAAAGAAAAACTACAGACCAATATCTCTTAAGAACATAGATGCAAAAACCTTAACAAAATTCTCGTGAAAATAATCCAAAAACACTTCAAAAACATAATTCATCATGGCCAAGTGGAATGAATAACATTTATGTAAGGATGGCTCAACATAGGCTAAACAATCAACATAATTCACCACATTAACAAAGCTAATAATAAGATCCATGAGAACATAGCAATTGATTCAGAAAAGGCATTTAACAAAATCCAAAACCCTTTCCTGATTAAGACACTAAGCAAAATTGGAATAAAAAGGAATTTCCTCAACATAGTAAAAAGTATGTATGTAAAATCAAGAGCCAATATCATTCTCAATGTAGAAAGATTAAAAGCATTTTCCTTGTGAACTCAGACCAGAGAAAGATGCCTACTGTCACCACTTCTATTCAATATTGTATTGTAAGTACTTGCTAAGGCAATATAAGAGATATTGCTTTTGTTGTTATCAAAACCTGACAAGGTTTCAACTCATATTGTCTGAAAGCGGCTGGATAGAATAGACTCATCAAAAATAAATAAATAAATAAAAAATTAGAAAATAATTGACTCATCAAGTTTTCTTGGTTTACATGAAGCATATTTATAGAACTTAGAAAGGTATTACATTGATCTTCACCTAGAATCACATTTTAAAATGAATCCTGATTATTAAACCTGGTTTTACTTGCATCTTGGCTGTTTTCATGTCAGAAGAAAGGTGACAGGGCATCTCCACTTTATTTAAAGTCTCTAATAGTGAAAGAGGTGGGGAGGGGAGAGGAAGTCTTACTTCACTGAGTCTTTTTTCTCATTGTGGTTACCTCAGCATCCAAGAATCCCCTTGAGAAACAATGGATGGCATCCAATTTACAAAGATGCCAAAGTCACCCTTTCCTGTTCTGAAATTACAGAGTAGAAATCAGCTTCAGAAGACTGGATCTCTAGCTAGATTTCTATTGCTACTCAGCTGATAAAATCCATCACTTAAGAAATTCAATTCTGCTACTGTACTGTGTGGTATGAGCTAAGCTGCATGTATTCCCAGAGGTCTGGAGTCTGAGATTTAGCTGTTGTGTCTACTGTTGATTTTCATGTATTGCTTATAGGGATTAAGAACATGAACATAAGGGATTTTAGTATGACAATTTAACTTTTTATCATTACTTTCTATTCATTGACTACCTACAAATCACATTTATATTGTTTCAAGTGAGAGGAATACTTTTTTTTTCCCACTTAAGGAATTATTTGTGAGACAGAGAAATTTATGTATTACTAAAAAGCACAACTTCTGTCACTCAGTTAGGCTTCTGAATGACATATTAAAATAATTAGTAGTTTGGATAAAGATTATGCTACCTACTAGATTCCATATTTTTTTGCATGTTCTTTCATGTTGTTTTGAAGATAATTAAGAATTCTTTTTTTTGCTTACCGACCAGAATACCTACTGATTGTTAAGGACTAAATTTAGTCCTCCTGTTGTTGTTGTTGTTGTTAGGTGTCATTGAGTAGTAGATGACTCATAGCAACTGTATGAATGAAAAATCTAAACATTTTTATAACTTTCCTCGTTACTCCACATTCATAGAGATTCCAGAGGCAAACTATTTTGGAAGGGATGTCCCTCCTGCTTCCAAGCTTGTTTTAATCAGAGAGCTCCACCAAACATGGGTAACCATTATCACATTTGACACATCAGTGTCACAGAGTTTAGCATCACAGCAACCTTGAGTTATCTCTGTACAGCAAATGAATAGACCAGGTTTGAGAGCCACAGATTAAAATTACCCACCTTTGGCTTGGTAGGTTAACTTTCTATCTACTTAGGTCAACAGAGCTCTCTCATTGTTGTTATTGTTGTTACTGTTGTTAGGTGTCATCCAGTCGTAGAGGTCTTGTAGCGACCCTATGAATGAAAGACCTGAACATATGTATAACTTTCATCATTTCTCCATGTTCATAGAGTTTCCAGAAGCAAGTTATATATTATATTAGAGATATGCCACTACTAAATAAAAAGAAACTACAGCAATAAAATAAAAAGCGCACAACCAAAACCCAAGAACCCAAATTCTCATTACTACAAGGTTTTTTTTTCTTTTCCCATAGAAATTAGTTTTCAGTTGATGATAGAATGATCAAACAATATTTTTAAATATTATATGTGTTAATTATTGCTTTTTAAATCAATAAGTGGTACTCTGCTATAATGAAATTTCTGAAGAAGCAGAAACTATTTATGATAATGCGTAAAATACTAACAATAAATCAGCGTTTTAAATCAAGCATACTTCGCAATTGCCAATGTGTTTTTATAATAACCAAGCACACTTAATTTTCTAGGAAGTTATAGCAATGCTAATAAAAATAAAAATTAAAAATAAAAATAAAAAATAAAAGTGTAATAAAGCATTTTAGTATGGCTTAATATAGAAACACAGTGACATTAAGTAAACCTACTAGGATGTACTGTAATCACATCTAGATACTGGAGCTCACATTCAGTCAAAAAGAAACAAAAATCTAACCTTTTGAGGGGAAAAATGTGTTATTTTCTGTGTGCTTTTAGAATCCTAAAGATCTGGAAAATGTAGTACTATGAGTCTAAGATGTTCTGAGGTTTGGTGTTTTGGTTTTTTTTTTTTTTCAATTTAAGATGTCAAAGTCTTATTTAAAGACAGTTACATTATGTGTGGCACTTTAAATGTTTTAAAGAAAGAGAAAATTTAAAACATTATAGGAGGCAATATATTAAAGGAATAAACTGTTTCTTTTACTCAAAGTTTTTGTGTTTTGTCTTACAGTCTGTTTTAGAATACTATGAATATATTCCTAAAACTTGATATATTCGTGAGTACTTTATAAATTCAAATGTGTTTTCCTTTTATATGACCTTTTTCACACACACACACACACACACACACACACACACACAACCAACCCAATTTTAGTTTGTAATAAAACAATATCTTAATCGGAGAGCTCCACTAAAACTTATTCAGCAAGATTGGCCATTCATTTCTGAAATAACAGGCTTCTGAAAACTCTATGAACAATAGAGGAACATAGATAAATACAGTGTTAAATGTAGAGTCCAGATTAGAAGTCAATCAAAATAAGGAGAAACAGCCGCAAATACTCACTAATAGTTGGAACATGCAATGTAGAGAGTATGTATGTTGGAGTGGTTATTCCTCAGAGAGGCAGATCATGCTAGGGAAGCTGAGGAAGTGGTGAAAGAAAGGAAGATCCCCAACCAGGAGGAATGACAGGGTGATTCTGGAATTAGGCTTAAGTGTGTCAGAGATTGTGAGAATGGCACCAGATAGTATGGTGTTCAGATCTGTTGCTCATAGAGTTCCTATGAGCCATACTTGATTTGACAGCACCTGACAATGACAACAACAAGACAATGTACATATGTAAACTTAGATTGTGCTATTTTTCACAAATTGTAAGAAATTATATCTAAATCTTTATAAATTGATCCATGTGCATAAATTATCACTTGAAACACAACTTTTTAAAAATTTGATATTAATTTATAAAGTTGTACATAGGGTCGCTATGAGTCACAAGCAACTCGACACCACATAACAACAACAACAACACAGTCAGAATTGCGTCGTAGCTGACTTTCCAGCTGACCTGCCACTGCACAGGAGATTGCCCATGTCTTTTTCCTGTTTTTTGAATCATGTGCCTTTGTATTGGAAACACAATTCCTTATCATGAGGCCACCAGAATTCCTTATGAAAATGAGGGTTATAAATTTGCAAAAGACAGAAAAATGTAGTAACATAACTCATAACTCTATAATAACAGAAGATACATAATTAATTTTATAAGGAAGGGAAGAAATAAACAAATGTGAAAAAAAGAATATTGATTTTAAGTATTTAATTTTAGTTGTATCCACTAAAAACACGAATGGATGCAGAAATCAAGAAATCAAGCAATGTACTGCAGTGGATAAGTCTGCTACATGTTCCTCATAAGCACAACTAAGTATTCTGAAATTCCTATTCTTCTTAATGTTATCCATAATGCTATAATCTGTACAGTCAAATATCATTGCATAAACCAATGAAACACAAATAAAAACAACTTTCTGGTATTATCGGCTTTCAGAAAAGATACACTTGATATCAATAACTTCCCTTATGCCATGGCCTCTTCTGAATCGACCTTGGATTTCTACCAGTTCCCTGGCAATATACCCTTCTCACCACTTTTTAAAAAAAAATCTTCATCAAGATTTCACTTACATGTGATAATAATTATTTTGTTCAATAATTTCCGTATTCTGTTGAATTATTTTTTTCATTAGAGACGTTAATCAAAATAAAGTCGAAATAGTATCTCATCCCATAACAACAGTACAAAAATTATACATGGCTGGTGGGACTGTAAATTGGTTCAATTTCTACAGAAAGGGTATTACATTTCCTTAATAGGTAAATATAAATACAATTTTATTGAGAAATTTTAATATTATGTATATATTCTATGGACTTGAGAGCTTGAGAGCCAGGGCCTGAATGCCTGAATATATAGAAATGTGTATGTGTGTGTGTATATATATATATATATATTAATATTAATGTAGACATTTGTATAGTAGCAAAGATGTAGAAACAGTCAATATTTCTTAAACGACAAAGAGCAAAGTATGATACATGCATGCAATAGAATAGTTTGTAGCAGAAAAAAAATAAGAATCTTCAAAATACTTCTTTAATGTAGATAAACTAACATCTCTTAATGTAGGTAAACTTGGAGGACATTGTTGTTATATTATTATGCACCATCAAGTTGGCACTGACACATTGTGGGTTTTCAGAGGTTAAAATTACTCATCTTCTGTGAAGCAGCTGGTGAATTTGACCTGTTAGTCTTTAGGTTGGCAACAGTACTCCTTAGCCACTAGGCCGCCAGAGTTCTCTTGGAGGACACTATGCCGAGTGAATAAATCTCCCTAAATGACAAATACTGTGTATATCTACTACTACAAAAAGTTAAAGGGGTTTTTCCCCTTTCATTTCATGAAATTATACCAGATTCCGAAAAGGTAAGTATTTCAAATATTAAAGTTAGTATTTAATTGTAATGTACCAATGAGTTGGAACTGACTCATAGCTGACCCTCCAGCGGGTTTTCAGAAGCATTATAATCCCCCAGGAGGAAATTGTCTTTCTCCATGGAGCAGCTGGTGGATTCAAAACTGGACTTGTATTTAAGGGTAAGATCTAATAACTCTAAGTCATTTTGAATGAGAGACATGTAATAGAAATTACTTTTAATTTTCTTCATAAAGCTTCCATCCTCTGTAAAACTCCAACAAGAACATAGAATGAAATGAGAGCAGGGTATTAAGAAAATTTGTCTTTTTATTTTTTTAATAGTAATTTTCAGAATAATAATGGGTGAGATGAAACAGCACAAATTATTACATAGGAACATGATATGAATGATATACAGAACTAGACTAAAAAGATACATTACTGGAATATGGCCTTGGCAGAATCAATGTCTCATTTTCTTTATATATAAAATGAAGAGAACAAACAATTATGACTTATAGAGTCGACATAGAGATTATTAAGTTACTATACGGAGAAAGCTCACTACAGTGTCTGTACACATGTATTTTCTATGATTGTTTTTGTAATTTTAATTTATATATATATATTATGCCAAGTGAAAAAAAACCCCTTTTTTCCTTTGTTCCATGTGTGTTTGAGTGTAAATGTAGGGAACCTATCTCAGCATTGTTTATTTCACATGAAGGTTTTCATCAACTGGTGAGAAAGAACTGTGTTGTATAGTTGCAGACATTTCACAGTTAAAAAGAATAAAGCAAACAGTAAATTATCAGTGGTAAAAGTAATATTCATTGCTGTCAAGTCAGAACCAACTCAAAGTTGACTCTCCAGCAGATTTGCAGGGTCTGTGATTCAAACAGGAGGTGATTGCTCATCTTTATGCCAATAGGCCACCACCGTTCCCTTATAGTACAGCATTATCTTGTACTTACATCATCTCACCTCACTGAAAGCAGAGCTGTGGTGGCCTAGTAGCAAGAAGCTGCACTGCAATCTCAAAGGCATGCAGTTCAAGACTACTAACAGCTCCTTGGAAGAAAGCTGGCTGGGGAGAGAGTCAGCTGTGTGTCCGTTGTGAGTCTACAATACACAACAACAACAACAACATAGTTAAATGGCGATCTACTGGCCTTGTGGTAAATATCTGCATTCCAATACCCAAAGCACGTTGTTCGAATCCACCTACTGCTTCACCAGAGATGAATGGGCAGTATCCTCCCTACTGGCAGTCCAGCTATGGGTCAGTTTCAACTCAATGGTACACATCAACAAAAACATATTTAAATAGATTTTAGTACTTGTTGAATTCTTTATTTCAATTGATTCTTATGTCAAATCATGCAAAATAGAGAATTAATTTTAATATTTGTTTTGCAGTTGATTCACTGTAACTCAGAGAACTTAAGAGTCAGGTATAAGATGAATTTAATTAATGATAAAATTTGCGTAAGTTAGCCAAATTCTCAAATTCTTCATGGCAACATTTCAATTCAATCTTATGTACATTAAGTTGCTCCTTTCTTTGTTTCCATTAATTCAAGTTCAATTTATGACAACCTTATGTATAACACAGAAAAAAATCATGACTAGATTCTGCACTATTTTTATGATCTTTGATTAATTTGACCTCATTATTGAGGCTACAATATCAGTCCTTCTCATTGAGGATTTTGCTTGTTTTTGCTAACTTTGAATTTGCCAAATATAAAGGTTTTCCTCTAAGATTACTTTTTCTAGTAAAATATCAAAATGGTTTTGAAATTCAAGTGGGATACATTTAAGGTCAAATTTTGGTTCCTGTGGATTTGATTTAATTTGCTTCAACTTCACCTTGAACTTGTATATGAGTAGTCCGTGGTCTGTTCCACAATAAGCGCCTAGTCTAGTTTTCACAGCTGATATTAAACTTCTCCAGCACTTCTTTCCACAGATATAATTGATCTGATTCCTACGCATACCATCAGGTGGGTATAGCCTGCTCAACATCAAGAAAACAAAATTTCTCACTCACCACTGGTTCAATTGATAGCATAATGATAGACAGTGTAGAGATTGAGACTGTTAATAGCTTTAGTTTTCTTGGCACAACAATAAACTCTTTTTATAGCAGTAACCAGGAAACAAAAGGCAAATTGCATTGGGAAAGAGTGCTGTCAGGGACCTCTCCAGAGTACTGAAGAGCAGTGATGTTAGTCTGGAGGCTAAAATATGCATGATTTAGGCAATAGTTTTTGTAATTGCTGGTTATGCGTCAGAGATCTGGACAACGACTAGGGACGATAGAAGGAGAGTTGATGCCTTTGAGCTGTGGTGCTGGAGAAGAGTTTTGAATATGCCATGGATCACTAGAAGAACAAACAGATTTGCCTTAGAGAGGGTGAAACCAGATTTCTCCCTGGAGGCAAAGATTCTGAGGCTTCATCTGACATACTTTGGATATGTTGAAAGGAGACACTAGTCCTTGGAGAGGCACATCATATTTGGGAGGGTGGAGAAACTTCACAGGAGAGGAAGACCTTCGATGAGATGGGGTTACTGGGGTAATGGAGATGGATGTGTTGGAAACAATAAGATTGGCATGGGATAGACAGGGCATAGAACTGTTTTACATAGAGTCGCTATGAGTCACAAGCAACTCAATGGCATGTAACAACGACAATATTTATAATCTAAAATCATACAGTGAGCATATAAAACATGTTATCACAAAATTATTTTTAAAGATACATGACCAAATTTAGAAACAAGCAAAGAGAAAGAGAGATAGACAGAGAGAAATAAAGTAAGCACGTTTTTTTTAGAGGTAACAGCAAAGTGATGAATATATGGGACAGAGAGCATTTTACAAATCCATTATAAAGCCCTGTATCAAGTTTGATAGAATAAGTGAAATAATCTGGTGTGATCCATAGGCTTTTATAAATTAGTTTTTTGGAAATAGATTATTAATACCATTTTCTAGTCTCTCTTAATCTGGAAGTTTTACTGTGATTTGTCCCTCGTTGGTGTCCCTAGTAGTATATGAATAATAGGTGGAAAACTTGAGTACAGTACTGTATTAAAAACACACACACAAGCACACGTAACAAATTCCTAAAATGGATTATAGATTATTTATTTAAAAATAACAAAGAGGTTATTTGGGTGATAAAAGTATTAATTAAAAAAATAACAAAGAGATAAACCTTGAATCTCGGTTTTGTTGGGTTTTTGTTTTTATTTTTTATGGTTGAACCCATAAAAAAGCCTTGAGGATAGATACTGATGTAAAAAATCTGTTTGGCTATCTAGTTTTTGAGCAGTAGCATTGTTTTATCCCTTTTCTTGTTGTTCATTGTTTCCCTAATGCCGGAAAAAGAAATAGAGAAAAAAATACTTAGGAAGATCATGTTAGATGAGAGAAGATAATAATTCATTTCATAATTATAACAAGATTTTAAAATACATTGTGAAAGGAGAAATTTATGTTTTACAGTAGTCTTACAGCTTTACAAGGGCCCAGGAAAGTCTTTTAAATGTGTTAAACATTGTAATGAGTATAAAAAGAAAATTTGAGAAAGATGACTACAAAATTTCTTTGCATTGAAAGAGTAGACTGGAAAACAGTAAAGAAGGGGAAAACCTCTTTGACCAGACCTTTAATAACAGAACATGTTTGTGAGACATTTTATAATTTTTAAAATTATTTTCAATAAAATTTTTTGTTCATCTTCTTTCACCAATCTAAAGTTCAAAGCATGTTTTTATTAAGATACTGTCTAAGGTGTACCTGCATACTTGGTGGTAGAAGTCAGGAGGAAAGTGCACACTAACTGTTTAATACAATTTTGTAATGTGTGTGAGATAAGAGTCCTGGAAGAAAAACCTATGTAAGGTTGTATTTTTAAAATCTATGATTAAAAAAATTAAATGGAAGAAATATTTCTCCTAGAAATCAGGCTGAAAAGTTTTTATGAATTCTTGAAGATAGAAACATATAATTAGGAAATTATAATTGTAAACTTACCTTTCAAATATTTAATATAGTCAAAAGTAAAAGCATTTACTCTTATTCACTGTTGGTGGAGTGTAAAATGGTGCAACCACTATGGAAGGCTATATGATGCTTTCTCAAAAAGTTGCAAATAGAAACACCATTTGATTCAGCAATTCCACAAATGGGAATATACCCTAAAGAAACCAGAAACGCCGCCCAAGAAGCTATATACACACCCATGTTTATTATGGCTTTTTTTACAATAGCAAAGAGTGGGAAACAACAAGTGCCCCATCAACAAAAAAATGGATAGTGAAGCTCTGGTATATTCACACAATAGAATACTATGCTGCATTGAAAAACAAAGAAATCATGAAATATTATTCAAAATGGATGATCCTAGAGGACATTAT
>NW_006399925.1:5923130-5924685 GCF_000299155.1 Elephantulus edwardii
AATGAAAGAATCTTGCTTATACTTTTCAAAGAGAAGAGTGAATTGAGGGGGAGGAGGAGGTGGGAAGAAAAATGCAATAATGAATGAATGGGGGGGAAATGTATTGATGATTTAATGAAAACCCAATATGCTTTATAAATGTTCACTCAAATAATTTTAAAAGTCTTTTAAAAAGGTGAAAGCAAACATCTGAACTTAAAGCTGTAACTCAATAGTGGATATTATAGGATAAAAACAAGGTTGTTTCATCTGTATAACACAGGTTGTTGATGAGTCTTCCTCCAATCCTGATGCCACAGTCCTCTTCATAAAGCCCAGCCTCCTGAACGATCTGTTGCATATATAGATTAAAAAAGTAATAGATACAGGACAGGTCCCTGACACACTCCTTTCCCAATTTAGAGCTGTGCAGTGTTTCCTTGCTCTGTTCTGACAACTGCTTCCTGGTCTGAGTATACATAGGTATCACATGATCACAAAGAAATGTCTGGGATTTCCATTCTTCTAAAGGTTAGCCAAAATTTGTCTGATCCACACAGTCAAATGCCTTTGTGTATTCCATGAAATACAGACATTCCTCCGACTCTCTCTGCTTCCAGCCAAGATTCCATCTGACATTGGCTATGATGTCCCTCCCTAGTGCCATGGCCTCTTCTAAAGCCGGCTTATTGTTCTGGCAATTCTCTGTTGACGTACTGTTCCAATTGTTTTTGCATAGTCTTCAGCAGGATTTTGCTGTCATGTGATATTGTTCTATAGCTACAACTCAAGCATACCAAACAGTATAAACAGTGGCAAACTTTTCTTCTATTATACCTTAGATAGTCATGATTCAAACACAAATTCAGGGCAAGTATAAGCACCAATAATTGTACCTATGACACTGATATGTTAAATCCAATAATGGTTACCCATGGTGGACAGTATTTGGTGGAGCTTCCTGATTAAAACAAGCTTGGAAGCAGGACTGATATCCATTTCCGAAATGGCTTACTTCGGAAACTCTATGAACATGGAGAAACGACAAAAGTTATACAAGTGTTCTTAGGGTCGCTATGAGTCGTGTATTACTCAGCAGCATGGCAACGTACATAAGTTCTGCACCCAAATCATATTTTTAAAAGAAACGTTTCAGCACAAAATAAGCATCTTTCCAGTACTGAAATCCATCTTTCTTTTGTGCTACCTTCACTCCCTGTATGGTTTGCTTGGATTATAGCGAATATCATGAGGTCATAGTGATTTAGCTTCAGATTTTCTACATTAAAAGCTTCTTACGGAATGGGTTTGTATCGTGCTCCTAAATCTACCCACTCCTTCCCTCCATTGGTTTTCTTTGCTATAAATCTTCAAGGGAGGGTTTTGCCTATCTTTATCCCGAGGAGCCACTTCTGGCTTCATCTCACTCCACTACATAGTGCACCAAAGAGTTCTTTTACTAAAATAATTTGGGGGGAAAAGGGGGGGAAAAACCCACAAACCAACCTTAAGCTCATTGCCATTGGCTGTGAATTGACTCATAGCTAACTCGCCATTCAACGTGTTTTTGGAGACT
>NW_006399925.1:5924973-5929951 GCF_000299155.1 Elephantulus edwardii
ATGTTTTTGGTTGTCCTTCTGTCAATTCCAGCACATATAAATAATCTATAAAATATAAAATTGTATATATAGCTAATTTTAACTCGCACAAAACGAGACTCAATGTGATTCACTCTTATGCTATTTATATCCTACATTTATTTTTCATACGTATATACCAAATGAGTCAAATTAAACTGGGTCTGTTGTTTTTAATTTTGATTCTACTGCATGTAAAATTTTAATTACATTGCTAAGGGGTACAGACAAAAGAACTGATATTCTTGAAGTATAAATTTGTTGATACTGCATCCTATTGCAAATACCTCAAACCATATAAAACCTAGACTCTTTGCCTGACAAAGAAGCTCAATAAATTGAATGAATAAATTCCTTTATAAGTAATATTTCCCCTTAATTCCTCTTCGTTTGGATTTATTTTTAGCAACCCTTCACCATAATTAGTTGCTTTAGATGTTATCCATAATTTTATAATCTTATAGTTTGTTTTCTCCTTATAGGTTTTTGTTTCTATAGATGACCTTGTCTAAATCCTATACATTTTTCAAAGAGTATTTCAAAAGGCTGTTCATTTCAGAAAATCTTTTATCATTTGAGTTCCTTTTTGCCTTAATTAGAAATCTCTTTTCTTTAATTTACCAAAGCATATGTGTATCTCTCATGTAGATTTAAATATTGCATAATCTATACAACAAATATTTGTTTAGTTAGTGGACAAAGGGACTAAATAAAATGTGATCCTCTGTATTCCTCTCAATATTCACAGTGTGTTGAGCACAGCCCATTGCTTTATGTGTGGCTATCCATTAATGCATATTTTATCTAAAAGCAGAAAAGAGGAAAAAGGTAACATTTTCCAGGCTTTATGACATATTTTATACCAATTAAACTAGTAAAGATTATTACAAAGTTTCTTTTTTATTTCTAAATAAAAAACAGCTAAAACTTTCTATTGATTTTTCCCTCTTCTGACTGATCCAAGTAAGAGACTAAAAATAACATTTTATATACCTTACATTTTAATTTCTGAATGTCTTTTCCATGGGATATGCATTTCCATGACAAACAGGAATATGTACAATGGATCCTTAATTTTCTTTTTTTTCCTTAAGAAAGTATTTTTAGATATACGCTTGAAAATGCTATCTTTAGTCTATTTCTGTGGAATGCCAGAATATACTCCTACAGAGAAAGCATGCACTTAATTTATAAGTGCAGCAAGCTAGGGAGAAGAAATGAGATCCATCAATGGTCATACCACTGACAGAGGCACGTGTTTCTAGTGCAATCCTAGCAATGAGAGAACAAATCTTATTTGCTTATATTTCCTGGCTCTCTTCAAGGGCACAATTTACTTGTGTATGTGTGGGTTTTGGAAACTGGTTGAAAATAAGCCCAACTCGGATTTGTTTCTGACAGTTTGGAAAGAATTATTTATTGCCTTTATGGGAATGTGTTTCTTCTTTCCCCTTATACTGAACCTTAACATTGTGCTCCTGGAATGATAATAATCTATTTCTTTCCTCACACTACTGAGCCCAGAGTGACCCTGTCTGACCCAATTGAAATTGATTTTGTTGTTGAACTCCTAGCTGGTGCAAATTAATCTTAGATACATACAAGATCAGGGAAGCAGGACAGAAAATACAAAGACCTCAAGTACTGAGGGAAAAATTAGTTCTGGAGTAGGTATTTTAAGTTTGGCAAGATAAATGGTTACAATGACTTGCTTTGATAGAACATCTGTAGGAAGGGAGATGAGAATGACAGGGCCTCTCAGAGAAAAGCTGTAATTTCATAGCCTAATTTCCTGCCTGGTCCTGCAAATATGTCTGCCCACTTCTGACAGTTGATGAAAATCATCCAGGGTCTGATTTGGTCCCCAGTGTGGGACAAGTTGAGACCCATCTTACCTTCAAATTTATGAAGTAATAGTATTTCAACAGGCTGGAAAGTTTCTGTCTTCTATCATAATTTAAACATTTGGTCCTTTTGTAAAGTTTATTCCAGTTCCCTAAGTGATATTAGAAACTTTCTGTCATTTGACACTTGTCATGCTTCAGTTAGTTCAGGAAGGTAATTTTATTCTAGAATACACTTATTAGCTTACTATTTTCTCTGTTTGCAAATATATGTGGATCATCTGAGTTATGTTGGAAGCATTATTTTTAAAGAGCTTTCCCAATCGAAAACTAAATTATGTTGATTTTTAAATTATTCTTTAAATTCTCAGTCACTGAAATAATTCTTGTACTATGATTCTTATAGAGACAATTCTAATTATTTCTCTACAACTCTGACCTAATTTCTAACATTTGAATGACCTCTCTCTTAACAGTGCTTGCTTTGACAGCCTTGGAGATGTTAGATACCCTCGGGTCCTGCCGCCTATATTGGATTACTTCCACTCCCTAATTCCTGATTCACCACGCTAAATACAATAGAACAGTCAAATAGATACATATGTGCTCACGGAACTTGCAGGCTGTGTAGCACTGAAATGCTAAGATTAGAGTGATGAATACTGAAATCTATAGTTTATCAAAACAGAAACCAGAACTCTGTAGGTCACATAATCACCCCAAACTGTAACTTCCCAAAGATGTCATTGTCTTCTTATTTTCTTTTCAATCTAACCATTTTTCTAATAGAATTTTATTCTAATTGTGATTTAATGAAAGTTTACAGAGAAGTTAGATTTTCATTCATTCACTGTTGCACATTTTCAAGTTATACTTCAAAGTTGATGATGCCAGGATTTTTAAGTGTTTTAAAACTCATGCCTTGCCTAATAATGATGAAACAGAACTGAGTTCGTTTGTTGCATTTTTCATTTGTTTTGGTTGCTTTTGTTTTTAGGAACTTTTTAAAATTGGTTCTCATGCAGTAATTAATAGACATTATGATTCATTTATATCTACTGGGATTTATATGATTGTTCATTTACGTTGTGTTGTATAAACTAATTGATACACACTGCATTTTCTATAATAAATTATTACTGACCTATGTCTATTATTATCACCCCATCTTCTCTGGTCTCCACTGAATCTTTCCTATGCCTTCACTCCCCCATCCACCTACTAAACTCTACTATCCTAGTGATTTCTACCCTTTCTCTTTCCACCTCTTTCCCCTTTTCTTCTTATCCTTTTGGACACTTAAACACATCTTGCTAGTTATCCTTCTATTTTTAAAATAACGGTCTCATATAGTATTTCTCCTTATGAGTGTGAGTTACTCAGCATAATGTTTTCTAGACTCTCCCATTTGTACAGTATTTTATTAAATCATTGTTTCTTAGTACTGCATTTTATTTCACTGTGTGGATGTACTACAATCTCTCAAACCATTTATATTTTGATGGATATTTGGGTTGTTTCACTTTTCTTATTATTGCAAATACTACTGCTATGAACATAGGTGTACATATCTCCATTTACGTCTCAGATCTAATTTTCTCACTTTTTTTATTCTTAACAGTGGAGTAGCTTGGTCATATGATATTTCTATGTTCAGCTGTTTGAGGAAACATCAAACTGCATTTCAGAATGGTTTTACCATTCAATTCCTCAAACAGTACATGAGAGTCCCAATCTCCTTACATCCTCTCTAACACTTATTGCTTGTTTTCCTGTTAAACTTTCCTACTGTTACTAGGATAAGAAGGCATCTCATTATAGTTTTTATTTGCATATTTCTTTATTGCCAGTGATTTTGTGCATTTCTACCTGTCTGCTGGCCATATAAATGTTGGCCATAAGTAAATCTTTATTATGTTGACCCTAAAAAATATAGATGTATAATATTTTATAATCCCCTTATATTAAAAATCTCCATCATATATTTCAGGAGATCATTGTTTTATTCAATCTTTAAATAGTAAAAATAATAATTAAATATCAAATGTAAATGTAAAAATTACTGTAGTTCACAAAATCTAGAATAAACCTATTCTTTGTGTCCATATTTCTCAATGAATTTTTTTTCCCAAAGAAGTTACATTAGTGGATTAACTTTCATTTTACATAGATTGCAAAGGAAGACTATCTTGAGGGAGCTCAAGTGTTAATGAGTTGTGCTGCTAAACCTAAGGTTTACAGTTCAAACCCACCAGCAGCTCTGTGGAAGAAAAATAGGTAATCTCCCACCCTACAAAGTATAATCTCTGGAAATCTGCTGAAGTATCATCTATGAGATGACTCTGACTTGACAACATGTCTCAATAAAAAGACTATGAAAAATGTGTGAATGTATGTAAACTTGGAAACCATATTAGAACTTCTGAGAAATATTTACATTGTGGAAATCAGATTGTGATCGAATCATTAGAAGGTGAGAAATATTTTACAGGTCTCCAGGATTTTGTATAAGGGATCCTTACTAGTGGGAAGATCTTCTAGTTCAGACATAATATCCAGATTAAAAGTCAAGTGAGTCTCCTTCATCTACAAAAGTTGGTTCACCTGAAATGAAAGTAATATACAAAATTAACTGAAGAAATAAAAGGTATTTTTCCATCCAGCAGACTAAAACACCACACATTAAACAAACAAAACCCTACAATGAATGGAATCAATGGGTGTTGGTTTATTTAATAATGCAAAATTGAAACTGAGTAATAATTGTAAATTCTTACATTAGTCTACTATTTTAAAGAAAATTATGTAACTGGGCCACAATTTTTCTTTCAGTGTGTGTGTGGAAAGAAAAGCTTCTGATCAGAAATTTTCCCCAAGGAAATTCTCATATGTAACACTAAGTAAATTATTGAGCTACCTTTTAAGCTCTATGGTATTTTATCATAGTAAGATTGTACATGCTGAAATATTCCATTTATATATCTTCTTAGGTTCTCTTTTTTAGCATACAACAACAACAACAAAAAGCCAAAATGTCTATAGTAAACTTTAAACTCTCCCAAATATTAACTCAATATCATATTCTAGTTTCACTATGAAAAAAATGGGTTCCACAT
>NW_006399925.1:5930850-5934451 GCF_000299155.1 Elephantulus edwardii
GGACTCCAAGAAAACAAATATGTCTGTCTTAGGGAGAGTAAAACCAAGTCTCTCCTTGGAGGCTAGGATTTTGAAGCTATCCCTTATTTTTTGGGACATGTGGCCAGGAGATATCAGTACTTGGAGAATAACATCATTTTCGGAAGGGTCGAGGGACAGCACAGGGGAGGAAAACCCTGGATAAGATAGATTGATACAGTAACTGGGGCAATAGAGGTTGGTGTGTCAGAATTAGTGAAACTGTCTCAGAATAGGGAATTGTTTTGAAATTCTGTACATAGGGTCACTATGCATTACAAGCAACTCAACTACACATAACAACAATAACATACTGACAAGTTTGAAAGGAGGAGTGGCATCCACTTCCTTAATCACATGCCTCCGGAAACTCTATGAACTTTGATAAATGTTGATAGTTGTAGAGGGGCTTCAGGCCTTTTTTCTTAGGTTCGCTATGAGTTATGCTTGACTTGCAGGGAATCAACAACAATAACAACAATTGGTACAAAATGTTGGGAATTAGTACTGTGTTGTGTTTGCTGATTTAACCAGTCAAAGCAGGTTCTATTATTAATCACAGACTAATCTTTCAGTGATAATCAATATTATTTTAATATGTAAAGAAACAGTAAAAAAACTGCAAGTCATAGTAATTTTTGCAAATGTTGTTTAGTATCTCTGGAATATTTATCAAATGAATTAGAACTCATTTTAATACACTGTGTTCCATTCTGCGGATTTATCATGTAAATAAGATTATTACCTAATTTAATTTTGACTCTTTAAAAATGCTAAATTAATATACTTTTTAAAAGCATATTTAGAATTTACAATACATGAGATAATTTACTCAAAGAGTAATAAGTGCCTAAAAGAAAGGTATGTTACATATGAGTATTTTATATGTATTATATGTATTTTTATGATAAAAGACTAAGGTGGTAGACAAGTTTTGTTTAGTCTTCATACTAAGATCAAATTAATAATATACTTGCTAATATTCGTTAATGTCTTAGTGGCAAAAAAAAGCTGTGCTGAAATCCCAAAGGCACACTCTTTTAGACCACTAGCTATTCTGCAGGAGAAGGATGGGCAACATATTCCTGTGTGATTAACTGCCTCTGAAAACCTGCCACAGAGGGTCAGTTATGACTTGGTTTTGACTCTACAATACACAACAACAACATTGGAGGTAAAGGTGGCAAAGCTTTGTATTACATACTTTGGACATATAACTAAGCATGTTGATTTGTTGGAAAGAAACTTAATGCTTAGAAAGATAGAGGGTCAGAGAAGGAAAGGAAGACCTCCCTCAAGGAGATGGATTGACATGGTGACTTCAACAATTGGCTCCATGTCAGAGATGATGAGGATGGCACATAATAGGGAGGGTTCAGATCTTTTAATTGGATTTTTATATGTTGTATTCAATAACACTTAACAATAGCAACAATAACAAATAAAAAAAGGAAGATGACATCTTTATAAATATAAAAATGACTCACAGTATTTAATCCTAAATTCCTTAACAATGTATCTTACTTTATAATAGTAAAAGGTAAAATGGTAGTTTCAAAAATTTTATATTAACATTTAATAGGAAAACAGTGTTTATTTTGCCTTGACAAATATGTTTCAATGAAGTGCATTGCTCAGGTGAGAGTGACAAGCAGGGGAAGGACTTTCTCAGCTTTCTATGAGTGAACTAACTTAAGACCCCTTAAAAAACTGTTTAATTTGGTGTTCTTGATCTCGCACCGCTTCAGAGACAAAGGAAGACATTAGACTTCAGGAAAGAAGTTAAAATCAGGTGAGACACTCTTGCCTGGAGCCATAATTGTAGGTGCATACAGGGGGAGACAAGGGACTAAAACTTTCCTGGGGAAGGTCCCTCATTTCTGGAGAGCTGACTTGAAACCGCGCCCCCACCCACCCCCAGACAGAAAGTGTTAGAATGGAACATCTGGTAACAATACACTACTCAGCCACTCTGTAGATGAAGGAGGAAAAAAGAGTTTGGGAGAGGGGACTACAATAAGAGGAGATATCTACAAGGATCAGTTGTGGACCAGAGAGAACATGAAGAACTTTAGGAAAGACAGACTTTACCGGAATGCATTTTCAGTAGAGTGACTGGCTCACCCCATAGATAGAATATTTTAAGCTTGCAACTAATCAATAGCATCATAAAGATAAGAACTCCCAAAAACTTACATAGACACAATAGGAATAGCCTAACACTTATTCAGAAAAACTTTCATAATATCAAGAAAGTAGCAGGCAGCTTTAAACACTATGGGGAAGGGAAAACAAACAAACAAACAAACAAACAAACAAACACAGGACCCAGATTAAACCTTTTCAAAAAAGAGCAGAAAATATCGCAGATAAAATGAATACTCCAAACTCAAAAAGGTCGATGATATATGTTCATATAGTGGCATTCAAGCAGCTATGGAAGAAAGTACAAATAATGGAAGAGACAATGTAAGCCACAAGTGAAAGGAATACCTTAAAGGTAGAGAACTAAAGAAATATATTGATGCAGAGTTATTTGAACAGCCACAGAAGAAGGTGCAAATGATAAAAGTAACAATATAAACCATTAAGAAAGTAAATACTCTAGAGAAAGAGGGCCAGAAAAAATATATCAATGAGGAGAAACTTGCACAAATAAAGAAGAAAATTAAAAATATGGAAGAAAAATTGAAATTATAGTTAAAGAGGCACAAGATCTTAAAAAATCACCACAAGATCGAGAGGCTACAGCCTACACAGTACTGGAAATAGCAGAAGTGCATGAAAATGCAAATCAGAATATTATGACCAAAATAGCAAAAATGTCCAAAACACTGGAGGGACAGACAACCAGAACAGATGAGATGAAACAGAGAGTCAGTGAGTTGGAAGACAAGAATTCCAATTGATACATACCAGGAGAAACAAATAGAGATGATACATAAAGAAAATGAGGAAAACATTAAAATCATGTGGGATGACATAGAAAGGAACAATATACATATATGAGTGGAATTCCAAAATATTAGATGGACGGAGAAATAACTGAGACAAATTGTGGAAGAAGTATTAAAAGAAAACATTCAGGTGTTATGAAGAATGAGGAAATTCACATTCAAGAAGCTCACTGAATACCAAATAGACTAGATACCCCCTCAAAGAAACACAGCTCATTAATCCATATCATAAGCAAATTCTCGAAAATAATATTTAAGGATGGTATACAAAATCCAGCATGAGAAAAAGAGTCACCTGCAAAGAAAGGAAAATAGATTATGTTCCGATTTCTAAGCAAAAATTATATGAGCGTGAAAACAATAGGTTTGCATATATAAAAATTTGAAAGGAAACAATTGCCAACTTAGGATCCTGTACCCAGTAATGTTCTGCATCAAATATGAAGGAGAAATCATGCCATTTGCAGAAATGAAGGATCTTTACGATAAAGCAAGACCAAATCTACAAGATCTTTTAAAGAAAGATGACACAGAGATTCCAAAGGAAAGTTTATGGACCATAGAAACCAGAGACAACAGAAAAAGAAACTTAGTAAAATGGCAACAGTAAATCTTGGCCTGTTAAT
>NW_006399925.1:5934691-5935487 GCF_000299155.1 Elephantulus edwardii
CCACCAGAAAAATAAAGAAAAGATTAAACACTTAGAAGACCAAGAAGAAATTATATACCTGCAAAATACAGAATAAAACGGTTAACAAAGCTGAAGAAAGAAACAGACAGAACCACTGTAGTGGTAGGAGACATTTCCATACCAATCTTACCAAAGAATAAGTCAACAAATCAAAAGAAAATTAAAAAAGATGCAAAAGATTTAATCTATACATTCAGCCAACTTGACACTGTGGATTTATTTCTAGTTCTGTACCCAACTACTACTCAATTCACTTTCTTTTCAATTCCATGTGGTACATTCTCCAGAACTGATCATATATTAGGGTACAAAGCAAGATTCAACAAATTACAAAACACTGAAATAATACGAAGCATCCCCTCAAACCACAATACCATAAAACATAGAAATTAAACACAAGAGAATAAATCTTTTAAAACTATCCATGTGGAAGCTAAATAACACCTTGTAAGAACACAATTGATTTCTAGAAAAAACAAAGAATGAAATAAAAAAAAACCCCAAAAAAAAAATGATACCAAAACTCCTGGGATTCGGCTAAGTCAGTCCCTATAGAACATGTCATAGCAATAGGGAAACACACACACACACACACACACACACACACACAATGAAAGAAAGAAGAAAATTAATTAACTAACTCAACATCTTCATTAAATAGAAAAAGAATAGCAATCTAACCAAAACAGCTTCTAGAAGATAGAAAATTATAAGAACTAAGTTGAAATCAATGATATAGAAAACAGAAAGATGACTGAAATAAACAAAACCAAGA
>NW_006399925.1:5937362-5938507 GCF_000299155.1 Elephantulus edwardii
GGAGTAAAACCCCAAACCATAAAGTTAATAAGAGACAAACTGAGACCAAACACAGAAGGCCTAGTCTATAACATAAACAAGCTGGCAAGTACAGCCAGAAATGCACAGTCTGGAGAGGATAAAATTGATGAATGGGACCTACTAAAGACTGAATCCCGGTGCTTGTCAAAAACTTCTTCCATTAGTTTGAAAAGAGAACCCACAGACTGGGAATAAATATTTGGCAATACCATCTCAGGCAAGGGTCTCATAACAAAAGTTTACAGAAAAATCCTGGGCCTCCACAAGAAAAAGACTGATAACCCTATTACAACATGGGCAAAAGACATGGAAAGATTTTTCACATAGGAGGACATTCGGATGGCCAACAGATACATGAAGAAATGCTGAAAATCACTGATAATGAGAGATGCAAATCAAAACCACAATGAGATACCATATCACCCCAGTAGCAATGGTGGAATTTAGCAGAGAAGCAAGCAATAAACCTTGTGGAGGATACAGAGAGGTGAGGACTCTCATACATTGTTGGTGGAGTTGTAAATTGGAACCGCCACTCTGGAAGGCAAATTGTGTTGTATTTGCATAATGGAACACTATGTTGCACTCGGGAGTAATGCTTTCAAAAAATACTATATAACTTGAGAGAGAGTGGATAGTATTATATACTAATTGAACTAACTCAATCTCATAAGGATAAATACTGTGTAAGGCCATTATTGTAAAAATAGAAGGATAATTAGTAAAACATATATAGAGAATCCAAGGGCAGAAGAGGTTGGACTAGAGGGGTGAAGATGGGTCAGGAAAAATCACAGATCTGTAAAGTATGGTGGGTGGAGGGAGGGGGTAAAGAAAATAGGGAGATTTGGTAGGAATTTGAGAAGACTGGGCATTGGAGGGTATGGTCCAATGGAGGTTAATTTTATAAAATATATATACTTTAGTCATAAAAAGGTAAACACTGCGTTGCACCACTGTACTAAAATGGGGCAGACATAGGGAAGTTGGAGAGGAACTGGAGAAGGGGTGGATAAATAATGAACACTGAGTTAGAACAGATAAGGGGAAGAAGTGAATATATGATTATACATTTTATATAAAAAAGCAGTTTTGTATAAGGGAGGCATTATCTGGTTTAGGGG
>NW_006399925.1:5944142-5947818 GCF_000299155.1 Elephantulus edwardii
TATATGAACTTTGTAAGTAAATCAATGAAAAATTATTTTTTTAAAATGATGTTGCTCTCTCTGACTTAATAGTCTGAGGAGTAATTCTTATAAATTCATATTTTTTTCCTTTTCTCATGTTTTGTGGTAAATTTTAATATACAAAATACTTTGGAGATATAAAGTAATTGTGACTGTTTGGGACTTGAAAGTATCCTGAAATTTCTTTCAAGTATTCTCTTTGGAAAAATGCAGAAAATAGAACTCTTTCAGAAAATGTTCTGGTACAAGTTTGGTTTAATATTGCAAGGTCTGGGAATAAAGACAAGATAACTTCAGTGGATCTTTTTCTGTTGTGTGATTCTGTGATTTAAACAGGACAAGTAAATGCAAGGTAAGGGACTGAAATGATTAATTTGAAAGGCATAACTTGCTGTGACACTGAAGGACACCAGAGACCAGAATTCATGAGAACAGTAGGCTAATCTTTGACTCTGTCACACTTCTCTCTCAGTTAGTCTCACCTTGCTCTGCCAAAACGTGTAATGATAAACATAATACACAATTCTAAATCTCTTTTCCACTTAGACCCTTTCAGTGAAAATGAAACATGATTCTTATTTACTTACTTCTAAAATGTAGTTAATCACATGTCTAACTCATATTATTGTGAAACTACAATGCATTTATTCATGTAAAATCGGTACAACATCTACTATGTAGTTACAAGACAAGAAACATGAGCTATTATTATTAACATCACCACCATTTGCTGTCATTCTGACAATGTTCATTCAAAATTAAACTTGTAAGGAATTATATTAAGGACTTTAGAAAATACCAAGGATTTTTGTGAGTTCTAGTATGAAGACATACAAATGATTAAATTCTATTCCTTGAAAACACAGCACACAATTTCCTCTTCAATTAATACTGTATTGTTGTTGTTGTTATTTGTTGTTGAGTGGCCTGTGACTCATAGCGACCCTATGTACAATAGCCCTAAACTCTGCCCTATCCTGTGCCAATCTCACTCTCTCTGACACACCTATCCCCACAACCCCAGTCACTGAATCAACCCATATCAGCGAGAGTCTTCCTCTTCTGCACTGTCCCTCTACCCCCCGCCCCAAGCATGACATCCTTCTCCAAGAACTGATCCCTCTTGCAACATGTCGAAAGTATGTCAGACAAAGCCTCAGAATCCTTGCCTCTAGGAGCAGCCCAGTCTTCCCCCTCTCAAGGACAAACATGCTTGTTTTCTTAGCAGTCCATGGTATATTCAATACTCTTCTCCAACACCACAGCTTAAAGTCATCAATTCTCCTTCTATCATCGCTAGTTAAAACAAGTGAAATAAAATTAATTTTATTTTCTGAGATGTAAATATAACACTAATAAACAGCTTAGACATAAGGAAGACAAATTTTATTCAAAGTAGTAAAGCAAAAGAAGGTAGTTGGCAGAGGGAACATAGAGATATCAGAGTATATCATGTATATATACATGGAGAATTGGGCATTTTTTAATGCCACACATGCTGATGATTTTTCACATTGTCATTCCTTAACACTCATCCTTTATGACATATTAGATTTCTTCAATTGAGCTAATAACTTACTATTCTAACAAATATGACTAAAAAAATGAAGTCTCAGATATTTCTCTAAGTGAACAAGATAGAAAATTTATGGGGCCTCCAAAGAGCTTGGATTTCAGAATATAACCTTTCCTTTGATTATGTTCCAGGAATGTGAATAAGAGAAAACAATAAGGGGTACAGAGAACTGAAAACATAAAGAAGGGAGGGGAGGGAGAGAGAGAGAGAAATATCGATATCGATCTATGGAAACAGACAGAAGTCATTTATTTTCCCTTTCCAAATCAGAGATGTTATTTTTATCTGCCATGATGGAGTAAAAATAGAGTCATAGCATAGGATAGGAATATTAGTGGATGATTTCAGACCTTCCACCTTTGGTTAGTAGACTAGAGCTGAACTAATTGTACTAATCAAGGACTCTAGTGGTTGTATAATTACTGTGTACCTGTCATTCAATTCAACTTATTGCAACCCAAAATAATTGAGTAGAATTGTCCCATCCCTAAGCTTTACCCTTTATGCAAACAGATAATTTTTTTCTTGTGGAACTCCTGGTGAATTCAAACCACCTATGTTTAGGTTATCATCATGCAATTTATCATAGTGCTACCAGAATTCTCAAATGCTGTATATTAATTCAACCTAATACATTTGATTCTCTTAGCCCTCGCTCTCTCTCATGCTTTCTCTTTCATATTTTATCTCTCTGTCTCTGTGCGTGTATATGTGTCTCTTTTTGCATCCTTATTATGTGTATACAGAAAGGGAACAAATTCTATTGTCTGAAGTACAGTGTAATGACTTTTTTAACGTCACAATGGAATACATAATAAACCACATTTCAGTGGTACCTCCAAATAGTTTCTTATATTTTAATCTTTGTATTTTCACTTTTTCTCAAGCTACAAGATGAGAGATCTACAGCACTTAAATAAATCTGTACCACTTCTCTAAAACCAAACTAATTCCAGAGCCAGGGAGGTGATTCTGACTGATAGTGGTTCTGCATGGAATTTCCTGGACAATAAATCTTTAACAGAGACTACAAACTTTCTCTGTTGGGCTAATTCCAAACACCATATTTTTGTTTATCACCCTAACATGTCACATACTATTCAGATTTATTTTCCCAATTCATGATATGCTAAATAAAATCCAACCTGTAACCACAAAATGATGATGATATTCTGATAAATGTAAGGGAGCTACATTTTTATTTTAATTATTCCCCTAAAGAATACTGACTGGAAGAGACCTATATTTATCCATTTTTATTCCCATTCCACAAAAATGTGACCTGATGGATAATGTGTAGAAATTATCGTACAATATCACTAATATCACATGCAAGCAAAATCATGAAAATCCAGAAACAACTGCAACAGTACATTGACAGAGAACTACCAGAAGTTCAAGTTGGGTTTGGAAGAGGCTGTGGCATTATCGCTAATGTCAGATGGATCATGGCAGAAAGCAAAGAGTACCAGAAAAATATATATCTGTAGTTCCTTGACTATACAAAGGCATTTGTGTTGATCACAACAAATTGTGGTTAACCTTGAGAAGAATGGGAATCTCAGAACATTTGATTGTGCTTATGTGAAACCTATACTCGAGCCAGGAAGCAGTCCTCAGAACGGAGCAGGAAAACACTGCATGGTTCAAAATCAGGAAGGGAATGTGTGAAGGATGTGCCATGTCTCCATATCCCTCCAATCCATATGTAACATAGCACATTTGGGAGGTTGGGCTTTATGAGGAGGAATGTTCCATCAGGATTGGAGGAAGACTCAACAACAAAATATATTATGCAGCTGACACAACCTTACTTGAAACTGAGGCAGACCTGAAGTGCTTCCTGCAGGAGGTCAAGGACTGTAGCCTTCAATATGGATTGAAGCTCAATATCAGGAAAACAAAGATTGTCACCACTGTGCCAATTGGCAGCACCATGATGGATGGAGAAAATATTGAGGTGGTTAACAGTTACAGTTTGTTAAGCTTCACAACCAATATTCTTGGCACCAGAAGTCAGGAAATCAAAAGATAAATCACATTAGGTAAATCTGCTGTTGTGGACCTTTCCAGAGAACT
>NW_006399925.1:5948448-5949753 GCF_000299155.1 Elephantulus edwardii
TATCCTTCAAGATGTATCATGGGGGTGTTGCAACCTAGAAGACACAAATTTGACTAACAAGTTATAAGTACATGAGTCCAAAAATTATGAGGCTGTGATTTTGAACCTCTGTCTCACATACTTTGGGCATGTTGCAAGGAGGAACCAATCCTTGGAGAAAGACATCATGCTGGAAGAGTGGAGGTACAGTGTAGGAGAGGAAGACCCCAAATAAGATGGATTGATATCATGCATAACTAAGGTCATGAGGGTAGCTGTGTTGAAGCAGAGAGACTGGCTCAGGAAAGAGCAGGCTTCAGAGCTAGTGAACTTGGAGTTGCTATTAGCACAGGCGACTTGGTGGCATATAACAACAACAGTAACCATTCCCCTAGGATCAAAACTGTAATGGTGGTTGATTGATAATAATTTTGATCATTTGTAATAAAGTGTCTAGAATTGTTCTGGGTTCTGCTTATTGTCCAATCATAATTATGAAACTTCCCCTATTCACTCTAATCATGTACAAGGAAAGTCAACCTTAATGATCATCCTAATGTTAAATAATTTAAAGTGTTTTAACTTCATCAACTAATTAGCAAAAGAATCAAGACTGAAACTGACATATTTTTTTTTCTTTTCACTCCTGTCAGTTTGTTGTACTGAGTAACTTGGGGTTGCTATGAGACTGAAATCTTTGCCACATGTATGTCAAGTGCCCTTTGGGTTACTCATGGTGGACAGGGTTTGGTGGAAGCAGGATGAGCCAATCACTTTCTGAATAACAGGCCTTTAAAACTCTATGAACACTGAGCAAAGAGGATAGTTTATAGTAATGTAGTAATAAGGTCCAAATTGGAAGTCAGTTGAAATGAGAAAAAAAAAACCAAAAAACCATCATTTAATAATTGTAACATGAAATGTATGCAGCTTGAATGTTGGAAAACTTTAAATTGTTAAAAATGAAATAGATTGCATGAATATTGACATAGTAGGCATTAGTGGGATGAGATGGACCAGCTTTGGCCACTTTGAATCAGATAATCATATGGTACACTATTCTTGGAATGAAAAAGAGAAGAAGAATGGTGTTGCATCCACAGTAAAAATAAAGAAAGAAAAGTAAGTTTAAAGTTCTATCTTGAAATACGATGTGGTGAGTGGTAGGATACATATCCATCCATACAAGGAAGACCTGTTAAGACTGTTATTATGCAAATATACATTCCCCCATCTAGAGCTAAAGAGGAAGAAACTGAAAATTTTTACCAAATTTTGCAGTCCAAAATTGATCGAAGATGCAATCAAGATGCATTAATGATAATT
>NW_006399925.1:5950688-5952840 GCF_000299155.1 Elephantulus edwardii
ACGGAATGTGAAGAGAACAGGAATTGGAGAATAAAAAGGGAAGAATTTGCTTTGCAATTTTTAAGCTGAAAGACTGAGAAACAATTTTAACCCTCACATCACAATATTGAAAGATGCTATGAGCAATACATTGAATGACCTATAAAGCATCAAAAGAAGATAGAGAGAATAGACAAAATCACTGTACAGAAAGAATTAATTTGAGGGTGAACAATTTCAGGAAGTACCATATGAACAGGAGCCAATGGTAAAGAAGGAGGAAGTAGAAGCTGCACTGAAGGTACTGGCAAAAAATAAGGTCCCAGGAATCAATTGGATACCCATAGACTTTTTTCACTCAACAGATGCAGCTTTGGATGCACTCCCCATTCTATGCCAGGATATTTGAAGGAGAGCTGTCTGGCCAAGAGCTGTCTGGCCAGAATTGGAAGAGGTCCACATTTGTTCCTATTCCCAAGAAAGATGTTCCATCTGAATGTGGAAACTATCAAACTGTATCACTAATATCACATGCAAACAAAATACTGTGAAAATAATTCAAAAACACCTAGAAGATTACATAGATAGGGAACTTTCAGAAATTTAAGCAATATTTGGAGGAGACTGTGGCACCATGGCTGATATCAGATGGAACCTGGCTAAAAGTAAGGAAGACCAGGACAATGTTTATTTGTGATTTATTGACTATGCAAAAATATTTGGCTGTGTAGATCATAACAAGTTGTGGCTGACATTGAGAAGAATGGGAATCCCTTAGAACTTGATTGTGCTCATGCTGAACCTATACTTGAACCAGGAGGACCTTGTGTGAACAGAGCAGACAACACAGCATGGTTTAAAACTGAGAAGGGAGTGCAACATGGTTGTGTTCTCTCTCGATAGCTATTCAATCTGTGTGTTGAGCAAATTATTTGAGAGCTTAGACTCTGTAAAGGGGAATGTGGCATCAGGATTGGAAGGAGGCTTATTAATAACCTGTGTTATGCAGATGATAAAACCCTGTTTACTTTTTTAAAAGGAAGCAAACAGATAAAAAAAAAAGCCAACTTCTTGGAAAATTGGGGGAAAAAAACACCCTGTTTACTGAAAGTGAGGAGAACTTGAAGCACTTGTTTCAGAAGTTCAAGGAATACAGCTTTCAGTATGATTTCATCTCAAGTCAAGAAGACAGATTCTTACCACTGGACTAAGAGGCAGCATCATGATGGATGGAGAGGAGAAAAACTGTCAACAGCTTCATCTTGCTTAGATCCACAATTAACACCCTTATAAATTAACACAATTATCAGCAATCAGGAAATACGGAGAGGCATTTCACTTGGAAAATCTGAAATTAAGGACCTCTACAAATTATTGAGGACTAATGATGTCAGTTTGAGGACTAAGGTGCATTTGATTCAGGCCATGGTCTTTCCAATCATCTGCTAAGCATCTGAAAGCTGGACAATGAACAAAAACAACAGGAAACTAATTGTCACATTTTGAGCTGTGGTGTTGGAAAACACCATTGAAAATTCCATGGATGGACAAGAGAATGAACAAATACATTTTGTAAAGGGTGCAGCCAGAATGCTTTTTGGAGACAAGAAGGACGAGACTTCATCTCACATATTCTGAGCACGTTACTAGGAGACGCTATTCCTTGGAGAACAACATGATGCTGGGAAGGGTGGAGGGTTGGGAAAAGAGAGGAAGACCCTCAACCCGGTTTAATGACATGGTGATTGCTCCAGTGGGACCTTGTGTTTTAGGAGGTGTGAAGATGGTGCAGGATAGGACAGATTTCAGATCTTTTGTCCATAGGGTCACTGTGAGTCATACTTGACTTGGTGGAACCTAACAACAATCATTTGTAAAAGATTTATATACTTAATTGTATTTTCTCTCTTCTAAGAAAAAAAATCCTCAAACCAAATCTCAGTCTATAGTTAATGTGATTAGCTTCTTAACTAAGTAAACAACAGTTTGTTAAGATTTGCATAGACTCAAAGTCAGTTGCTATCTTGTTGACTTTAATTCATGAGACGACATGTATGTCAGAGTAGAACATTGCAACATAGGGTTTTCAATGACTAGTTCACCAGATTCTACTGAAGATTATCCAAAAACGATTAGAACAGCACATCAGCAGAGAACTCCCAGAAGTCCAGGC
>NW_006399925.1:5953989-5954537 GCF_000299155.1 Elephantulus edwardii
CAACAACAACTGTCTTCCAAAATTCTTGGCATAGATTACTGAGTATGTCCATGTCTATATTTGTTTCTTGAACCACCTTATGTGGTACTACATCAATTCCTGGAATCTTATAGTTGACAAATTACATTTATATACTTAAATACTTATATTTAACTATGCTAAATATATTGTAGGATTGTTTGGTGGCTTAGTGTTAAGGAGTTAAACTGCCAACTGAAAGGCACATGGTTTGAGTCCAGCAGCTTCTACATGGGAGGAAAATGGACAGTCTCTTCATGTGCATGTTACTGCCTCTGAAAATCCATTAGAGGATCAGCTATAAATTGTACCACCTTAAGGCAGCTAACAACACAGCAGTTGCATCATATGTAGATTAATATGATACGTAGTTCTGGTGTCCAAGTGCTAAGAAATTACACTGTTAAACAAATACCAGGTGGTTCTAACCGTTCAGCTACTCCACAGGAAAAAAGAAATAATGGGTAATCAACTCTTATGCAATTTACTGCCTGTGAAAAACTACTGGAGGATCAGTTATGAGGCAGTCC
>NW_006399925.1:5954637-5958725 GCF_000299155.1 Elephantulus edwardii
GGGTCCTTGGAGAGGGACATCATGCTTGGGAGGGTGGAGGGACAGCACAGGAGGGGAAGACCCTCTATGAGATGGATTGATTCTGTGACTGGGATAATCGGGATGGGTGTGTCAGAGGTGGTGAGGTTGGCGCAGGATAGAGCAGGGTTTAGGGCTGTTGTGCAAAGGTTCGCTATGAGTCGCAAATGACTCGACGGCACATAACAACAACAACAGTTCGCCAAGAAATACAGTCAGACTTTTCTACCAACACTATGCATACCCAAACCTTCGACCTTTAAGTTAATAGTTGAATGCAAAACTCCTTTTTTTGTTGTTAGATGTCTTTAAATTAACTATGACTCATAATGATTTTATGAATAGCAGATTACTTTCCCATTCTGCTACATCTTCATAATTTCTTCCATGCTCAAGGCCATTGTTGCAGTCACTGTATCAATTCATCTTGTTTAGGCTCTTCCTCTTTCACTGACCCTCTGCTTTTCCTAGCATGATGACTTTTTACAAGGACTGGTACCTCCTGAAATTAAGCTCCAAATATTCATCAATTACCATTAACAGATCTTGATTGCATGTTCAGTCAATTTTGAACCACAAGATATGGTAAAAATTTTCAACTTGTTTGCTGAAAGTGAGGATTAGAGAATACAGCATTCAATATGTATTACATCTCAATATCAAGGAAACAAAAATTCTTAACATTAAACTGGTAGACAATATCATCATAGATGGACAAAGACTGAAGGGATCAATAACAACACCTTACCTGTATCCACAATCAATACTGTTGTTATCAAAGTCAGGAAATTATGAGGTGTATTGAAGTGAGAAAATCTGCAGTGCAGTGAGAGACTTCTTTGTATTCTTGAGTAGCAATTATGCTAGTTTGAGAAGTAAGGAGTGCCTGTTTCAGGCCATGGTCTTTTTAATCACTTGCTGTTCATGTGAGATCTGGCAATGAATAAGAATGACAGAAAAATAATTGATGCCTTTGATCTGTGGTGTTAGAAAAGAGTGCTAAATATTCAGTGTACTGCCAAAAGAACAAACAGATACAATCTGGAGAAGGTGCAACCAGAGTCCACCTTGGAGGCAAAAATGATAAAGCTTCCTCTCACATAGTTTGTGCATGTTGCTAGGTTCCTTGGAAAGGGACATCATGCTTAGAAAGGTGGAGAGTCATTGAAAGAAAGGAAGATCTCTTGACTGTTGCAATGGACTCTAGTGTTTCAGAAACTGTGAGAGTGGCAGGATATTATAGAGTTCAAATCTGATGTTAATAGGTTTGCTACAGATTATACTTGACTCAACAGCACATAAGAACAATATGTGAGATACTCCAATTATATCTCCCTTGGACAGATTTTTTTATTCTTTTTGGCAGTCTGTGGTATGTTCAATATTCTTCCTCCACACAACAATTCTTAGGTATCAATTCATCAGTATTCCTTAATCATTGTCCAACTTTCATATGCATTTGCCATTAAAAATACTATGGCCTGGGTCAAGTGACTCTTAGTTTTTAAAATAATATCTTTTTTCTTTAGCACTTTAAAGAGGTCTTTGATAGGAGTTTGCCAAAAAAAAGTCAGTTGATTTCTTTACTGCTGCTGCCAGATGTATTGATTCCATAGCTAGCATAAATAGTACTGAATACAGAGGACACTCAATTTCAAAACTGAATCTTGTACCTAGACAGGACTATATATGTAAACAATTGAACCCATCAAGTTTTATAAGACCCTGGGTGTTTTGAATAAAAAGAATTAATCAACTCTTACTGTAAAATTATTCACTTGCAGTTATATTTCCCGAAGCTAGTCTTCTAAGTCTGTCTGACTACAAAGCTATATGCTTTTCTCTGGGAATACATGCAGATAAACTCTATCAGTAAAGATCATTTCTCAAATAATTTTGATTTGATAAATACTCACACCCATGTGATTCTAAGTGTAGTTTCTTTACCCTTTCTCACTCTAATCAAAGACTCAGCAACAGGCTCCCTATAGGCTATACACCCAGGTAAGAAATACTGAACCTGCCTTAGAGTCACAGAGGAACTAATACCATATCCAAATAGTAACCTAAGGAGATGATGTGAGATACATCACTTAAGTATCACCATTTATACTTAATTATTAAACTATTAAATGAAACTTACTTTCACTAAATAACTTAAAAATTGCATCTTTAATACAGATGGTGTCATTTGTACACACCTTTGGAGACAAGGATGTCATTTAGTAGTAAATGAAAAAAATGTTTCTAACACACTAAGAAAGTTCTTCAACTACCTTCCTTCTCATTGAAGAAATGTCAAATAATTTTTCACTCAGACAGGAAATCTCTATACTTGTGCTTAGTGAGTAAGGAGTTTTGCTGTAAACCCAAAGTCAGGAAGTTTGAATCCACCAGCTGCTGCATGGGAGGAAGATGGATTATCTCCTCCCATGTAGGTTATAGCCTCTGAAAACTGCTAGAGGATCAACTGTGCATCAGTTATAGATCAATGTGGGAGCGAATATAAAACAGCAGCATATATCTGCTCTCTACTACTCATTCTATCCTTTTTCCTTTAATCTAACTCTTGGGGTTTTGTTGTTGTTTTTCTTTATTGTTAGTTTTTTTTTGTTGTTTCTTTTAAACAGAACTATGACTTAGACTAATTCAAACATGCATCATATATTGACTGCTATTTCATCAATCAGGCCTTATTTATGCTTCTCCACAGCAAACCTCAATACTTTTAGAGCATGGTCCATATTTATCAATATAAACCCCAGCTTACTTTTACGTGTGGTTTATATAACTATATATGTCATTTGTCTTCCAATGGTGGCTTCATGTTTGGGATTTTTTTTTGTTATTTTTTTTATGCTGGAAGCTATGTGACTAATATTTTAAATAAATGTAGGTTCAATCATAGTAGATAGGTTTCAGAGGATCTATTGAAATAAGACACACAAGGAAGAAGGGCCAAGTAAAGAACATTAAATTTGGCATGGGTTGAATTTGGAAAACTCAAATTTGTCTTGAAAGAAGTACAGTAAAAATATTTTTCAGAAGGAAGGTGGAAACAACTTTCTCTTCCCTTCTTTTGTACATGTCATTATTAGAGACCAGTTGTTGGAAGAACATTATGCTTGCTGAAAGAGAAGACAAGATAAAATGACAAAGACCCTCAATGAGATAGATTTACCTAGTATGTTGTTATTGTTATGTGCTGTCAACTGCAGCTCTGAAGCCTGCGCTGTCCTGAACCTGTCTCACTGACTCCAATTGGCCCAGAGGTGGGAATCTTTATTTTTTTGATGTTGACCTTCAGGCCATATTGAAGGCTGAAACCCTTGACCTTTTGTGGCAAATGCCTCAGGTCCTCCTCAGTTTCAGTAAGCTAGGTTGTGTCATCTGCATAACATGGGTTGTTGATGAGTGTTCCTCCATCCTGACACCACATTCTACTTCATAAAGTTTAGCCTCTGAGATGATGTGTTCCACATATATATTGAAAAGGTGTGGAGATAGGAAACAGCCATGACATACACCTTTCCTGATTTTGAACAATGCAGTATTTCATTGCTCTATTCTGAGGACTGCCTCCTGATCCAAGCATAGGTTTTGCATATGCAAAAATTTATAGGGATTCTCATTATTCTCAAGGTTAGCCACAATTTGTTGTTATCCCCAAATTCAAATACCTCTGCATACTCATTTAAAAACAGATAGACAATTCTCTGGTACTCTCTGCTTTCAGCTAAACTTCATCTATTGCTCAATAATGACCACACCCTGTTGCAGTAGCATTTTTTGGAATGAGAATAAACATAAAACTCTTCCAATATTTCTACCATGTAACTGTCGTAAAACATCGTGAGTGACAGGATTATATCCATACTCTTACAAGGAAGTCCAGTGAATACCACTATCAATCAGATATATGCAACAACAACCAGAGCCAAAGAAGAGGAAATAGATGATTTCTAACAAATTTTACAGTCGGAGATAGATCTAACATGCAATCAAGATGCATTGATAATAATGGGTGACTGGAATGCAAAAGTTGGGAACAGTGAAGAAGAATCAGTAGT
>NW_006399925.1:5962700-5967140 GCF_000299155.1 Elephantulus edwardii
TTGACTTCAGACTTTCCCAGTGCAATATGCCTTCTGATTTCTTAACTCCTACTGTTAAGTGTGTTGATTGTGGATCCAAGTAATACAAAGTTATTGATCATTTTAATCTTGCTCTATCTCCATGTTGCTTAGCAGTCCAATGGTAAGAATTTTTTGTTTCTTTGATGTTGGCATGAAATCATATTGAATGCTGTATTCTTTGATCTTCTGCAGCAAGTGCTTCAAATCCTTTTCACTTTCAGCCAGTAAGGTTTTTTTCATCTGCATAATGTAGGTTATTGATGGATCTTCTTCAAATGCTGATGTCACATTCTTCTACATAGAGTTCAGCTTCCTTAATTATTTGATCAGCGTATAGATTGAATAGTTTATGGAGAAAGTAAACAACCCTGACACACACTTTTCTTACTGTTAAATCATATAGTGTTCCCTTTCTCTGTACAGCAACCTCTCGGTCTAGGTATAGGTTTGGCTTGAGCACAATTAGGTGTTCTTGGATTCCCACTCTTTTCAATGTTAGCCATAATTTGTCATGGTCCACGTTGTCAAATGTCTTTGCCTAGTTACTACAGCATAAATAGACATTCCTTTTTGTTGTTGTTAAGTGCCATAGAATAGTAGACAATTCATAGTGACCCTATGAACAAAACACCTGAACACTTGTATAACTTTCATCATTTCTTCAAGTTCATAGAGTTTCTGGAAGCAAGCTATTTCAGAAGTGGATGCCACTCCTGCTTCCAAGCTTGTTTTAATTAAAAAGCTTCACCAAACACTGTCCACCATGGGTAACCATTATTGCATTTGACACATCAGTGTCACAGTGTTCAGCATCACAGCAACCACAAGTTACTTCTGTACAGAAAATGGGCAGACCAGTGTTATACCACTTAGAAGAATGTTTGACCAAAACCAATTAATACCAGGCCTGAGGACCACTGATTAAAATCACCCACCTTTGATTTGGTAGCATAACTTTCTATCCACTAGGCAAACAGCTCTCTCATTGCTGTTGTTGTTGTTAAGTGCCGTCAAGTTGTAGACGACTCATAGTGACACTATGAACAAAAGACCTGAACTCATAGAGTTCCCGGAGGCAAGCTATTTTAAAATATGTTTTCATTGTTGAATGTTCCCCCAAACTCTCCACAATGGCCACCTTGTTCCAGATTGTTGTCATACATATAATACCTAATCATAAATTCCTTTCAGACAGTACTTAACCTAACCTGTTCGAAGACAGAGTTCTTTTTATTTTTTTGCTATTTCATTAGTTTTTACTTTCTTTATAGTCTACAAAGGAAATTTGATATGAACATTTAATAAGGATACTTTCCTCTTTCACCTTCATATTTTCAAATTGTACATCTAAACAATTTTTAACAGATAAAACCGGAAATATGATTTTTGAATTGTACAGTGTTCTTTATCTATCTACTCTTTCCTCATTCTTTCCTCAACACCTCACACTCCATCTGTCCTATTTTATAGCAGTGGTGTTATGCATTTCTTATCCTTTTACAACTTAAATCTTTCACATATTCTTTACGATCAGCCAGGATCCAAGTGATATCAGTAATGATATCCCTAGTACAATAATCCCTTCTAAATCCTACTTTTACTTCCAGCTGTTTTTTGTCTATGTACTGTTCTAGCCATTTCGGAATGATTTTGCTTGCTTGTGATATTAATGATATTATCTGATAATTTTTACTTGTTTTGGATCACCTTTCTTGGAAATGGAAACTAATAAGGATATCTTTTAGTCAGTCATCCAAGTGGCTGTCCTTCAAGTTTAATGAGCATGTCCAATGCGTCTTCTGTTATTTGAAACAAGTAAATTGGTACCACATCTATTTGTGCAGACTTCTCCTCCCCCCAATTGCTTCAGTACAGCTTAAATTTCTTCCTTTGATCCTCTTGTTCAAAGGGTCCTTCTTGAATTTTTTCTAGGTCAGCCAATTCTTTTCAGTACAGTGACTCTGTATACCTTCCACTATATTTCGATGCTTCTGGATCATTTAATATTTTACCTATTTTGTTGTTTTTGTTATGTGTCATCGAGTCCCTTGAAACTCATAGTGAGCCTATATACAAAAGCCCTATGCCCTTCACTATCCTGTGCCAATCTTATTTTCTCAGTCACTGAATCGACTCATCTCATTGAGGGTCTTCCTCTCTTCCACTGTCCATCCACCCTCCCAAGCATGATGTCCCTCTCAATGGACTGGGCCTTCCTTGCAACATGCCCAAAGTATGTGAGATGGAGCTTCAGAATCCTTACCTCCAAGGAGCATCCTGATTTCACCCTCTTCAGGATGAGCCTGTTTATTCACTTAGCAGTCCATCGTGTATTCAATACTCTTATCCAACACCACAGCTCAAAGACATCAATTCTCCTTCTATAATCCCTACTTATTGTCCAGCTTTCTTATGCATAGTAAGTAATTGAGAACCATGGCCTAGATCAAGCACACCTTAGTGTCCAGACTACATTGTTGTTCTTCAGTACTTTGGCGAGGTCTCTGGCAGCAGACTTCCCCCAGTGCAATTTGTCTTTTAATTTCCTGGCTACTGATACCAAAAGTGTTGATTGCGGAGCCAAGCAGATTGAAGCTATTAATAATTTCAGCCTCTTCATTGTTTATTATGATGCTTCCAATCAGCTCAGTGTTGAGAATCTTTGTTTTCTTGATGCTCATAGCATTATTCAATATTGCAACTCTTGACTTGAATGTATTTTATTAGTTTGAGATATTTCAAGTGTCTATTTTTCCTTTTTATTTTCCGATAAAATAAAATGGCTCTTTGCACTTTCGTTTATAATATTTTGCTTTGTCTTCATGAGCTGTCCTTTGAAATCTGCTTTTCAACTCTTTTAATTCACCTCCTTTTCCTATGTTTTTACTTTCCAAAGCTCTAGTGTTATTTTCAGAGTGTCTTCTGACATTCACTTTGGTTTTATCTTTCCCCTCTGTCTTTTTAATGACTTATTGCACTCTTCACGGACTATATTCTTGGATTATTTTTAGAGCATCTTTGACCCTGAATTAAGATCTTTTATGATCATATCACCCTTGGGGCACCAGAATTGAGGCTCTAGCAGAGACTTCACTGTATCCTTAATAGCACATCTGGGGAGTTACCTCATCATACAAACCATGAGTCTTAACTAAAACATTTAAACACTCTTGCAGGAGTACCTTTTGCTGACACAAGCTTCAACTAGATCTGGCTGCATAATATTTGCATTCTACAACACTAACCTGTCAATGTCTTGTTTTGGAGGAATTCATTGTTTTAATTAGTACAGCACTTGTCTTTCAGTTTATTGTAGTGAGGTAACTTGTGAGTTGCGATGATGCTGAAAGCTATGTCACCAGTGTGCCACGTGCCACAAGGGTCACCCATGGTAGACAGGTTTAAAAAGAATTTTCAAATTAAGACAGACTAAGAAGCATTATTGGCCATTTTCTTCTTAAATAGCAGACCTTATAAATAGTAGAGGAACACAAATAGTTAGAGATAGAGCTCAGACAAGAAGTAAACCACATTAAAAGAAATAGCTGCAAATACTCTTTAATAGTTGGAACATGGGATACACAAAGCGTGAGTATTTGGAAACTAGAACTTGTGTAAAACGAAATGGCAACATTCTAGGCCTTAGTGAAATAGAAAGTACTAGCATTGGCCACTTTGAATCAGACAATTGCTATGCTGGAAATACAAAATAGGAGAGGAATGGTGTTGCATTCATAGTTAAAAATACAATTTGAAGTTCTATCCTGAAGTACACTCTTGTGAACAATAGGATAGTAACCATTCACATTCAAGAAAGTCCTATTCATACAACTGTTATTCAAATATACATTCCCATACCTAAAGTCAAAGTGGTAGAAATTGAATATTTTACCAGATCTTGCATTCAAAATTGACCAAATATACAATCAAGATGCATTAATGTTAATCTCTAATTGGAATGAAAATATTCGAAACAGTGCACACAAGTAATAGTAGTTGGAAAGTTTGGACTTGAGAACAGAAATAATGCTGGAAATAGAAGGAAGAAGTGCTTACATTCAATGATTTATTCATCACAACAGTTTTTTAAAACAAAACCGAAAAACCAGCAACTTTACTCATGAACTTCATCTACTGGACTGCGAAGGAATCAGATAGTGTACATCTGGTGAAAGAACTGTTGGAGAAGCTCGATATCAACAGTCAAAAACAGGCCAGTTGCTGACTGTGGAATTCATGTATAAGTTTAAATTGTGGTTGAAGAAAATAAAAATAAGTTCACGGGAACAAAATTATGTCCTTAAGTCTATATCATACGAATTTATTTATTTTTTTATTAAATTTTATTAGTTTTAATGAACATTTACAGAGATTTTGGGTTTTCATTCATTCATTGTTGCATTGTTTTCTCCACCCTCA
>NW_006399925.1:5989873-5993973 GCF_000299155.1 Elephantulus edwardii
TTTCTTGTTTTCATATCCAGTCACTGTTGCATAATTTCCTCCCTCCACCTAGTCCACTTTGCAATGCATCTCTTTCTTTCCTTTGCAGTTTAAGGAATGTTAGTTTAAGGAGTTTCTATGACTGGATAAAGTGAATTAAAACACATAAAAATCAGCAATGTCTTCTATTTAAGGAGATTACTTTTTATTACAAATACCTTGGTACAACATAGAAAGAAAAATGTTACCATTAATTTATTAACATAAAATTTAATGTCATGTAATATGAATTTATATGAACACATAGTTTTTTTAACTCAGTGTAAAGATAGAATCAACAATTTCTTTGAAAAGCACTTAGTCTAAGCATCCTATGACTTTCCAGACTATGTGGGAATGCTACCATACAACACTTGCAAGACGGTCAAATTATATAACACCAGCAAGACCATCAAACACAGTCAGCTCCACAAGCTCTCCATTTCAGTAAAGAGGCAGACAAGGAAGGTAAATTGTCATTATCATTTTATTCAGGAGAAAAGAAGATGTATTGTGTTGATGTCCAATGATATTATAGTCTTCCTAACTAACTTTGAACATAAAGTAAAAACTTATTTCTAATTTTTAAAGAAACAAAACCAGTCCCTGCAGACATGGAATTTGGGGAAAATGACTTTACTAGTTGCTTGGGAGAAATTTATCATGGTCTTCTTGTCTTCTTTGCTACACTGCTACACTTGTATTTGGGGTAATATTTCTTTCTTTTTAAAATTATTTATATTCTATATTGGTTTGCATACAAAATTCATATATATTGTGTTTTATTTAATAAGAACCATTTTTCAAATCCATACATACTGGGTATTTCCCCACTTACTTAGGTAATTTTTTAAATAAAATTGTTATTTTATACTAGTTTAGTTACAAAGTTCATATGTCTTGCTTTCCATGCCAGATCTTGCCTCAAATCAACAGAATACAGTCCTACTAGGATTTGTTCCCCATGATAGGGACTTTTGAAAAAAATGATTTAGCCATGTCAGAATTTCCAAGCGCACTAAAAAGTTGTTATTTCAGAAGTTTAAATCTAGTTGGTTCCTGTTTGAGAGTTCGCTGATATTATATTTCTTACTAAGATTAATTACATCATCTTATGTCCCATCAAATTAGAGCCAACTGATAGTTGACCAGCCAGTGGGATTATAGAGATGTTCAATTACACAAGAGCAGATTGCCTATCTTCCTCCCACAGAGTAACATTGGACGGCAGCACAACTTCCTTCCTCTAGACCATCAAGAAGCATTTGTCCAAATAGAACAAGGAAGCTCTGCATGATTTAAAGTGAGGAAAGATGTGCTTCAGGTTTGCATCTTTTCTTCACATGCATTTAATCTGTATGCTGAGCTAACTGAGAATATGGATTACATGAAACTATATGGCGTCAGGATTAGAGGAAGTCTCATCAACAACATATTTTGTGCAGTTAACACAACCTTGCTTGCTGGAAGTGAATAGGACTGGAACACTTGCTGCAGAATATCAAAGACTATAGCATTCAATATAAAGTTATATCTTAACTTTTTTGTTGTTATGTGCTCTCAAGTCAATTACATAGTGAACTTATGCACCATAGCTCTGAATACTGCTGTATCCTGAGCCAATTTAACTGTCTCAGATACACCTACTCTCATTACCCCAGTTACTCTGTCAATCCATTTCATCCAAAATCTTCCTCTCCTGTGCTGTTCCTCTACCCTTCCAAGAATAATGTTCTTATCCAAGGACTAGTCCCTCCTGGCAACATGACCAAAATATGTGAGATGGAGCTTCAAAATCCATGTCTCTAAAGAGCAATGTGGTTTCACCTTCTCTAGGACTGACAAATTTCTTCTCTTGACAGTCCATAATATGCTTAATACTCTTCTCCAGTACCAAAATTCAAAGGCACTAATTCTTCTTCAGTCATTTTTAGTCATTATCCGGCTCTTTGATGCATAGCAAGTGACTGTGAAGACCATGGCTCAGAGCAGGGACACCTTAGTCTCTGGAGTGGCATTAATGTTCTTTATGACTCTGGAGAGGTCTCTTACAGAAGACTTTCTAAACGCAGCCCTTCTTCTGATTTCCTAACTGCTGTTGCCAAGAGTGTTGCTTGTGGAAACAGGCAAGATGAAATTGTTAACAATTTCAATTTCTTTTCAATCTCTCATGATGCTGCCAATTTACTCAGTGGTGACAGTATCTGTTTTCTGATGTTGAGCTTCAATTCATATTTAAGATTATAGTCTTTGACCTTCTGCATCAAATATTACTACTCAGTTTTAGCAAGCAAATTTATATCATGTGCATTATGGAAGTGGTTGATGAGCCTTTCTCCAATCCTGATGACACATTTCTCCTCATAAAGTCCAAATTATATGTTCTGCACATTGATTGAAAAGATATGGAGACAGGACGTTTCCTTGACACACTTCCCTGGCTTTGAGCCATGAAGTATTTCATTGCTGTGTTCTAATGACTGCTTCCTGGTCCAAGTATAGGTTTTGCATGATTAGCACAATTAAGTGTTCTGAGATTTTTATTCTTCTCATGGTTAGGTACAGTTTGTTATGATCTACACATCAACTGTCTTTACAGAGTCAATGAAATATGGACTTTCCTGTAGTACATTCTGCTTTCACCCATGATCCATCTGACATTGGCTATAATACCCCTAGTGTCACATCCTCTTCTAAATGTACTTGCACTTATCACTATTAGACCAAAAGCCAACATCATCACTGTGCAACTCATAGTGACCCTGTGTACAACAAACAGGTCTGAACCCTGTCCTATCCTGAGCAAATCTCATAATTTCTGACAGACCTAATTCCATTCCTCTAGTCATTGAGTCAATCTATCTCATCCTGACTCTTCCTTTCCTGTGCTGTCCCTCCTTTCTAGGCATGATGTTCTTATCAAATGACTGTTCCCTTTTGGCCATGTGACCAAAGTATGCAAGACAGAGCTTTAAAATCCTTGCTTCTAGGAAGCAGCTTGGTTTCACCCTCTTCAGATCTGACGTGATTGTTTTCTTGGTAGTCCACGGTAGGTTCAACATTCTTCTCCAGCACCATAACTCAAAGGTATCAATTCTTCTATCATCTTTAGTCATTGTCCAGCTATCTAATGCGTAGAAAGTAACTGCAAAGACCATAGTTTGGATCAGGTGTGCCTTAACCTCCAGAGTGATAGCATTGCTCTCCAGTACTCTAGAGAGGTCTTTGACAGCAGAATTTCCCAATGCAATTTGTCTTTTGATTTCCTAACTGCTGCTATAAAGAGTGCTGATTGTGGAACCAAGCAAATTAAAGTTGTTAGCAATCTCAAACTCTTCTCCATTTAATATGAAGCTGCTGATCAGCCCAGTGATGAGAATTGTCATTTCCTTGATATTGAACTGCAATATATATTAAGCACTGCAGTTTTTTACCTTTTGCAGCAAATGCCTCTTGTCTGCTTCAGTTTCAGCAAGCAAGGTTGTGTCATATTCATAACACAGGTTGTTGATGAATCTTCCTCCAATCCTGAAACCACATTCCTCCTCATAAAGTCCATCCTCCCAAATTATCTGTTTTACATATATATTGGAAAAGTATGTAGGTACGATGCATCCCTGATGCACACCTTCCCTGATTCTCAACCATGAAATGTTTCCCTCTTCTGTTCTGATGAATACCTCTTGGAACAAGAATAGGTATTGGATGAGCACAATTAAGGGTCCTGGGATTCCCATTCTTCTCAAGGCTAACCACAATTTGATATGATTCACACAATCTAATGTCTTTAGATAGACAATGAAACACAGATAACAATTCCTCTAGTGCTCTATTTTTAGTCAAAATAATAATAAATGACTGGAATGCAAAAAGTTGGGAACAGGGATGAAGAATCAGCAGTCAGAAATCATGGGCATAGTAACAGAAATGAGGATTGATATAGAATGATAGGATTCTGCACAATAAATGACCTATTCATTGCAAATACCTTTTATAAGAATCATAAACAGTGACTATACATATGAACTTCACCTGATGATCTACACAGGAATTAGATTGATATCTATGCAAAAATCACTGAC
>NW_006399925.1:5996263-5997730 GCF_000299155.1 Elephantulus edwardii
CAACTACTCATATGCAAGTTAAAACTGAAGCTAAAGAAAATTAGATCAAATCCACAATAACGGAAGTTTGACCTTGGGTCTATGCCACCAGAATTTAAAGACCATCTCAGAAACAGGTTTGAGGCCTTGAATACTAATGAGTGAAGACCTGTGAGAAGAGCTGTGGGAAGATATAAAGAACAACATCCACAAAGATGGCAAAAAGACATTACATTAAATTCACAAACTTTTTATACTCTTCTGGTAAATACTTTTTTAAACTTGATTAATCAGGATAGTTACATTTGAAACACTTTCTGTACTAGTGAATATTTTTAGAATTTTAGAACCTGTGTTTAAGATTGGCTTGATTCTGGGAAGTAAATAATTTATAATTGCCTTGATGCACAGAAACTTTTTAAAAATATCCACTTCATGAAGTCTTTTGTTCACATGCTCACACACTGATGATTAGATATTCCAATGATCTAATATGAACACAGTAATTTTGATAATGAAGGTCGTTTGTGCCCCATGGTTATAGAAATATCCGCATGGAAACAAGAAGATCCAACAAATCTCAAGGTACTGTTTGTGTGAATGAACACTCCCTTTTGTTTCACATCTGAGTGTATATTGTATATCTGAATTGTCTGTGGTTTTTGTGTATTTATACTTTGATTCATAATAACTTCTCATGTTATGGAATTGATTTGCAATGAACACAAACTGTAAAGAAAAATTAATGGCTGAAAGGGAAAAAAATAGACATTTCAAAGAGGAGGAAGGAAAGACCATGATAGATGTTAGAAGTGACACTGAATATTGCACTAGAGCACCGAGAAGCCAAAGCAAAGGGAAGAAGTCAAGACCCGAAGGAGCTGAGTAGATGATTTCAAATGACAGCTTGGGAAGAGAAGTATTTTAAGGAAACATCGTGATAGATGAGGAAAATATTGAAGTTGTCAAGATTTTATTTCAGCCACTGTCAATGTCCATAGTAACAGCAGTCATAGTAAATGGGCACTTTGCACTGGGCAACTATGCTATCAATGTCCCCTCCGAAGTGCTTAACAGCCAAGGACATTCTCTGAAAGCCTAAGCTATCTGATTAAATTCATGATCTTTTCCATTACTTCTGATACATCTGTAAGTTAGTCAATGACAAAGGATGATGGAAGAATTGATGCCTTTGAACTGTGGTGTTGGTGAAGAGTAATGAACTTCCCATGTGCTGTTAAAAGAAAAACATACCTCTCATGAAGGAAGTACAGCCAGGGTGTTCCTTAGAGGCGAGAGAGATGTTAATACTTTGTCTCTACTTGAAGAATGCCATTAGGAAAGGCCAGTCCTAGGGGAGCTCTGGTGGCCTAGTGGCAGGGGACTGCAACTACAATCCCAGAGGTGCACGGTTCAAATCCACCAGATGCTCTGCCGGGGAAGGAGGGACAATCTCCTCCTGTACCAGTCAGATCTGATTTGACGGTA
>NW_006399925.1:5997865-6008061 GCF_000299155.1 Elephantulus edwardii
AGTAACTGTAACAATGAACTGGATCATATCAAAGGTCATGAAAGGGGGCAGGGTAGGGCAAGATTCAGATCTGTTGTTCATAGGATTGTTATGAGTGGTAGCCGAATCAATGTTACCTAACAACAACAAAACACATTATTTTCTAACAAGTTCATTCCCAGATCTTTTTACGGCACACTGAAAAACTGTAAGGGCCAGTTATGAGTCAATTCTAATTGAAAAGCAATGAGGGGAGTGTGGATATTTGAGAAAAGATCTGAAATTCTGAGGAATCAGTGATTTTGTTTACCTGAGTAAAAGAAACAAAAATGCAAATTAAGAAAAAAAATTAGATAAATAATAAAAATTAAAGTCATGAAATATCACTGAACCTCTCATAGTTTTTATACTTAACAAATGAATTCTTATGCCACTAATAGGAAGCTCTGGTGGCCTACTGCCAAGGAGCTGTTCTGGTAATCCAAAAGCTATTCTTAGGGCGAAAAATGGGCAATCTCCTCCTGGGTGATTAACTCTTAAAACTTGCTGGAGGATGAACTATGTCTCACTTCTGACTGAACAGAACACAACAACATGGCACTTACAAGAAATAGCTTGTCAATGTTAGCCATTTTGAGGCAGGCAATATTGTTCTAAAGATGATAAATCCTTAGTCTGTTTTCAGTGACACCTGAAACAAAATTAAAACTTCAATTTGAACTCAGAGCTAACAAAATATTTTTTCTACTTCATTATTTAGCCTTTTTTATTATTTTTAATTTTAATGAACATTTACAGAGATTTTGGATTTCCATTTATTAGTTGTTGCCTTTTTCTCCCTGCCCACTCCTCCCCCCAGTTCACTCCTCTCCTTGAAAAGTAAAAGAAAAATTCCTTTATTGGTATACAATTCCTCCCACCACCCCTACCCCCGGGCCAGGTACACTCCACTAAATGACATATATCTTTGTGGAAGAAAATTATTCAGCATATTTATATGGCATTAAATATTAATACATTTAGAGAAACATAAACTAATATTTTACTCTGAAGATATGCCTTGTGGGTAATTTTCAAAGTAAAAAAAAAAAATTTGTACCAAATACAGCATGGTGTTGATGCAGCATTTTGTAGACCCTTTGTCTCTGAATTATTAATGGTTTTTATTGAAAAATACTGTAAACTTCCCCAGACTCTAACTCATTAAGAAACCAAAACCTGAGACAACTGTATCACATTGGATGTCACTGCAGATTTCTAAATTAGAATGCTAATTGTAAATGCCATTCTCAATACTACATACTTCACTATAAATTCCTCTAAGTAGAAATCACAGAGCTGAAGATGGGGCAGGGACACTAAGCTAGATGTCACACATTAAATGATATGCTAGAATCACATAATTTCACTCTCATCTATTTTAAGATGTAAGAATTATTCTATTTTTAGCCTAGAAATGAAGCAGCAAAGACTTTTAAAAGATAAGCCATTTCTAAGTCATCAAACCGATTAGAAAAATTGTGACAAGAGTAAAATGCAATATTGCACACTACCCATCACCTGTTTTCTGAATGAACAGGTTCATTTTTGGTAGACTGTGTCTTCTGGGTTCTGTATTCCAGAAAGGGGGTAGGCTTTTTCTACTTAAAAGAAACATAAATTAAAGATCCAACGTGGAAGGGATGCCTTTGAATATTCAGTGCTAATGTTGTATTAGTGCTTACCTTTTCCCAAATTTCAGCCACCTGATGTAACCTCAGATTTTTTTGTTTGTTCTTTTCCTTTTATGCTGAAAGTGGCAACAGCTGATTCCATGATTAAATTTATTGTTGTATGCTATCCATGTAATTAAAACAAGAACGCTTTCAAATTGTTTCTTTAATTAAACATGCAGACATTCGTTATTAATTTACTTTAAAGTCAATAACTTCCGTTTCCTGACCATAGTTTAATGATTCAATGGTGAGCATTTGATTTAAATTGTGTCCATGAGAATGCTAAACCCCTAAAACTTGAAGAAATAGAGAAGCTAAATGTATAACTGGACAAATAAAATGAAGTCAAATCATAGAAATATCAGAATGAGGGTGGCCTAGTGGCAAGAAGCTGCAACTACAATCCCAGAGGTGCACGGTTCGAATCCACCAGATGTTCTGCCGGGTAAGGAGAAGCAATCTCCTCCTGTACCAGTCAGATCTGATTTGACGGTACACGCACACAAAAATAATAAAATAAAAAAAAATTTTAAAAAGAAATATCAGAATGCTGTATTAAACATCTTAGATTTCATAAATCTTACAATAAACAGTGGCAAATAAAATTACTTTAGAATTTTATCTGTCTATGATATTTATCTTTTAAAATATCTGACCTTCTGCACATACACACATTCTGTAATTCCCAATTTGGCATTTTCATTTCTCTGAGTCTCATAAAGTTTTCTGACCTTTGAGTAACTATTGAAAAGGAGCTCGCTTGTCTGCTACATTTTGTGTCTCTCAGAGTGATGCTGAAAGAACAGAGTATCAGGAGATGGGGTTTGAGAAGCTTTATATTAAATGGTTTTATTTCAGTACAGAACATGAGGGAAAGTGAGGCATGGTGACCAATTAGGAGACGGCCAGCTGACTCTAGGGACATTTTGTTGAAAGCCATATTGCAACAGCAACAGTGGTGTCATTTCTATGATGGCCTGTGATTACACTTCTTGATTTCCAGGGAGAGTTAAGATGAAAGAAGAGACGAAAATATTCTACAGGGACAAGCAGAAGAGAATATACTCAAAGTGACACCAGGCTTCAGACAGACTGAGTGCTCAGGATACTAGACAAAAGAGAGCTCTGTTCTTAAATTCCTAAGGGGTGTGCTGTCAAAACAATGGTGGAAATTTATGTCTTCATAATGGATTATATATGCAAAAAAAGTATTCTTTGTCACCTGAGACTAAAACAGTCCTCACATACTATTCATATACTTGAGAATCTCCTCTCAGGTGAACCTTAGGATAGTGTAAAGAAGACAGATGGGATGCATACACTCAGTCTCCACAATAACCCACATGAGTTTACTTCTAAAAATTATAAGAAATTATTCTCGTCAAGCTTCCTACTTTACAGTATTCTCAGAGACACAGAAAATTAAGGTATTTGTTATAACGTTTGGGGTGTTTTCTTGCTTGTTTTGCCTGAGGTTTTGGGTTTTTTTTAATGATGAACTCAGGATAAATTTTGTATTCAACATTCACCTTTCTGCCCAAAAGTATGTTAGATAAAGAAGAATCATACTATTTTATAATAGAAATAAACTAGAGTGAGCTAATTCAAAGTAATAATTTGGTTGTTCTGAAAGCAAGTAGAATGATTGTTTGCATAGATCTATTTCAGGGGATTCACATTTGTTCCTTTTTATACCAGGAAATTTGTAACTTAACTCCAGTAAGTTGTCCCTTGATGGACTCAATTTTAGCTCATGAACTGCTTATTTTTTATAAAACTGTTACTGTTTAAGTAAACTTATTTGTATGGTGGGGAGAGGTTAGTGGTGATGGTGGTTTTAGGTTTGTTTTGTTGGTTTTGTTTTTTTTTTCTTTAGAATCTACCCAGAAGATTATTACAAAAGGGGATGGTGATGAATAGGAAGAAAAGTTTTTCATAGATAGATAGATAGATAGACACACATACTCCTTTAAGGACTACAGAGTTCAATGTCAGTGACCTCAGTTTTATCCAAAATATGTCATATAACAAAGATTTCTACTTACCTTCACATACCTTGTTGTGAAGGAGATTTATATATGAGAAGGACATTAATATACCTTGTGGTGATGTGCCATCAAGTCAACTGCAACTCATAGTGATCCTAGGTACAATAGCTCTGAACCCACCCTATATTGAGCCAATCTCATTGTCTCTGACACACTTTCTGTGTTTATCCATCTCATCCAGGGTATTCCTTTCTTGCACCGTCCCTCCATTTTCCCAAGTATGATGTCCTTCTCTAAGGGCTGGCCCCTCCTAGCAGTATTTAATAAATGATTGAGAAATATGTTTTTTTAAGGATGTTAGTAAAATATGCATATATAAACCCAGCATGTAAGGCATTTACCACTCACATGTTTGAATTAATAAAATATCATTCAAGCTTAGATCATTAAACCTGTGATAACTGAGAAACGGTTTTTAAATGAAGATCCCTGGGCCATATGTATACTGTTACGGTCATTTAGTGTGCCCCAGTGAGATGTGGGTAATGAACTGTCACAAGTTTATGTTTGATTCTTAGACCATAGAAACATACCCTGCAATTGTCATATAACCCAAAACTAAACCCACTTTTGATTCTGACTCATACTGAATATATTTGTTGTTGTTATTGTTAAGTGCTGTTGAGTCAAGCACAACTCATAGTGACCCTATGAACAAAAGACCTGAACTCTGTTCTATGACTCCTGTCATTTCTCTATGTTCATAGAGTTTCCAGAGGCAAGCTGTTTAGAGGTATATGCTATTCCTGCTTCTAAGCCTGTCTCAATATGGGAGTTCCACCTAATACTGTCCACTATGGGCAACTGCCACAGCATTTGACACACCAGTGACACAGCACTCAGAATCATAGAAACCCCAAGTTACTTAAGTATGTCAAATTGACAGACCAGTGCTAATGCCACTTATAAGAAAGTTCATCCCAAGCACAATTAACACCAGGCCTGAGAGTCCAACCGTCTTTTAAATACAAGGTCTGCCCACCAGGTTCTGTTTGACTCTAAACGAGATGCTCCCAGCCTGCAGCTCATGGTCAGCTAAATCCAGCAAATCTAATCTACTCACACAACATTGTGAACAACAACAACAACAACAACAACAAAAACCCAACCAAACAGTCCACACCAGATCACCACCCAAACAAGAAATCCACCTTCCAGAATCCAACCTCTTCACACAGGAGCCTCCATAAGACAGAACAAAATTGTTCCCTATAATGTCAAAGTGTTCTACTTGGCCAACTGACTGGAAGAGATCGATATTTGTTCCTATCCCAAAGAAAGGCGACCCAACCGAATGTGGAAACTACAGAACAATCTCACTGATTTCACATTCAAGCAATATTTTACTGAAAATTATCCAAAAATGACTGGAACAGCACATCAACAGAGAACTACCAGAAGTTCAGGCTGGTTTCAGAAGGGGTCGTGGTACTAGAGATACTGTAGCTGATGTTAGATGGATCTTGGCTGAAAGCAGGGAATACCAGAGGAATGTCTATCTGTGTTTCATTGACTATGCAAAGGCATTTGACTGTGTAGATCATAACAAACTATGGCTGACTCTGAGAAGAATGGGAATCCCAGAACACTTGACCGTTCTAATGTGAAACTTATACTTGGACCAGGAGGCAGTCGTCAGAACAGAGCAAGGGAACACTGCATGGTTCAAAATTGGGAAGGGCGTATGCCAGGGATGCATCCTATCTCCATACCTTTTCAACCTATATGCAGAACAGATTATCCGGGAGGCTGGGCTCTATGAGGAGAAATGTGGGGTCAGGATTGGTGGACGATTTATCAACAATCTGCGTTATGCGGATGATACAACCCTGCTTGCTGAAACTGAGGAGGACCTGAAGCGCCTGCTGCAGAGTGTCAAGACTGCAGCCTACAATATGGATTGAGGCTCAATGCCAAGAAGACAAAGATTCTCACCACTGGACCAATCGGCAGCATCAGGATGGATGGTGAAGAGATTGAGATTGTACACAGCTTTAGTTTGCTTGGCTCCATAGTCAACAGTCTTGGCACCAGCAGCCAGGAAATTAAAAGGTGCATTGCCATGGGAAAGTCTGCTGTTAGGGACCTCTCCAAAGTGCTGAAGAGCAATGGTGTCTCTCTGGAGACTAAGGTGCGTCTGATACAGGCCATGGTCTTCACAATCACCTGTTATGCATCAGAGAGTTGGACAATGACCAAGGAGGATAGAAGGAGAACTGATGCCTTTGAGCTGTGGGGCTGGAGAAGAGTGCTGAGAATACCATGGACTGCTAGGAAAACAAACAGATTTGTCCTGGAGAGGGTTAAACCGGGTGGCTCCTCGAGGCAAGGATTCTGAGGCTTCGTCTAACATACTTTGGACATGTTGTGAGAAGAGACCGGTCCTTGGAGAGGGACATCATGCTTGGGAGGGTGGAGGGACGGCGCAGGAGAGGAAGGCCCTCTATGAGGTGGATTGATTCAGTGACTGGGATAATTGGGATGGGAGTGTCAGAGACAGTGCGATTGGCACAGGACAGAGCGGAGTTTAGGGCTGTTGTACATAGGGTCGCTATGAGTCGCAGGCGACTCGACGGCACATAACAACAAGAACAACAGTGTCAAAGTGTGTAAGATTTTATAGAAGCAGGCTGCTCCAAATTAACATCCCAACTTTTAAATGGAGGAAACCAAAAATTAGAAAGATTTGTCTATCTGAAAGCCATTGAATTATTTAAGAATACAACCAAATTCCGAATGGAAATGGTACTTTTGCCTCTTCAATTATTTTAACACTTATTTATTAAATGTCTCCTGTGTGACAGATAACACTACTACTAATCATTAATTGGCAGGGGTTGATTCTGGTTCATAACAATTCCATGTGTGCTAGAGTAGAATTGTGGTCCACAAGTTTTAAAGTCTAGATGTCTTTTCAATTTATATGCAGAACAGCTCATTCAGGAAGCTGGGCCTTATGATTGAAGGAACACTCATCAACAATCTATATGTTATGCAGATGACACAACTTTGCTTGCTGAAACAGAGGAGGAACTGAAGGGCTTGCTGCAGAAGGCCAAGGACTATAATCTTCAATACAGTTTGAATCTCAACATTGAGAAAACAAAGATTTTAAGCATTCATCCAATTGGCAGCATCATGATAGATGGAGAAGAAATTGAGATTGTAAACTATTACAGTTTGCTCAGATCCACAATCAACAGTCTTGGCACCAGTAGTGAGGAAATAAAACAAAGCAAAACAAAACAAATTGCACTGGAAAAGTCTTTTGTCAGGGAACTTCTCCAGAGTACTGAAAGCAATAATGTCAGTCTAGAGACTTAAGATGTGCCTGATTCAGGTCATGGTCTTCACAATTATTCTCTATGCATCATAGAGCTGGACAATGACTAAAAATGACAGAAGAAGAATTGATGCCTTGAATTGTGGTGCTGGAGAACAGTCTTGATCATACCATGGGCTGCCAAGAAAACAAGTAGGTCTGTCTTGGAGAGGATGAAACCAAGTTTTTCCTTGGAGGCTAGGATTTTGAAGCTCCATTTCACAAATTAGGTACGTGGCCAGGAGGGACTGGTCCCTGGAGAAAGATATCATGCTCAGAAGGGTGGTGGACCAGTGCAGGAGAAGAATACCCCAGATGGACTGATACAGTAACTGGGGCAATGGGTGGAAGTGTATCAGAGTCAATGAGACTGGCTCAGGACAGGGCCAGCCTCAGAGCTGTTGTACATAGGGTCTCTATGGGTCACAGGTGATTCAATGATACATACCAACAACCACAATAAATATTTAAAGTGATTGGTCAGAATCAGATTGTCAAACATTTATTTTAACATATATCTGAGTACACATACCACATTAATATTTTGCTGAGTATACCTAAAACTGTAATGTTTTGGGTAACCGTTGAACATACTAACAGTTTGCATTACCAAGGTCTTCTAGGAGTTAAGGACTCATCAGTGAACAAAATACGACAAAAATCTCTTTTAGTAATACTTATATTTTATTGGATAACTGAGGTACGAACTATCCTATGGTGATATGTTCTAAAATGAATAATAGAAGAAGATAGAAGACCAGTAGATATTGAGAAGTCAGATTATGTCTCTGTGGTATAGGGCTCTATTCTTCAAAATTTCTTTCCTAAGCCATTGCCTGTGACGGACTCTTGCTACATATTGGGTAGAAACAAGAAAAGCAGTTTTACAGACTATCAGTGATAATGATGGGATTTTGGAGCTCTGGTGACCCAGTAGTAAGGAGTTGTGCTCCCAGTCTAAAGGCACCAGATTTCAATCTAACAGCTACTCCACAGGAGAAAGATGGGCAGTTTCTTTCTATATAGTTTGCTGCCTCAGAAAATCTTGGCAACTTAGCCAACAATGATGACTGATTAATGTTGCCAACTTGTCAGACTAGGCAGAGGAGGAAACTATTATTACCAGCAAGCATTATCCCCTCACAAATACATTTGGATCAGAGATTGCTGTACCAGTAATACCAAGATCTGGAGGAGCGTAGAAGTAGAGGCCAAAGAGAGAGAATCCCAGAGTCAAATATAGGGCTTATTTCTCTCAAGATTTCTGGAGAACTGTAGGTGAAAGGTTGTTACCATTATGTATCATTGAGATAAATTGGAACCAACTCACAATTGACCCTCCTATTGATTTTCCAGAGGTAGTAAGTAATATGGGAGCATATTTCCCATTTTTCTTCTGGAGAGCAGCTGGAGAATCCATAATTTGCATGACTAAGAGACATTTGTAACACTGGTCTGATGCTTGAAGCCATGAGTATGAAATGTCAAAGTGCCTGTGAGCAAGCCTGTGTCTTCATTGAAGAATATAAATTAATTTCCTTAATATACCCTACAACCAAGAGTATAACCTGTGAGTTCTAAGGGACTATTGCAAAGCATTGGTAGGACCCAATTATAAACCAGCAAGAGTCTTGGGAGGAACAGTTAGTATTTAATTTTTGAACTATGTGTAGAGACTGTGGTGAATTGTTGGCCTTCATAAGAAACAGTTTCTATTGTGGATGTGGAATCTTCCTCCTTGTGTCATTAGTGAGTGTCAGCTGTTGTCACTTGCATGTAGCTCATCTTCTTTTCATAAATTCCACATTCTTGCAACTTCTATAAGTCTTCTACTCATATATTTGGAATTTCACTTACTATAAAATGAATACTGAGTAATTCTTGCACCAAATTTCCTTGATAAAAAATATTTGTCCTCTAACAATGCCTGTCTGTGTTTTTATGAAAAAAAAAGCTCTATTTTTCCAATAACGTTCGTACTTTCTCCTCCTTGAAAAGCATCCCCAAAATACCCCACAAAAAAAAATAAAACAAATAAAATACCAACAAAACATCATTTGCTGATCCTAGAAAGAAGAAAAGATTATGTGTGTAAGTCCATAGGCAAAAATCAATTATTCTGGGTAGCTACTAATACATCCTATTGTTCTTATTGTTATGTGCCATCAAATCAACTGCAATTGATAATGACCCTATGTACAATAGCTCTTAGCCCTGCCCTATGTTGAGCCAATCTCACTGTCTCCGACACTTTACCCCTATTACCCGATTTACATTGTCGGTCCATCTCATGCAGGATCTTTCTCTCCTGTCCTGTCCAGCTACCCTTCCAAGAATGATATCCTCCTCCTAGGACTGGCTTCTCCTGAAAACATGCCCAAAGTATGTGAGCTTCAAAATCCTTGCCTCTAAGGGACAGCTTGGTTTCACCTTCTCTAGGACTAACACCTTTGTTCACTTGGCATCCTGGTATGTTGAATATTCTTCTCCAGCATCACAATTCAAAGGCATTGATTCTTCGGTCATCCTCAGCCATTGTCCAGCTCTCTGATGCATAAGAAGTAATCATGAAGACCGTGGCCTGGATTAGGTGTATCTTAATCTCTATACTGACATCATTTCTCTTCAGTGCTTTGGAGAGGTTCCTGACAATAGATTTTCCTAATGAAATTTTTTATTTCCTGACTGCTTGTTCCAAGAGTGTTGATTGTGGAGCTGAACAAGCTGAAATTATTAACAACTTCAATCTCTTCTCGATCTATCATGCTGTTTCCAATTGACCCAGTGGTGAGAATCTTCGTTTTCTTGATGTTCAACTCCAATCTATACTGAAGACTATAGTTCTTGACCTGTATGTAGCAAATACTTCATTTAATAATTCATACATAGAATGTTTATAGCTTGAATGTTGAAAAATGTTGAATATTCTTAAAACTGAAATGGAAGACATAAATATTGATGTACTAGATATTAGTGAGATGTGATGGACCAGCTCTGGTCACTTTGAATCACATGATATGATATACTATGCTGTTGTTGTTGTTATGTGCCATCGAGTCGCCTGGGAATCATAGCGACCCTATGTACAACAGCCCTAAACTCCGCTCTGTCCTGTGCCAATCGCACTGTCTC
>NW_006399925.1:6011758-6038349 GCF_000299155.1 Elephantulus edwardii
CTAATAGATTGCATAAGAATCAGATTGACTCCATTTGTGGAAGAACTTGCCAGAGAAGCTCAATATCAGCAGTCAAAACTTGGTCAGGGGCAGACAGTGAGTTAGATCATCAGTTACTCATTACGCTAGTTTAAAATGAGGCTAAAGAAAATGAAATAAGTCCACAGCCATCAAGAAAGGATCTTGAATCAATTCTATCAGAATTTTGTGATCATCTTAGGAATAGGTTTGAGGCATTTAATTTCCATTTTAAAAGGGAATGTTATTTTGTCTATTCCATTGTAGGGATAGACTAGACTTCAGAAATTATCTAACTCAAACATTTGTTATAGTTGTTTGATGCCATCCAGTTAAATCTAAATTAGAGTGACCCTATATACAACAGAACACTTTCTTATCTTACCCTTTACTGTTCCCCACAATCTCTACTGTGCTTAAGCCCCTTCTTGCAGGCACTATGTTAATCTATTTCATTGATAGCAACAAACAGACCCACCAAAAACCATATATACATAAAAAGTCAAACAAACACAAATCAGAACTATACATGCTGAACTCAGCTGATGGAAAACATAGATATTAATTTGGCACCACATGTGTAAAGAGAAAGCAGACAAGCTTAATAGTTGGAATCAAAAGAAAACCAATGGCTAAGTGTGGAACACACCTTCTATTATTCTTGTAGAAGTCAAATTGAAGCTGAAAAGACAATTAAAGAACTCCGTGAGAGCCAAAATGATACTTTGAACATCAGAATTGAAAAAAAAGACTCATCAAGGAACTGTGTTATGTGGATGATATGACTTTGCTTAAGGAAGTGAACGTAAAACTTAATTGAAGAAAATCAAAGACTACAGTCTTCATGAAAGCAACAGTAAAAAAATCAACAGATATATAACATAGGGCAAATCTGCTATATGGGATCAATCTCAAATACTCATAATCAAGGATATCAGTTTAAAGACTAATAGGTGCCTAATCCAAGCATTGATATTTTCAATGACTTTGTCCTGAGGTTAGAATTTACCAACTGCTCTGTGGGAGAAAGAGGAACAGCAGCCTTCTATATGATTTATGGTTTCTGAAAACTCAATTGAGGGTCAGGGACAAATCAATTATAACTAGATGGCACATAACAATAACAACAACAACTCACCATCACACACGTGAAAGATTGGCAATGATCAAAAACTGTAGAAGAAGTAATTCATTTGAATTGTGATAATGTTTAGCATATTTCAATTTAACATGGACTGTCAAAAGAAAACAACAACAAAAGTCTGTTTTACAAGTACAGTCAGGGTTCTTTGGAGGTAAAAATAATGAGAATTCTCCTCAATTATGTGTACAAAAAAAATTCAGATCTAATAATGTCTTCTGTATTAATTTACACTCTTGAGTAAGAATACTGAACATGCCATGAATTACCAAGAGAACTAATAGGTCTGTCCGGGAAATGGAGAGGGTGAAACTAAGCTTCTCCTTGGAGAGAAAGATTTTGAGACTCCATCTCACATACTTTAGACATGTTGCAAGGATAGACATGTTGGAGAAGGATATCATGCTTGGAATGGTTGAGGAACAGCACAGAAGAGGAAGACCCTGGGTGAGAAATGGATTGACACAATAACTGGAGTAGTGAGGGCATGTTTGTCAGAGACAGTGAGATTGACTCAGGATAGAACAGTTTCAGGGCTATTGTGCACAGGGTGACTATGAGTCATAATCGACTCAACAACATAGAACAACAATGCCTACGTGTTTGCTGCTAGAACAGTTAAAATAATGAAAGGCCAATGTCATTCGATCTTGCCAGAAGTCTCCTAAATATGAGTACCTTCATATCATCTGTGATTCATAGCCTCACTTGTCAAATGAGAATGGGACCTTATTGTCTGTACCTTCCTCACAGTCTGTGCTGTGCTTAAACCAATTTTAGTCGCTGTCTCAATAAATCATTAAAAATATGCCTATCTTTCATAGAATATTCACTCAGCGTTGTGTTCTTTCCGGGTATTTGCCATTCTTAATAACATTTGAAAGTATATATAAGTCCAAGTCACACTATTCTGGTTGTTAAGGCACTCTGCCCTACTCCCAAGATAAATGTGTTATTCTATTTGCAGTTAGTCTTTAACAACTCTTCAATTCAAAATCATTGATTCTTCTTTTGTCTTTCTATACTATTATGCTCAACTTTGACAAATATATGAATTGAAACTACTACGGTGTGGATCAGACACAACTTAATCTTTAAAGTGTCATCTTTTATTTTAATACTTTAAAGATGACCTTGAGAGCATATTTGCCTAAAATAATATGCCTGGGCTGGGCTCTATGAGGAGAAATGTGGGATCAGGATTGGTGAAAGATCTATTAACAATCTGTGTTATGCAGATGACACAACCCTGCTTGCTAAAACTGAGGAGGGCCTGAAACACATGTTGCAGAAGGTCAAGGACTGCAGCCTTCAAGATGGATTGAAGCTCAACATCAAGAAAACAAAGATTCTCACTGCTCGACCAATTGGCAGCATCAGAAAGGAAGGTGAAGAGATTGAGATTGATCACAGCTTTAGTTTGCTTGGCTCCACAGTCAACACTCTTGGCACCAGTAGCCAGAAAATTAAAAGACATATTGGGATAGGAAAGTCTGCTTTTAGGGACCTTTCCAAAATTCTGAAGAGCAATGATGTCTCTCTGGAAACTAAGGTGCGTCTGATACAGGCCACGGTCTTTGCAATCACTTGTTATGCATCGGAGAGCTGGACAATAACTAGAAAGGATAGAAGGAGAATTGATGCCTTGGAGATGTGGTGTTTGAAAAGAGTATTGAGGGTATGATGGACTGCTAGGAAAACAAACAGATTCATCCTGGAGAAGGTTAAACCAGGCGGCTTCTTGGAGGAAAGGATTCTGAGGCTTCGTCTCATATACTTTGGACATGTTGTAAGAAGGAACCGATCCTTGGAGAGGGACATCATGCTTGGTAAGGTGGAGGGACAGTGCAGGAGGGTAAGTCCCTCTATGAGGTGGATTGATTCGGTGACTGGGGTAATCAGGATGGGTGTATCGGAGACAGTGCGACTGGCACAGGACAGAGCAGAATTTAGGGCTGTTGTACGTAGGATCGCTATGAGACACAAGCGACTCGACAGCACATAACAACAACAATTTTGGTTCCTTGACTGTTTCAAATTTCTTTTATTTTCAGCAAGGAAGACTGTATTATATAAATATTACAGTTTGTGGATGAATATTATTTCATGTCTGATGCCAGCTTTCTCTCTATACAGTCCAGTTCCATAAATTATTTGGTCAAGTATTGTTATTTTTATTAAGTGTGTCAAGTCGAGTAAGACTCATATCAATTCCATTAACAATAGAGATGGACCCTGTCCTACGTTGTGCCAAACTAACAACCTCTGACACACTCAAGTATTTCTGCTGTAGGCAATATGCCAATTTACCTGGTTGAGGGTCTTCCTCTCTTGTACTGTACTCCCACATTTGCAAGTATGATATACTTCTCCAAGGAATATCCTCTCCTAGAACATGTTCAAAGTATGTAAGATGAAGCTGCCCCATCCCTGCCTCCAATCAGCACTCTGGCTACACCTTCTTTAAGGTATATCTGTTTGTTCTTTTGGAAACACAACATCAAATTCAGACATTAATTTTTTTTTTCAGCATACAGATAGATTGGTTGTTACACATGTAAAATATGATGGAAAGACAGAATCATGTCTTACAGGTTTTAAACCATGTAGTATATTCCTGTTCTCTTTGCAAGACTATTTCTAGAATCATGTGTAAATTCTGCCTAAGCACAAAATAAATATTCTACATGTTATTCATACTTTAAAATGACAGAAAAAATGCAATCCCTTTCCACAGTCAATAAAACACAAGTAAATATCGTTCTGATTACTCTGCTTTTAGCCAACATCCATCTAAAATTCTCAATGGATTTCTTGGTCTATGGTCTTTTGTGCATTTATTTTTAATTTCTGGCAGTTTTCTATAGAAGAACTGATCAAACAATTGATCTTCATCATGGTAATATCCATACTTACACTAGAAAGACATGTTATTATAATTCTTAAAATAATTAAATAATATTAAAGTTTACCCATTAATGCCAAAGCATAAGAAACTGAGAAGATATCCCAACGGAATGTACCTGAAAATGATGGAACATGTAATCAAGTTGCATTAATAGTCACTTAAAATTGTTATTATTGTTATTGATTGTCGTAGAATTGAGATGTATAGTAACCCTATGAACAAAAGGCCTGAAGCCTTTCTATAACTATCCTTGTTTCTCCCAGTTTATAAAGTTTCCAGAGGAATGTGGTTTAGGAAGTAGATGCCACTCCTGCTTCCAAACCTGTCTTAAACAGGGAGTTCCACCAAATCCTGTCCACCACAGGCAGCCATTATGACATTTGACCCCCTCAATGTCACAACCTTCAGCATCACAACAAACCCAGCTTACCTCAGTGCAGCAAATTGACAGAGGAGTGCTGTTCAATTTTGAAGACTATTCCTCCAAAACAAGGTGACAAGAGATTTAAATATAATCCCTTGGGCCTCTTTTTAAATAGAAAGGCCCTCCAGGAGGTCTTGTTTACCCTAAACAAGAGGCTTAAATAAAAAACAACAAGGAATCAACACTGATCCTTAAAAGAAGACCATCATCTTACAAGCGTTTAGCCACTTCACCCAACTCCAGAATGGAGATAAGGGCCTGGCAGTTATATGTTGTTGTGCTTGTTGTTGTTAAGTGACTTTGAGTAGTGAAACAAAAGACCCTAACCCTTTTTTTTTCTTTTTCCTTATTGTGTTTAAAAAAAAAAGGTTCTAGAACCCTGTTCTATAATTGTAGTCCTTTTTCTAAGTTCATAGAGTTTCCACAGACATGTTTAGGAAGAAGATGCCCCCATTGCTTCCAAGCTTGTCTTAAATATGTGAGCTCCACTAAACATTGTTAACCATGTGTAACCATTATGACATTTGAGGCACCAATGGCACACTGGTCGGTAGCACAGCAATTCCAAGTTACCTTAATACAGTGAGATGACCGAAAAGTATGGTACCAAATAGAAGAATGTTCATTTCAAACACCATTACAACCAGGGCCTCAGACCCAACAGAATTTTAAAAAATCCGAAGCCTGTGAACCAGGCTCTCATTACTTCAGCAAGAGGCTTCCAGCCCACACTCACCACCAACCAACCAGTGCAGAGCCAACTCCCATCCAGCATGAGAAGAACTCGCCCCTCCAAAGTCAAATAAATTTTCAAAAACCCGAGGCCCACACACCAGGCTCTCATGATGAGTCTGAGTTACCAGTTTTAAATATCCCTTGGATTCATTGCAAGGATGTTAACACTAGAAGCAACAAATCAATGGGAAAATGTTTGGAGCCCATACTCCTTAGACCTTTAGAACATGCTAGTAACATGAGGAGGCAGCTTTGGAAAAAAGTATTAAAAAAAGGCGGGTGACTGCTAATCCATGGCCCTCAGGCCTATTTTTCATTGTTTTTGTTCAAACATTCTTCTAGGTCGTATAGCCCTGGTTTGTCCATTTGCCTTACAGATGTAACTTGTGGTTGCTGTGAAGCTGAACACTGTGACACTGATGTATCAAATGTGTTAATGGTTACTTATGGTGGACAGTGTTTGGTGAAGTTTTCTGATTAAAACAAGTTTGGAAGCAGGAGTGGCATCCACGTCAATGAATAGCTTGCCTCTAGAAACCCTATGAACTTGGAGAAAGGATGAAAGTCACACAAGTGTTAAGGACTTTTGTTCTTAGGGTTGTTATGAATCGCCTACAACTCAACGGCACTTAACAACAATAACAACATTGGACTGATTATCTAAAGATTCTTGTTTAGAAAAAGATCATTTACTTGCTTTTTAATTCTGTTTTAAATTTTATTTTATACTGGTTTACATATAAAGTTCATATACATCCTTTTGTATTTTTTTTTTCCCAAGATGACAAAGGACTTCATTTTACTTGGATCCACAATCTACATCCATGGAAACAGCAATCAAGAAACCAAACAGTATTTTCCAGTTAGTGGTGTTTTGTTTGTTTTTTAAATTATTATTATTATTATTATTATTATTACTAATGTTAATGAAATTTATAGAGATTTTGGATTTCCATTCATTCATTGTTGCACTTCTCTCCCTGCCCACCCCTTCTCTCCAGTTCATTCTTCTTTTTGAAAAGTAAAAGATAAATTCTTTCATTGTTATATAATCCCTCCCCCTCAATCTCCAAGTCCACTCCAGTATGCAGCCTTCATTCTGGATTTATGTCATGATAATAATACCTAATAATATATACCTTTTGTATTCTTGTAGTGAACTCTGGTGGCATAGTCTTTAGGGAATTGTGCTACTAACCCAAAACCTTATAACCTTTCTAGTAGTTTGAATCCACTGGTAACTTTAAGAACAAAAGATGAACAATATTCTTCTTCTGTGCAAATTATACCTTCTAAATCATAAGAGAGAGACAGTTATTAGTCAGTACTGGCTCAAGGACAATAAAAGACAGATAGTATTCTATAACTAAAAATCAGAGGCAGCATGGATGTTCTTTTGCATCTTTTTAACAACTATGCATTCTAGAATTGGAAAAATTGGTTCAAAGTTTGAGCACATTTACCAAGATTGCTGATGTCACTGAAAACGGAATTACTGCTGAAGAAAAGCCTTTAGTGTCTTTTTAAGTTTATGCTGGGAAATGGAATATTTTTCATTTTCTTGTAGCCACTCAAGGAAGAGTTTATGTCATTTCTATTACCCCCTGCCATGTCTGGTTAAACACTGCAGTAAAAGTGGGGGAAAGTACCACAAGTTATAGAAAGGCTACTTGGCTATAGTTCATGTTTCCTTAGCCCTGATTCTTCCATTTTAATCTAGAGCTCTGAATTTATTCCAAATTGACAGCAATAAATTTGAATTGTTATAGCGATTCTGTTTTATTTTATATAATTTTGGTAGTTTCATCTAGTTGGTGATTTTTCTTCCCTTTGGCAATTTGCTATTTTAAAAATTTAACATAAAACAAATTTGTCTCATGTTTGGGAAAATGTCACTAAAGATATTCTTTGCTGTAGTTATGTACTGTGGAGTTAGAACCAATTCGTGATTCACCCTCCAGTAGGTGTTCAGAGGCAGTTAATTGCAAGGAAAGAGATTGCTCATCTTTCCTCCATACGTCAGCTGATGGATTTCAACGATGTTCCTTTGTGTCGGCACCGTAACTCCTTGTCACTAAGTCATCATATATTATAAAATATAAGAGTGTCCAGAAAAGTACAACCATGCATTTCCAGCATTCATTTTCCTTTTCATTTTTCAAAATCATTACACACTATTTTAATATAACCATTTCCTATTTACTTTATTTAGTCACACAGCTTTTACTTCATGAGAACACCTGGCAAAGACCATTTTGAACATTATGCACTGTCAATTAATACTATTTAAAAATATACTCACAGTTGTCATCATATTCTGTATTTTTATTCATTTTAATATTTACAATTAGTTATTTCATAAAGATGACAGAAATTAAAAACTTCCCGCAATTTTTGTTTTGACATGGTTCTAAAGATACAAGTCTCCTCCATTAGTCCATATACTGCCAGTTTATAGTTGCAAGGTTGACAAGTTCTTTCCTTCTTCCGGCCTCATTCATTATGGAAGATTTTTACCCATCATTTGCTTTTTGGAATAGCTAAGTATTTATAGGTATTAAATGCACCATGATATTTATACTAGCTTCCTATGCATCTGGAAGTTGGACAATAAATAAGGATGACACAAGAACTGATTCCTTTGAATGTGGTGTGAAGTGTCCTCTGGGCTGCCAAAAGAAGAAACAAGTCTATCTGGAGGAAATGTAACCAGGACACTCTTTAAAAACATGGATTATTACACTTCATCTCACATTATTTTGAACATATTTCCAGGAAAGGCAAATCCTTGAAAAAAAGACTTTCTTCTGGGGAAAGTAGATGATCAGAGGAAAAGAAGAAGATAGTTAAGAAGATGGATTGACACAGTGACCAGAACAATGAGCTTGAGCAGTACAGGAATGTGAGGATGGCGCAGGATAGGGCAAATTTCCAGTCTGTTATTCACAGGATCTTCATGTGTGAATTCAACAGTACATAACAACAATAGCAAACATGTTGTTATTGTTGTTGTTGTTGTTGTGTGCTGTCGAGTCACTTGCAGAATCACTCCACCTCATAGAGAGCCTTCCCCTCTTGCGCTGTCCCTCCACCCTACCAAACATGATGTCCCTCTCCAAGGATCGGTCCCTCCTTACAACATGTCCAAAGTATGTCACACGAAGCCTCAGAATCCTTGCCTCCATGGAGCAGTCCATTTTAACCCTCTCCAGGATGAATCTGTCTGTTTTCCTAGCAGTCAGTGGTACACTCAATACTCTTCTTCAGCACCACAGCTCAAAGGCATCAATTCTCCATCTATTCTTTCTAAGTCACTGTCCTCCTGTCTGACACATAGCAAGTGATTGCAAAGACCATGGCCTGTATCAGACGCACCTTAGTTTCCAGAGAGACACCATTGTTCTTCAGTATTTTCGAGAGGTCCATAATAGCAGACTTTCCCATGGCAATACTACTTCTAAAATTAAAAAAGCCTTTCAGATGGAGAGATAATTTGGCATGTCCTGGTGTGCTCCAAACTGATAGATCCTTAAACAGTTGTCAGGATCCTGAATCTTATATAGAGTATAACTTCTTTTGAAGTGCAAGTAACCTTCCTAATGGCAACAACGACAGAATACTCATGCAACTACTAGTTCATTTTGGCTAATTAACAGAACGGCATAGATAAAGTATGCAGTGTGTCATTCTGTAAATTTTCCAAATGATCCTTTTGCCTTTGTGCTAAATTTTAGCAACCCCAGTTGCAAACCTGTACTTATATGATGCTGTTATTTCTAAGTGAGTATTATTTTGTTTTTGTCTTTTCTCTGAGAAAAGTAAAAAGGGATAGCTTTTCCAGATCGGCAGTCACATACAAAATACTCATCCAGCAAAGCCACCTCATAACACAGAATTTCCTGTTGATAATGGTCTTTAATTTGAATTGTAGCAGCTGATTGTTATCCTCTAGTGTCTGCCTACCTGGTTTTTGTGGAGACCAAATTAGTAAATCAAATGGAAATATGATGAGGGTCCCAAATCTTATAACTTTTATATTTTAATGGGTGGCAACAATACCATTTTCTCCAGGATATAAGCCAAAATGTGTAAGAGTTACAAAAATGCATTTTTCAAGAGGAAAAAAATGTTAATATTTGTTACTACTGCTGACCAAGTTGAAGAGTCTAATAACATCTTCTACGTGAATACTGGTCTGGAGAAGAGAGCCACTACCACTCGTTTTAGTGATGTTTTGCCTTCTTTCAAGTGCATTAACTATTGCTTAAATATATATTCTAGGCTTTCTTGCCAATCAGTCATATGGTAAGTTTTCTGGCCATGCATAGCCTATTCACTTATCTCTGAAATGGTTTTATAAACCTTGGGTATCTTTTTCTATCTTCTACTATGGTGATTCCGGTATTTCTACTTCACATAGTTAATTCATTTTTCGTAAATTCTAAGAGCCCTGCCAACTGTGAATTACAGATTCTTGGAGGCTTTGAAATTTCTTTCTTGCCCATGAATTTAACCTTACAAATCTTAACTTTCGTCCTCCTTTATTCATCACATTCAGGATAATGTCTTATCCATACTCTCCAAGTTTCTGTTGGTTGCTATGAAAGAGACCTTTTCACCACTTTGGATGTGGTTGGTGTCTTTCTTCCTGTACAGGACTTTGTTTCCAAATTTTAATCTTCTCGTCAGAAGTATATGTAATGCTAGATCCTATGGATGGACTAGTTATGTATGTATTCATTCATTTGTTTTGTTCTGCAGTATGTTTAACTTCCCATCATATTCAAATCAGGACATAATACTGACCTCTAGCAGAGAGGAGTACGCCTCTATAGTGCATGTATCACAATGCCATCTAACAGGGACCCCTTTCTATGAAATCATGGCTTGGTATTTACTTATTTGACAAGATTGAAAGTCTAACCTATTCAGAAGATATGATACCATTGTGTTGTATTTCTGCACTTGGATTTTTGTATCATTCAGACAAAGCTGAGAGTCTTTGTCCTACAGAGAGTGCCTTTGGTTTTTTCACTTAGCCTTCAGAAGTTAATTACATGCTCTCATCTTCCATTATGCTTTTCTGAAGTAGTGAGAGTCCCAACAACCTACAAATCACTCTGTTGTCCTTAAAATTACAATATGACCCGTATTCCTCAAGCATTTGATACACTAAAACTGTTAGTCCATTTCCGTTCATTGATTTCTTAATCTTGTTCATCAACAATGAACATGTCAACAATAATACAATTGTCTCTACACTGTGCTCAGGCCTCATCTATTCTTTATCCACCGTGGTGATTACTGTTCATTATCTAGCAGATAATTCAGCTATCCACTGTAATTTTGCCATCCCTTTTTTGTTTTGCTTTTTTTCAGAACATCTTCAGCACCAGCTTTTGGAGAATGGATGTTCAGTGAAGGAGAGACAAAAACAAAACAAAATCATTTGCTAGTACCTTTTAGATTAACACACATCAGCAGAGAGAAAAAAAGAGTATAGAAACTAAAGAAAAGAGTATAGAATGTTAAAAAAAATGGACTAAGATATATAGTTAAAATAAAGACCTCAAACAACCTAACTAAGAGCTTTAAATTTGTGAAGACCTTCAGGTAGAACTGGATGTTGTTGTTATGTGCCCTCGAGTCGTTTCCGACTCATAGCGACCCTATGCACAACAGCCTTAAACCCTGCTCTATCCTGCGCCAACCGCACCGCCTCTGACACACCCATCCCGATTACCCCAGTCAACGAATCAATCCATCTCATAGAGGGTCTTCCCCTCCTGCGCTGTCCCTCCACCCTCCCAAGCATGATGTCCCTCTCCAAGGACCCGTCCCTCCTGGCACCATGTCCAAAGTATGTCAGACGAAGCCCCAGAATCCTTGCCTCCAAGGAGTAGCTTGGTTTAATCCTCTCCAAGATGAATCTGTTTGTTTTCCTGGCAGTCCATGGTACATTCAGTACCCTTCTCCAGCACCATAGCTCAAAAGCATCCAGTCTCCTTCTGTCCTCCCTAGTCATTGTCCAACTCTCTGATGTATAACAAGCGATTGCAAATACCATGGTCTGTATCAGGCACACCTTAGTCTCCAGAGAGACACTGTTGCTCCTGACTACCTTTGAGAGGTCCCTAACAGCAGACTTTCCCATCGCGATATGCTTTTTGATTTCCTGACTGCTGGTACGCAGAGTGTTGACTGTGGAGCCGAGCAAACTGAAGCTGTGAACACTCTCAATATCTTCGTCATCCATCCTGACGCTGCTAATTGGTCCAGTGGCGAGAATCTTTGTCTTCTTGACATTGAGCCTTAGTCCATACTGAAGGCTGCAGTCCTTGACCCTTCGCAGCAAGTGCATGAGGTCCTCCTCAGTTTTAGCAAGCAGGGTTGTGTCATCTACATAACGGAGATTGTTAATAGATCTTCCACCAATCCTGATGCCACAATTCTCCTCATAGAGCCCAGCCTTTCGGATAATCTGCTCTGCATACATGTTCAAAAGGTATGGAGACAGGATGCATCCCTGGCATACACCCTTCCCAATTTTGAACCATGCAGTGTTACCCTGCTCTGTTCTGACTACTTCCTCTTGGTTCAAGTATAGGTTTCGTATTAGCACAATTAAATGTTCTGGGATTCCCATTCTTCTCAGAGTCAGCCACAGTTTGTTATGATCCACACAGTCAAATGCCTTTGCATAATCAATGAAACACAGATAGACATTCTTCTGGTATTCTCTGCTTTCAGCCAAGATCCATCTAACATCAGCTACAATATCCCTAGTACCACGACCCCTTCTAAACCCAGCCTGGACTTCCGGCAGTTCTCTGCTGATGTGCTCTTCTAATCCTTTTTGGATGATCTTCAGTAGAATCTTGCTTGCATGTGAAATCAATGACACTGTTCTGTAGTTTCCACACTCAGTTGGATGTCAGAAGAAACTCTGAAGATTGCACTGGAGCGTAGAGTAGCCAAAGCGTAAGGAAGAATTCAAGATACTAAACAGAAGATTCCAAAAGGCTGCTTGGAATGACAAAGCAAAATACTACAATGAAATGTGCGAGGAACTAGAGTCAGAAAATCAAAAGGGCCAAACTCGCTCAGCATTTCTTAAGCTCAAGGAACTAAAGAACAGATTCAAACCTAGAGTTGCTATAATCAAGGATGCTTTGGGCAGAATATTAAATGATCCAGGAAGTATTAAAAGATGACGGAAGGAATATACTGAGTCATTATATAGAAAGGAATTGGCAGATACAGAGGAATTTAAAGAAATAACATATGAGCAAGAGCCTATGGTGATGAAGGAAGAAGTTCAAGCTGCTCTGAAGGAAATAGCAAAAAATAAGGCCCCAGGAATAGATGGTATACCAATTGAAGTATTTCAGATAACAGGTGTTGCCCTGGATGTGCTCACCAAGTTGTGCCAAGAAATCTGGAGAACAACCACTTGGCCAACTGACTGGAAGAGATCTATATTTGTTCCCATTCCAAAGAAAGGTGACCCAGCTGAGTGTGGAAACTACAGAACAGTGTCATTAAGAACTGGATATTGACACTTAAAAATTATGTGAACTACATAGTTTTAAATTCAGACTCCCCTTAGAAATCAGAGTTGCGGTAACTTCTGTAGGAAGTTGGTTTCTTTCCCAAAGCTTATCTCTAAATTTTTATCTGTTTATATTGTCATTGATGGTGAATTTAAATGTCATTGAACCCCCAAAATCTGTTGTCATGTAGTCTATTCTGACTTGCTATAATCCTGTAGAATGGAGAAAAATTTCTCCATGGAAATTCCAAGATTGTAATTGTCAAAGAAAGAAAATATTTCTACTGAGAGTAGTTAGTAGCCAATACTCTAATCACTGTATAATCAAGCCTCCTTTAATGTTATCTGCATTCTGATAACCCCAATCCCAGTGGAAATTTTACTAAGATAGCTCACAGATTCTGAAAAGTAAAATGTTTATAAGTAAAACCGGATGTCTACTCTCCCAAACACACAAGCTTTTGAACCTTAAAGAAAAGAGTAACTAGAAACCTCTTCCAAGAGGCTGGGCTCAATGAGGAGAAATTTAGCATCAGAATTGCAGGTAGACTCACCAACAATCTGAGTCATGCTGATGACACAACCTTCTTTGCTGAAACTAAGGAGGACCTGAAGCACTAGCTACAAAAGGTCAAGGATTGCAGCCTTCAATATAGATCAAAGCTCAATATCCAGAAAACAAAGATTCTGACCACTGAGCCGATTGGTAGCATTATGATAGATGGTGAAGAGACTGAGATTGTTAACAGCTTTAGTTTGTGTGGCTCTAAAATCAGCATTCTTGGTACCAGCAGCCAGGAAACCGAAAGACAAATTGCATTTTGAAAGTCTGCTGTCAGAGATCTCTCCAAAATACTGAAGAGCAATGATGTTAGTCTGGAGACTAAGGTGTGCCTGATCCAAGCCATGATCTTTGCAATTACTTACTTTGCATTAGGAAGCTGGATAATGATTAGGGATGATAGAAGGGAAATGATGCCTTTGAGATTTGGTGTTGGAGAAGAGTATTGAATATACCATGGACTGATAATAGAACAAACAGGTTCATCCTGAAGAAAGTGAAATCAAGCTTCTCCTTGGAGGCAAGGATTCTGAACTTTGCCTGACATACTTTGGACATGTTGCAAGGTGGAATCAGTTGTTGAGGGCATTATGCTTGAGAGCGTGTAGGGACAGCGTAGGCGAGGAATATCCTTGATAAGATGAATTGATTCAGTGACTGAGGTAATGGGGATAGGCATATTAGAGACGATAAGATTGGCACGATATAAAGCAGAGTTTAGGGCTGTTATACACAAGGTCGCTATGAATCACAGGCGACTCGACAGCACATAACAACAACAACCACAGAAACCCCTTCATTCAGACTTATCTTTGTCAAAATTACACCAATCTCAAATAGCTGGTTCTAAAGTTGCTTTACAAGTTGTCTCTCATTTTAACAAACCCTGTTGATAGTATCACACAAACATTAATCCATCATTGTCTCCCCAATTACCGTAGTCACCAATTGAATTAAAAATTTCTCTTTTCCCTAGAATATAATAATATCCCCCTAGTAGTCTTGGATCATTAAGCTAGTGCAATCCATCATTGATACGACAATTGAATTTTAAATCGTATGTCAATCATATCACTTCTCTTCATCGGATAATTCATAGTCCATCCACTGCATTCCAATAAACAAAGTTCTTTACATGTCTGTGGAGGTAATAAATGATTTGACTTACAGAATACTTTGCTCATTTTTGTGTTTTCTAGTCCAGGTAATGTTAAAATATTTAGTTTTTCATTTAACCCAAACAAAAAACAGCTGACTTCATACCTGTATCTTCGTCTGCACACTCCTCTTTGCTTTTCTAGGCTGTCTGTCATATGTCTTCAGGTTTTACACTAAAAATTTTATCACAATGATATCCAGAAGACATTGTGCTTCAGTAATGTAATTGGTATGGCACTCTTAGGTAACTATCTAGTTGCAGAAGACAGCTTTCTGGAAATTGGGGCAAGCTGTAGTGCTAATGAGCATTACATATATGAATGTGTTCAGTTTATTGTTTTTAATTCATGTATATACTGTTTCACTCAATTTGTAGTATTTCTTTCAAAGACTCCCAATTTGAAGAATTTACAGCATTGATATTATCTACATTATACATTTTAAAAATCAGAAAGGTCAAATACTTCATTGCATAACCTTCATCTTTGTCCTTAGTCTCTTATTTAATACTTTTGTGGAGACTGCACTTTAGGACAGGGTTGTCCTTGATTAAGGAATCTGCAAATAGTTTGTTTGCACTATATTCTTGTATATTTTTCATAATTTAATATCTAGAATTAAACTCAAATTAAGGATTCTCTCTTTGCCCTCAGCTCTTCCTTTAATATATTGAAAGCCAAGGATTATTACTCTAAAATATTCCCTGCAAAAATAATCTAATGCACTGAGAGTTACCCTCTGAAAAAAGTTGCTTCTCTCTCACTCAACAACATCCCTGATAAACTGCTGAAGATAGTGTGAGGCACGTGGTTTCAAAGGCAGGCTGCTGTAAGCACTCAACCAGTCATAAATTAAATGCAAACATGCCAAGTGGATTTCCTTTTAAAAGAATTACAGTGATAACAAATCTTTGTGGTATAGCTAATAAAAGAAGTCATATAAACAATATAATTATTAGGTTTTAAAATAGGTAAGTACCTAGGAAAAAAGACTGGAGAAAATGTTTCAGCCATGTACATGTTTTAAGGAGAAAAAAATATTTCAATTGTCTCCAAAATTATGCAACCAAAGGAAAGGAGCTTGTCAAATCTTTCTAATTAAATTCATACATTTGTTTCTCTTCAAAAATGGCCACACATTCCATCTGCTAGTGCAAAATGTTTGAATTTTTCAGCCAATATTCTCATGCTAAGCTGTTCCTACTGAGTTGAGGGGCACAGGGGCCCTGGACCCTTACAGTATCTTCCGGAAGAAAGTTAAAATAATTTTCTGTTTGCATTTGAGTTATTTATTTTATGATTAAAAGATGGAATATTGCAGGAAATTTTAAATCATTGGTGGGTTCAAGTTGCAGTCACAACACTGACAGGTTGATGAACATTTTTAGTGGTATGATAATTCAGTTGAAATGCAGTGATTCTTCTTAACAGCTCATATTAAATCAGAGGAGTTGTTAACTGCAGAACCACTAAAAAAAAAGTCTCAGACATCTCATGTGCATTTGCCATGGCTTGCATGTTTAATCCATGTGCTGGATGCTTTTGTTTCACACGACTGCACTAAATTTGCAGTGACCTGTGATTGCTCGAAGAATAAAGAAGCTTTGGTTACTTTAAGTGTCCTTCATTATGGCCTCACTTTACTGTCAATTTATTGATCTCATTCACTCTTTCCTTCGTACTCACTTGAGCATAAGTGAAATATGTTTGTTTCACATAAATGTGGTATAATTACAGTGCTACATGTTCAGCCTACAAATATTCTTTGAACAAGTTTTGCTGTTGTTCTTTGACATTTTGCCTTTATTTCTTTATAAGTGTTTGATCCTCTTCTTCCTTTGGATTCTGAATACTTGCCACACTATCAAATGTCCTTCAGGTGGGAGTGTGCCCCTTCTGTGGTTTTATTGTACTCTTCTATATAAATTTTGAATTAAAATGTGATTTAAAAATATATGACTATACAGTGTCTTTTTAGGTAATATTTAAACTTCCAAAAAGGGTGTGAAAAGATGAAAGCAGAGGGATGAGGATGTGCAGTGAGAGCGGAGGATTAATCAATCATGGGGTTGTACGATTTGATGGGTGGGGAGGTGAGGGAAATCGAAAGAATCTGTTCTTGACACCAATGTATTTGACATTTGTAAATAAACTTTAATAAAATTTTTAAAAAACACACCCAAACCTTGTTTTATTATTGTTGTTGTGTACCATAGAGTAGGAACCAACCAATAGCTGTCCCTCCAGAGGGTTTTCAGAGAAGAGAGTGTCTATCTTTCTCCTGCAGAGCAGTTGGTGACCTTGAATGAGGATTCTTCCAACTTGTAGCACAGCTTCTTGCCACTAGGCCACCAGAGCTCCTTGTTTTATTATTATTATTATTATTATTATTATTATTATTATTATTTAAATAAGTAATAAAATGTATGCATGGTTCAAAATTGGGAAGGGTGTAGGCCAGGGATGTAGCCTATCTCCATACCGTTTCAATATTTATGCAGGAGCCTAGCCTCCTGATTATCCAGGAGGCTAGGCTCTATGAGGAGAAATGTGGGGTCAAGATTGGTGGACAATTTATCAACAATCTGGGTTATGCAGATGACACAACCCTGCTTCCTGAAACTGAGGAGGACCTAAAGAGCTTACTGTGGAAGACCAGGGTCTGCAGTCTTCAGTATGGATTGAAGCTCAATATCAAGAAAACAAAGATTCTTACCCCTGAGCTGATTGGCAGCATCATAATGGATGGTGATGAGATTGAGATTGTTCACAGGCGACTCATAGCGATCCTATGAAGGAGAGTCCTTAACGCTAGTAGAAAATTTAAAAAAATAAATGCTGAACAATTTGACCATAAATATTGTCTTATTTTTAATAGATATATTTTATAAAATTGATCTGAATTTCCTTAAAATAAATGGATTCTCAAACTCACTGCTGTAAACTCATTAGGGACCTTGCATTTGACTTCTGCAATTAGAAATCTCTAAGAAAGTTGATTGCCTATCTTTCTCCAACAGAGCTGCTGGTGACTTCAAATTTCTGGAGATTTTAGTCATTTTAGTCAGCAGCACAAACTTAATAGACTATGTCATTGTGGCTCCTCAAAGAGGTAATAATGTACTCTATAATTTAGTTGTACATATGAAGAGGGAATACACATCCCTGGTAAGTCTAAATCACATAAAACACAAACTTTAATGGAATTGCTCTGGGGGCTTTTTCATAAGGAATTACGCTGTTAATACAAAAGCTATACCTTTCTGTCAGTTCAAATCCATCAGCTGTTCTGCAAGATAAAGAAAATATTCTCACATGTGTTTTATAACCTTGAAAACCTAGTAGATGGTAAACGGAATCAATTCAAATTTTAAAAGCAATGAGATTTTGGGGTAAAAGTTTAACATTGCTTATGTATTTGGAAAATAGAAGTAATTTTCCTTGGCTATGCCCCTTGTAATTCTAAGTTTTGGCATTGTCATTCAAAGTTTTGGCAGTGTCCTTTAAATAATCAGTTGAAAGAAACAATCTTTTTTAAAAAAAAATCTTAAATAACATTGATAGTTTTCTTTTCAGATGCCTCTTGGCATCTTTCCAGATATATATGTTTGAGGATCAGTTCACCTCCAGCAAAAGTTGAATTTGAACTCAAGTTTATCTGCTTAGAAATATAAACATTGAATGAAAGAATTTTCCTTTAACTTCTTAAAGAGAAGAGTGTACTGGGGGGGAGGGGTGGGCAGGGAGAAAAGTGCAACAATGAATGAATGGAAACCCAAAATCTCTGTAAATTTTCATTAAAATTAGTAAAAAAAGAAATATTGCACAAACAAGTTTTCAGCTGCTAATCAGAGATTTTATGTTCTCTTTCTCAGCCAAAAAATTATTTCAAAATGTATTGTTTCATAATATAATAGCTCTAAGTTGAAAAGTGTAATTTTTCATAGACTTAACAGGATACGCCATGTATTGCCCACTGGCTAATTCATACATGTGCTGTTTAATAAATTCATTTACAATACCTTCACGACTCTAGAAATAAAACATTATGCCATTTTTAGGGAATTTAAAAGGACCTTATGTTCTCTCCATTCAACACAGTGAGTAGCAAAACTCATATATCTGATAACAATTGATACAGACAAAGAGATAGACTCCACAGTGGCCATATTTCTTACCTTAAATGAAAGATATTTATCTCTTATCATTTCCTGATATGGTCAACGGTGCTGACACTGATTATTTTCACATGTTCTTCATTTTAGAGCATGTGAAGGGAACTGTTGTTTACTATGTGAGAAACAAAGAACAGTCAACCAGAGTACAAATTTCTAGTATGTGAGTAGAGGTTTTCTTTTCAAATGATGGAAATAGAAAAACAGCAACACATTTTACAGTGGAGCCAAAATTTTCAAGGCCACCTGCTGTACACAAACTCTCAGCAAAACCAGCAGCTGCAAGTGTGGCTTGCTTAGAAGTTTGCTTAAAAGACTACACCCTTTCTCAACCCTTTACCCCATCCCAAAATCCTTTTTAGGAAGAAGTAAGTATAGTTTTAAATGCCAAGTTATAATGTTCATATTTATAATCAACATAAAATTATTTTGCATTTACCCTTTTGTTTTCTTAAAAAAATTAAGAATAATCATTACAATTCTGGCCATGCATTTGGCAGTTAGGGATACCATTGCTGTGCACCATCAACTTGGAACCTGCCCAAAGCTGGCCCAGGTTTTCAGAGGCAGTTAAATGCACAGGAGGAGATTACCCATCATTCTCCTGCAGAGCAGCTGGTGGATTCAAAGAGTGTGCTTTTGAGATTGCAGCACATCTTCACTCCACTAAACCACAGAGAATCTTTACAGTAAGGAAGAGATAGTATCTAGATAGATAGATAGATAGATAGATAGATAGATAGATAGACAGATAGATAGATAGATAAAAGATAGATAGATAGATAGAGAAAAAAAGAAATATGCTTTGTTAATAAGTCTTTTTTCTACAGCTATAGTTGATCTGATCTTTTCTAGTTCATCAGGTGAGGTCCTTGTTTATAGTAGCCATTTGTGGGGTTTTTTTGTTTGTTTTGTTTTGTTTTGATTTTTAAGAAATACATTTCCAATGACTAAGTCATTATACAAACTCATTTCTTCACAAAGTCCATAATTTCCAACTACCAGTCCTCTCTCATTGTTCCCAACTTTTGCGTTCTAGTTACCATAAGAAATGTATTTTGATTACATGTTTTGTCAATGTTAATCTGCAAAAGATGATAGACTCAGTTGTTCTTCTTCGGTTTTAGTTTTTGGCATGTTTATGTGATTAATAGTTGTATTCACAGGGTTCCTGGTATGTGAATGGATAGGATTGATCTTGAAATAGTCTTTTTTAAATATAAAGACAATACCATTATTCCCTTTTTTTCATTCCTAGAGTAGGCTTTGACTATCCAAAAGCATTAGACAGTGTGGACCAAAACAAATTATGACTAACATTTAGAAGAAGGAAAATTCAAGAATACTTAATTGTGCTTCTGTGAAATCTAAATTTGGACACAGAACCAGTTGTTCAAATAGAACAAGGGAACATTGCATGTTTTTAAATTAAAAACATTCGTATCATGGCTGCATCCTTTCTCTACATGTATTCATTGTGTATGCTGAGCAAATTACATGAAAGGCAAGACTTTATGAGAAAGAAAAGAGAATTATCATTGAAGAAAGACTCATCAACAACCTGCATTATGCAGATAACACAACCTTGCTTGTGGAAATGAGGAGGACTTGTAACACTTACTGCAGAAGATCAAAGATTACAGCTTTCTTTATCAATTACAAATCAATACTAAGAAGACAAAAAATCCGTGTCCTTGGTGTAATATGAAGCATCATGATCGGTGGAGAAAAAGTTGAAGTCTGCTTTGCTCCAAAAGCAATATCCTTGGTAGAAGCAGCCAGGAAAATAAAAGGCATATTGCACTCGGGAATTCTGCTCTCAAGAATCACTCCAATCAGATTGATTACATCTGCAGAAAGAATCATTGGAGAAATTCAGTATCAGCTGTGAAAACTAGGCCAAGAGATGATTGTGGAACAGACCACCAACTACTCATATGCAAGTTCAAGTTAAGCTAAAGAAAATTAAACAGAATCCATGGGAACAAAAATATGACCTTGAGTCTATCCCACCTGAATCACAGAACCACCTAAGGAACTTATTTGAGGCCTTGAACACTAATGAGCAAAGACCAGATGAGTTGTGGGAGGATATCAAGGGCATCATCTAGGAAGAGTGCAAATGGTCGTTGCAAAATCAGAAGAGGAAGAAAAGACCAAAATGGTGTCAGAAGAAACTCTGAAGATTGCACTGGAGTGCAGAGAAGCCAAAGGAGAAGGAAGAATCTAAGATAGTAAAGAAATGAACAGAAGATTCCAAAAGGCAACGCAGGAAGACAAAGTTACAATGAAATGTGCAAAGAGCTGAAGTCAGAAAATCAAAATGGCCAAACTCCCTCAGCATTTTTAAGCTCAAGGAACTGAAGAACAAATTCAAACCTTGAGTTGCTGTAATCTAGGATGCTTTAGGCAGAATATTAAATGATCCAGGAAGTACTAAAAGAAGATAGAAAGAATATACTGAGTCACTGTATCGAAAGGAATTGGCAAATACAGAAGAATTTAATGAAATCATATTTGAGCAAGAGGCTATGGTGATGAAGGAAGAAGTACAAGCTGCCATGAAGGAAATGGCAAAAAATAATTCCCCAGGAATAGATGATATACCAATTGTTATATTTCAGCTAACAGATGCTGCCCTGGAAGTGCTCACCAACTTGTGCCAAGAAATCTGGAGAACAACCACATGGCCAACTGACTGGAAGAGATCTATATTTGTTAAAATTACAAAGAAAGGTGATCCCACAGAGTGTAGAAACTATAGTGCAATATCATTTATTTCACATACAAGCAAGATTCTGCTGAAGGTTATCGAAAAATGACTGGAACAGCATATCAGCAGAGAATTGCCAGAAGTCCAGGCTGGGTTTAGAAGGGGTTGTGGTACTAGGAATATTGTAGCTAATGTTAGATGGATCTTAGCTGAAAGCAGGGAATACCAGAAGAATGTATATCTGTGTTTCATTGACTTTGCAAAGGCATTTGACTGTGTGGATCATTATAAACTGTGGCTGACTCTGAGAAGAATGGGAATCCCAGAATATTAGAAATGCGAAACCTATACTTGGACCAAGAGGCAGTCATCAGAACAGAGAAAGGAAACACTGCATGTATCCTATCTCCATACCTTTTCAACCTGTATGCACAACAACTTATCTGGGAGGCAGGGTCTATGAGGAGAAGTATTGTGTCAGGATTGGTGGGAGATCTATCAACAATCTGCATTATGCAAATGACACAACTCTGCTGCTGAATCTGAGGAAGACCTGAAGCACTTCCTGAGGAGAGTCAAGTATTGCAGCCTTCAATATGGATGAGGTGTAATATCAAGACAAAGATTCTCACCACTGGACCAATTGGCAGCATCAGGATGAATGGTGAAGAGATTGAGATTGTTCACAGCTTTAGTTTGCTTGACTTCACAGTCAACACTCTTGGCACCAGCAGCCAGGAAATTAAGAGACATATTATGATGGGAAAGTCTAGTGTTAGGGACCTCTCCAAAGTACTGAAGAGCAATGGTGTCTCTTTGGAGATTAAGGTACTTCTGATACAGGCCATGGACTTTCTAATCACTTGTTATGTATCAGAGAGTTAGACAATGACTAGGGAGGATAGGTGGAGAATTGATGCATTTGAGCTGTGGTTTTGGAAAATAGTATGAGGTGGATTGATTCAGTGACTGGGGTAATCGGGGTGGGTGTGTTGGAGACAGTGTGATTGGCACAGGACAAAGCAGGGTTTAGGGCTGTTGTATGTACTGTCGCTATGAGTCACAAGTCACTTGATGAAACATAACAAGAAGAAGGTTCACTGACATTTATTTTCTATAATAATGCTGCTAATCTGCCCAGTGGTGAGAGTCTTTGTTTTCTTGATGTTGAGATTCAATCCATTTTGAAGGCTGCAGTCCTTGACTTTCTGCAGCAAGTGCTTCTAATCTACATAACACAGATTGTTGATGAGTCTTTCTTCAGTCCTGATGCCACACTCCTCCTCATAGAGCCCAGCCTCCCAGATGATCTGTTCTGAATATAGATTAAAAAGGTATGAAGATAAGATACAGACACACCTATTTCATACAAGTAAAATAAGTTTGTCCCATTACAACTAGCTTTTTTCAATTAGCATAGGATTTTCAAGGACGCTTTGATGGAATTATGAGTAAAAAGCTCTGCTGCCAACCCAAAGGTGAGTGCCTTAAATAAATCAGCTGCTCAACTTGAAAGCCCCGAACAACAACAATAACAATTCTGTATGATAAATATGGGGTATCACTTCCTATGTAATTTGTAGCCTATGAAAATCAATTATAAGGCCAGTTATAGGAGAAGTGGCTTAGCCACAAGGAGTTGTGCTCTCAAATCAAAGAAGTATGACTTAATCCACCAGTGTTTTGCAGAAGAAAGATAGAAAATCTACTCCTATGCAATATATAGCCTCTAAAAGCCTGCTGGAGGACCAGCTATGAGTTGGTTTCAACTCAATGTACACAACAACAATTTTTTAAATGTTCATCTATGCTATAGCATCCATTGTATTTCCTTACAATAAGGTATTATTTTATTACATATGCGTACCACATTTTCTTTATTTATGTAATGATTGACATTTCACTTATTTTAGCTATTGTAGAAAGTGTTTTAATGAACATTAATGTACAGGCTTGTTTTGAAGCTCCAGTAGTTTAGTAAGTAAGGAATTGTGATGCCAAATAAAAGGTGGTGCCTCTCTGTTGATCCAAATCCTACAGCCCTCCCATGGGAGATAGTTGGTCTATGTCTCTCTATGGAATTTACAACCTTAGAAGAACTCATAGGGTCAGCTATGCATTTGTTTTGACTTGACCACAGTGAGTGTGATGAGAGTATGAATATCTAAAAGATGTAAGATGACACATTTAAGATAGCAGCAGTCAAGAAACCAAAAGATAGTGGACTGGAAAGAAAAAAAAATTGATTATGTTGCAGTGAGCAAATCTGGTGCCAAAGTCTTTTTAAAATGCAAAAGAGCAAGGATACTGCTCTGAAGAAGTTTGTCATTTGCTTTTCAAGGAGAGGAGTGAACTGGGGGGAGGAGAGTAAAGAAAAAAGTGCAACAATGAATGAATGAAAATCCAAAATATCTGTAAATGTTCATTAAAATCAATAAAATAAAAAATATATAAGATGCACCCGACTGCAGTTATGATAGTTTCAGTAGCTTCATATGCATGTGAAAGCTGCACAATGATTAAGACTTACAAGAGAAAATACCTTAGAACTGTGATGCTAGAGAAGAATATTGACGATAGTGCATTGTCAAAAGAAAAACAAAACAACATAGATCTTGGGAAAACACAAAGTGCTTCCTCGAAGCAGGGATAGTGAGACTTTGGTTGCAGTACTTTTGATTATTGTTGTTATTAGGTGCCATTGAGTTCAGCAGGACTCATAGCAACTTTATGAATAAAAGATCTGAACTCTGTTCTGTCCTGTGCCATCCTCACACTTCCTAACACACAAGAGCCCATTGCAGCAGTCACCATATCAATCGACCTGGTGGAGGGACTTCCTCTCCCTCACCGATGCAGACATGCTTGAGACAGAGAGGGTCGGTCAGTGAAGGAGTGGAAGATCCTCAGTGAGATGGGCTCAGACAATTACTGCATCAGTGAATTTACATACAGCAGAACTTGTGAGAATAGCATAGCATCTGGCAGGATTTTGTTCTATCACATGTGTGATTGCTCTTAGTAAGTCAAGTAGATGGCATGTTCAATCAACAGCAATAAAATTTTGTCACATGCATTCTTAAAATAAATATAGAAATCCTGAGAATTTTAAAGAATGTATGCTGATTGTTCAAGGAAATTTCTAAGAAAAACTGGTTCTTCCAACTCCTTGCTTTAATTTTATGATGGAAAACAATCAAGAAAAGATATGGTTTGGTGACTTAACCTTCTTGCTTTGACTATGTTACCGTGCCAGAAGTTTTATCCATAACTGCTTCTGCATCAGTAGTACTATTGTGAAAACAATGACAAAAAGGCAAAGACAGCTTATTGCTTTTAATGCAAATAATTTTAACTTCATAATCAGAAAGTGTTCTGAGAATACAAATCTCTATAGTCTATACCTTGAAAATGCCTAATACATCTATCATATTCTCTTTAGATACCCTCTCATAAATGTGCATTATTTGAATAATTTTTTTTCTTCCCTGGGAAAACTTACTGATTCCATTGGCTACATAAGAGACAATATTAACTAATTTTGAAAACTTATTCCCCTGTCAGGTTTAGCCTCAACCTGGTCTCTAGTTAATAACTGTTATTAAGAAGACTGAGGTGAACACATAAAACCTACCTTATTGTACATATTTATTCTGGTAAAGATATTTTGTAAAAAGATGAACTTTTGGACTAGGATTCTACTTCCCTTGATACTGTTAAGTAAAATTGATTGACAAATATAAATGAACATTGATTAAAAGAGAAATCTTCTAGAAACTACGGAGATAGGCGGGTGAAAATGTATTTTTTATAAATAGATATGTGTTCTTTGAAAACATTATTATTTTTTAGGTAACCAAGTCATCAAAGTGCTAATTTATAGCAAGCATATGTAAACACAAAATTTCAGAGAAAAAGGGTCATCTCTTCTCTCCATCATGTTGTTGTTGTTGTTGTTGTTATGTGTCATCATGTCACCTACAACTGATAGTGACCCTATGTATAACAGCCCTAAACCCTGATCTATCCTATGCCAATCTTATTTGTCTCTGATACACCTAACCCATTACCCCAGGGACTGAATAAATCCATGAGACTTTGGGTCTTCCTTTCTTGCACTGTCCCTCTATTCTCCCAAGCAGGATTTCTCTCTCCAAGGACTGCTCCCTCCTTGAAACATGTCCTAATTATCTCAGATAAACCTTCAGAATCTTTGCCTCCAAGGAACAGCTTAGTTTCACCCTCTCTAGAACTATTTATTCTCTTAGCAATCCATAGTCTACTCAATACTTTTCTCCAGCACCACAGCTCAAAGGCATCAATTCTCCTTCTATCATCTCTAGTCATTGCCCACCTTTTTTTATGCAAAGCAAGCAATTTCAAAGACTATGGCCTGAATTAGGGGCACTTTGGTCTCCAGACTGATATCTTTGCTCTTCAGTACTCTGGAGAGGTCTCTGACAGTGGAGTTTCCCAATGCAGTTCAAAATGCAATTTGTCTTTTGATTTCTTGGCTGCTGTTACCAAGAGTGTTAATTGTGGAGTCAAGGCAGCTAAAGCTGTTAACAATCTCAATCTCTTCACCATCTATCACGATGCTGCCCAGTGGTAAGAATCTGTGTTTTCTTGACAATAAACTTCAATCCATATTCAGGACTGCGGTCCTTAACCTCATGCAGCAAATGCTTCAGGTCTTCCTCAGTTTCAGCAAACAGGGTTGTGTCACCTGCATAACACAGGTGTGATGAATCTTCTCCAATCTTGATGCCACATTTCTCCTCATATAGTCCAATCTCCCAGATAATCTGTTCTGTATATACAGACACTTAAGTGTTTTTGTGTTCTTGAATCTGTAAAACTTTATATAGAGCAAGTTATGAAGAATAAATTAAGAAGCATATGTAAAATATTTTAATAATAATATAGTTATTTCATGTATTACTAATGCAGTGTATATACCTGTGGCTTCATCTCTATTTATACAATAATCACACAGTATATGTTTAAAGATGCTCTACCAATCAGGTTGGTCTTTCTCTCTGTTTTCTTCATGTGCTTTTCTGATTTCCCTATGTGGAAGAAATGACATTTTCTTCTGAAGTCACTGCTTAGATCCAGGATGTTGTTTGTTTGTTGTTTAATGCCGTCAAGTCGTAGACGACTCATAGCGACCCTATGAACGAACAGCCTGAGCACTGTTCGTACA
>NW_006399925.1:6038554-6040393 GCF_000299155.1 Elephantulus edwardii
TTGGCTTGGTAGCACAGCTTCCTTCCACTAGGCCAACGTAGCTCTGCCTTCCGGCAAGGACAGCTCCCCACGAGCCTATGAAGGCGCCAGCCAAACCAGGAACAACATGGCCGCTTCCTTCCCAGCTTCCTTCGGCTTAAGGCCACCTCCTGGTTCAAACCCTAGGCCCAGGCTGGCTAGCCTCACTCCAGGGACAGAGCAAAAAAAAAAAGGAAAAGTTCGGCCTAGAAGAAGTACAAAACTGAAACCTGGTAACTTTTATGCTTAGCTAGATAGTAAACTAGCTAGCCTTAAAACAAGGAAAGATTATTTTTCCAAAAATAAAATAAAGATGAAAAAAGCAATATTGAAATATTTTTATTGTTGTTAGGTATCATTGAGTGAATATGGCTCACAATAACTTCTAAACAAAAGAGCTGAGGCCTGTTCTGTCCTGTAATCCTCACACTTTCTGACACTCAGGAACCCATTACTGCAAACACAGTGTCAATCCACCTGGTTGAGGTTCTTCCTTTACTTCGCTGACTCTCTTCCCTTCCCAGCATCCTGTCATTCTCCAAGTTATACCGCCTCCTAGCATCATGCCCCAAGTATGTGAGGTAAAGCCTCAGCATTCTTGCCTGTAAAGTGCACAATTTAAATTTTAAAATATTTTCTTTTTATCATTCGTATATATTATGTTCCATCCAAGTACATTGCATTCTATACAGACTTTCATTTATATTTTGTTCATTTATATTGTGGGTTTGTTTTCCCCCTTTACAATCATCCCATAAGCAACTACTTTAGTGAAAGCATGTCACCCAGCTACTTGATGCCTCATGTCCTACTATTCCCTTTTTATATTTTTTAAAGAAATAAACATTCTTTTTTTCTTTTCTTTTTTTTAAATTTAATTTTATTTTTTTATTTTTTGTGCGTACTGTCAAATCAGATCTGACTGATACAAGAATAGATTCTTCCTCCTTCTCCACAGAGCGTCTGATGGATTTGAACCGTGTACCTCTGAGATTGCAGTGCAGCTTCTTGCCACTAGGCCACCAGAGCTCGCCACTACTCCCTTTTTAGATAGTTAATTTCTGATTTTTACCTATCCCCATCCAAGTTGTACTCTAAGGGATCAACTATGTCCCTTTTGCTAAAGGCTCCTTTATGTAACTTGGGAACTTGAAGCATCTGCATTCACAATCAATCTACCCTAGCTCATAGCATGGATCACTTCCCTTCATCTGGTTGAGTTCTGGTTAATTCATCCCCAGACATCTGTGGCTAGATTCAAATGAGCATCATCAAAAAGCTCCGGAGTCCAAACTTCTCCCTGTGTTCTAGACCTGATGGTTTCCTCTAATACCCCTAGCCATACATAAGGCCAAGTTAAGTCATCAGGTCTTCTTGATTCCCTTCTCCTCTAGCCAGCCACCCACCTGTGCATTCTAGATGGGCAGAACTGAAGGAATACATATGTTGTTGTTGTTGTCATTGTTGTTATGTGCCATCAAGTCGTTTGCAACTCATAGTGACCCTACTTACAACAGCCCTAAACCCTGGTCTATCCTTTACCAATTGCATTGCCTCTGACACCCCCATCCCCATTACCTCAGTCACTGAATCAATCCACCTCATAGAGCGTCTTCCCCTGCTGTACTGTCCTTTCACCCTACCAAGCATGATGTCCCTCTCCAAGGACCTATCTCTCCTTACAACATGTCCAAAGGATGTCAGACGAAGCCCCAGAATCCTGGCCTCCAAGGAGTAGCCTGGTTTAACCCTCTCCAGGTTGAATCCGTTTGTTTTCTTGGCAGTCCATGGTACATTCAATTCTCTTCTCCAGCACCCCAG
>NW_006399925.1:6041961-6044640 GCF_000299155.1 Elephantulus edwardii
TACACTCCAGTGCAATCTTTAGAGTCTCTTCTGACATCCATTTTGGTCTTTTCTTCCTCTTCTGTCTTTGTAATGACCATTTGCACTCTTCCTGGATGATACCAATGACATCATGCCACAACTCATCTGGTCTTCGCTCATTAGTGTTCAAGGCCTCAAACCTGTTCCTGAGATGATTCTGAAATTTAGGTGGCATGAAATCAAAGTCATATTTTGACTCCTGTGGATTTGGTTTCATTTTCCTCAGCTTCAGCTTGAACTCACATATGAGTAGTTGGTGGTCTGTTCCACAATCAGCTCCTGGCCTAGTTTTCACAGCTGATCTTGACCTTCTCCAGCGTTTTTTTTCCACAGATGTAATCAATCTGATGCCTATGCATACCATCAGGTGAAATCCATGTGTATAACCTGCGTTTATGTTTCTTATAAAACATATTTGCAATGAATAAGTCATTGTATGAAATTCAATCATTCTATCTCCAGCTTCATTTCCGTCACCAAGCCCATGTTTTCCGACTACTGATTCTTCTTCTCTGTTCCCAACTTTTGCGTTCCAGTCACCCATTATTATCAAAGCATCTTGATTGCATGTTCGATCAATCTCTGACTGTAAAATTTGGTAGAAATCATCTATTTCTTCTTCTTTGACTCTGGTTGTTGGTGCATATATCTGAATGATAGTGGTATTCACTGGACTTCTTTGTAAGCGTATGGATATAATCCTATCACTCACGATATTGTACTTCAAGATGGATCTAGAAATTACTTTTTTAACTATGAAAGCAACCCCATTTTTTCTCATCTTTTCATCTCTGGAGTAATATATCATATGATCATCTGACTCAAAATGCCCCATGCCAGTCCATCTCATCTCTCCAATGCCTAGTATGTCAATATTTATGATTTTTGTTTCTTTCTTAACAATTTCTGACTTTCCTACATTCATGGTTCTCACATTCCATGTTCCAATCACTAGTGTCTGCTTACAACTGTTCCTGTTCCTTTGTATTCCATACTTGAAAGTTCTACCTAGGTTGCCCTTTCTGTTAGTCTACGTGTGTTCTGTTGTAGATAGGGTTTTCAGAGGCCTGTTATTTCAGAAGTGGATGGCCAATCCTTCTTCCTAGTCTGTGTAAATCTGAATGTTTAGATTTAGAGGAGTATCTGATAAACAAGCAATTTATGGAGCAGTTAAAGATAAATCCCTCATTGTGGAGTTAACTGTTAGTTACAGTGTAGTCCCTGCCCTTAGCCCAGTGCCTTGACCCACTTATTTCCCAGCTCCACCTCCACCAGGATACCCTTTCACTTCTACTGAATCCCTTCAGTATTTATCTTCCATTGTCTGACCCATGATCTGACAGCTTGTATCTGAAGCTTTCTTGGCTTCTGTGATTCCTAACACGTCAACTGCTGACAATTTTTTATGCTGTGACCAGTGTCTCTTAAGTTTAGTTGTACTGTCTCCAAAGGGAAGTTGATGTGTCCTGTACAAGTCCTGTAGAGCTTTGCCTATTTCCCCTTTGTTGTATTTCTCCCACATTCACACTTTTGGATCCTTGTGTTTTCTATAAGAATACACCAATCTCAAGACTTAAAAGTAGGCTGCTATGATGGGTACCGACTTTACGCTGCCTTAGAAATCCAAATAGCTTAGACAGTCCCTTTCTTTTTTCTTTCCCCTTTTCTTCTTTCCTCCTTGCCCTTTTTACAAATGTGAATCTCTTCAATCAAAAGTCCAATATGGGTCCACAAATACATTCAAATGCAAACACGCTTATAGTAATGGGTGCTACTCAATCTTTCCCTTCCACCAAATCCCAACAAGGACTACATGATTTTACTTTTAAGAAGCTTATCTCAGGTCTTCTCTCTTAGTACTTCAAATAAAACTTGAGCCAAAGGCAAAAATTATATGATTTCTAAACCTACACTACCTGGGTCTCAAGGGAGTAGGCAAAGCAGGAGGCTATGTAGGCTCCTGCTCCACCTTGGGGTGACTTTTCCTTGCCGATAGAGGGGGAGCCCCAAGAGACCAAGCACTGACACCCACAAATACTTAAGTCCATATATGTAGTTCCCATTTAGTGTTTTTTTTTAAAAAGGTAATTAATAAATTACCAGTAGTACAAAATTTTTAAAAATATATCTACACTATCTGATGTTTCTTATTGTACATTGTTTATAACCCTCCTATTTTTTAATTTGATTTGCAAATAATTAACTACTTTTACACACTGCACTTTATTCATACATGTTGTTTCCCCAAAACTCCCTCACACACACTGTGCTTTATTCAATTAACTACCACCTCTCTATGTCTATTTTCATTCTGTCCCACCAGAGCTCACTGATCTTCTCCTTATTGTCTTCCTCCCACTCACTGACTTCCACTAGTTCAGGGTTCATCTCTCCATCCACCTTTAATTGTTTTCATGCAACAGCTTATTTACCTTATATTTCATTCATATACTTTGTGTTTCAAAACAATTTTTCATTTCTACCATTTCACAAAATCATTCATATACAATGTATTTTATATAATTGTCATTTGTGTGTCTTTTATTATACTTCCCTGTCAAGTCTTACCTGAATCTTTCTTATTCTTTCACCCTACTCCTCACCGTCTGTTCATTAAACTCTGGACCCTAGTGGTTTCTACTTTCTCCTTCTTCCATC
>NW_006399925.1:6045698-6062040 GCF_000299155.1 Elephantulus edwardii
TCTCCAGAGTCCTGAAGAGCAATCATGTCAGTCTGAAGACTAAGATGTGCCTGATTCAGGTCATGGTCTTTGCAATTACATGCTATGCATCAGAAAGCAGGACAATAACTAGGGATGTTAGAAGGAGAATTGCTACCTTTGAACTGTGGTGTTGGAGAAGAGTATTGAATGTACCATGGACTTTTTAGAGAACAAGGTTTGCCCCAAAGATGAAACCAGGCTGTTCCTTGGAGGCAAGAATTCTGAGGCTCCTTTTGACATATTTTGGGCATGTTACAAGGAGAAACTAGTGCTTAGAGAGGGTCATGATGCTTGGAAAGTTGGAGGGATTGCATAGGAGGGTAAGACCCTCGATGAGATTGATTGACTCAATGACTAGAATAATGAGGGTAGGTGCTTCAGAGGCAATGAAGTTGGTTCAAGGTAGAGCTCTTGTTCATAGAGTTACTCTCAGTTACAAGTGAGTCAACAGCACATAATAACAATATTCCCAAGAATGCACTACCTGGATTTTATGGGATATCTATGTTCGGCTTTTTGAGGAAACACTAAACTGTCTTCCAAAATGATTGCACCTTTTTGCAATCATACCAGCAGTGCATGAGAGTTCCAATCTCTCCACATACTCTCCAGCATTTAAGTGCTTGCTTCTCTGTTAAATTTGCTACTTCTACAGGAGTGAGATGCTAACTCATTGCCGTTTTGATTTTCATCTCTCTGATTGCCAGTAATTTTGAGCATTTCTTCAGATATCTGTTAGCAATTTTAATATATTCCTTATTTAAGAGTCTTTTTAAGTCTTTTGTCCACTTTGCTATTGAGGTATTAGTCTTTTTCCTATTGATATCTTGTAGTAGTCTTTAAATTTTCATTATAAGTTCCTTTTCTGAGATGGCATTGCCAAACATTTTTTCTCAGTCTGTGGGTTTTCTTTTCACCATATTGATTAAAGTTTGTTTTTTTGTGATTTTTAAAAATTTTATACTATTTTATTTACAAAGTTTGAATACATTGATTTTCACACCCAATCTTCCCCAGTTCCTTCACCTTCCCATCCATCAAATTGTGTGACCTTATGATTAACCCCCTCCTACCCATCTTCACACCTTTGCTCCCACCTCACCTCCCTTGGGAAAAGTTTTTGATGTACACAAGTCTTGATTTTTATAAAGGTTCCTGCTAAAAATCCAAGTGAGTAATTTTGTGCTCTCCTAGTTGTCCATTTCAAGGCCACATATGCCTCAGCATAGGGCTTTTAAAGCAGTCCTATTTTGTCTTTTAGGATCCTTGTATTTTGGGGCCATCAGAGAACTAGTCTCTAATCCATCCTGAGTTGATTTTTGTATATGGTATTTTTGTATATGGATCTTCTTTCAGTTTCCTGCACATAAGAAACCCAGTTTTGCTAGCGTCATCTGTTGAAAAGTTGGTCATTTCCCCATTTGATGAGTTTTTTATTTTTCTCAAATACCAATTGACTATTGGTAGTTAGGTAAATTTCTGGACCCTTATTACTATTCCATTAATCTATGTGTCTGTTATTATACAAATTCCGTGCTGTTTTAGTTATTACAGCTGCATAGTAGGTTTTGAGGTCAGAGAGTGCTATGTCTCTCTGTTTTTATTATTATTATTAAGTGTAACTTAATATAAACACATGCAGTCATTGCACTAATGATATTAAAGTTCTTGTCTAAGAAATGCTAATAAAGTACATTATAGAGATAATAGTTTGCATTTTTTAATTGATAATTGTCTAAAATTAATAATTGACATAGATAAAACATGATTGTTTTATAAAACACAGTGCATTTTAATTATCATATAGAACACAACGTGCATGAAGGCATGTGTGAAACAATGTAAAATAATGAAATAAAATGCATACAAATATTTATGTAAATAAATGAAAGAATATATATATACTTGAAATTATTTGGAAAAGTATACTTTTTTTCCTATAATTATATTTTATTAATTTTCATAAACATTTACAGAGACTTTGGGTTTCCATTCATTCATTGTTGCACTATTCTCTCTACCCTCCTCCCAGTTTGTTCTTGTCCAAATGCCACAGTGCTTGTCAAAGCCAGTTCTGATTAATCTTCTTTGTCAGTGTGTCCTTTGCCATTCCCTATCACTCCTCCCTGAGAGAGACTTCACCCTGAGTCATAAGGAAAAGGGGATGGCGTATTCTCTTAGCTACTTCCTGCTGAAAAGGGACACTGTGGGTTTCAGGGTGAAGATCTTCTCTCACTACTCTAAAGGGCCCCTTTGGCAGTAGGAAACACATAGACTATTATGGAGATTGATTTTGGAATTTAGATGCACTCTTATTGATTGTGCTTGGCCATATATGTTCATATCCTTGAAGATGTATCATGGGGGTGTTGCAACCTAGAAGACACAAATTTGACTAAAAAGTTATAAGTACATGAGTCAAAAATTATGGAAAAGTAAAAGAAAAGATTCTTCCATTGTTTTACAAACCCTCCCCCAGGTCCCCTCCACCATGTAGCCCTCGCTCTAGACTCCTGTGATGACAGAAATACCTAGTTATATATCTCTTTTAAACAGTTTTCTCCCTCCTCTGTTTCAGTGCAGTATACATTATTGAACCCATCTTACTCAGTCTCTCCCCAACCCCAAGGACAGTCCCATTCTACAACAGTGGCACCATGTAATATTTGTCTTTTTGTGACTGGGATATTTCACTCAGCATAATGTTCTCCAGAGTCAACCATTTTGAATAATATTGCATGAGTTCCTTGTTTTTAATGCAGCATAGTATTCCATTGTGCGAATATACCACAGCTTCTCTAGCCATTCGTTTGTTGATGGGCACTTAGGTTGTTTCCAACTCCTTGCTATTGTGAACAAAGCTGCAATAAACATGGGTGTGCATATATCTGCTTGGATGTCAGCTATGGTCTCTTCAGGGTATATTCCCAGTAGTGGAATTGCTGGGTCAAATGGTATCTCTATTTGCAACTTTTTGAGAAAGCGCCATACTGCTTTCCACAGGGGTTGCACCATTTTACACTTATGTGAAAATTACAAAATAAAATGTGTACTTATTTACCCTACTAAGAAAACTTGCTCACTATTTCAAGAAAATCCCCATGTGAAGTTTTTTACAAAGAATGCTCAGAATTGGTTGTATGATTTTGTCCCAACTATAGAACCTCTAATTCAGAAGGATTTGGATGAACTTCCAAAAGAAAGAAAAGAAACATGCCAGATGACTCTGATGTCTCATTCGCATTTGTGCTTTCACACGCACACTCAGTTTCACAGAATCTTTGTGCTCTCACTGCTGTGTTTCAACAAACAGATGCATCCCTGAACATACTTACTAGTCTATGCTAAGAATTTTTTAAAACAGGTCTCTGGCAAAATGACTGGGAAAGATACATATTTGTTCACATTTCAACAAAAGGTGATAGAACAAAATATTGAAATTAAAAACAATTAAATTTACATCACATACAAGTAAAATCTTGCTGAAGATTACTTTTAAAAAATACTGGAAGAGTACATGGCTAGAGAACTTCCAGAAATTCAAGCCAGATTCAGAAGAAAGATAGCATTGCTTGGCCAGACCAAGGTTTTCTTCCCATATGGTACATCTAAGTGAGTTTTAAATTTCTCATCTTTCAGCTAATAGGAGAGTGCTTAACTATTTGTGCTACCCAGGTATATCAACTATTATCATTATTGAGGATTTACATAAAAGCATAAAATTTACCAGTTTCTAGAGATGCAACAATATAATTTTATATATAACATCAAGAACTTTGTAATCATTTTCATATATAATATGTGGCTTTTGTTATGTGCCATCAACTCACTTACAGCTCATAGCAACACTATGTAAAACAGCCCAAACCCCTGCTCTATTTTGTACCAATCTCATTATCTCCGACACACCAAGCCATTACTCCAATCACTGAATCAATCCATTTCATCAAGGGTCTTCCTCTCCTGTGCTGTCCATCCAATCTTCCAAACTTAGCATCCCTCTTCAAGGATTGGTCTCTCTTTGCAATAGGTTGAAAGTATGTCAGTCTAAGCTTCAGAATCCATGCCTCCAAGGAGAAGCATAATCTCAACTTTTTCAGGGTAAATCTGTTTAATCACTTGGCAGTCCATGGTATATTCAATACTCTTCTCCAACACCACAGCTCAAAGGCATCAATTCTCCTTCTCTCATCTCTAGTCATTGTCCAGCTCTCTGATGCATAGGAAGTGATTGCGAAGACCATGGTCTGTATCAGGTGCACCTTAGTCTCCAGGCTGACATCATTGCTCTTCAGGACTTTGGAGAGATCTCTTAAAGCCAACTTTCCCATTGCAATCCATCTTTTAAATTCCTGACTGCTGGTGCCAAGAGTGTTGACTGTGGAGCCAATCAAACTAAAGGTGTTAACAATCTCAACCTTTTCACCCTCCATCATGATGCTGTCAATTAGCCCAATGGTGACAATTTTTGTTTTCTTGACATTGAGCTTCAATCCATATTGAAGGCTATAGTACTTTAAAAAATATTAATTTAAATGAAAATTTACTGAGACTTTGCATTTCTATTCATTCATTGTTGCAATTTTCTTGCCTCCCAACCCTCCCCCATAGTACACTACCCTCTTGGAAAAGTAAAAGAAAAATTCTTTCATTGTTTTACAAGAAGACTACAGTTCTTGACCTTTTGCAGCAAGTGCTTCAGGTCCTCCTCAGTTTTAGCTAGCAGGGTTGTGTCATCTTCATAAGACAGGTTGCTGAAGATTCTTCCTCCAATCCTGATGCCACATTTTCTCTTCATAGAGCCTAGGCTCTAATCTGTTCTGCATATAGATTGAAAAGGTATGGAGATAGGACACATCCCTGGAATACATCCTTCTCAATTTTGAACCATGCAGTGTTTTCCTGCTCTGTTCTGATGACTGCCTCCTAATCCAAACATAGGTTTCACGTAAGCATGATCAATTGTTCTGGGATTCCCATCTTTTTTAGAGTTAACCACAATCTGTTGTGGTCCACACAGCCAAATGCCTTAGCACAGTCACTGAAACACAGATAGACAATCCTCTGGTATTCCTTGCTTTCAGCCAAGATCAATCTAACAAACATTAGCTATAATATCCCTAATACCGCGGCTGCTTCTGAACCTGGCTGGCACTTGTGGCAGTTCTCTGTTGATGTGCTCTTCTAGTCATTTTTTGATGCTCTTCAGCAGAATCTTGCTTGCATATATAATATAGTCAAGCCAAAAGTGACAAAGCAAGATGCATAAAGCAAGGGGTACTATTTGAAGAATACTGTTCAGGGAAGTCTCTGTTGTAGTAATACAAAACCATGAACTGAAGGACTGTTAATATGCTCTTCCAAGGGATGAGTAGTCTGAGCAGAAAGAACAACAAATGAAAAGGCCATGAAGCAAAAATTATTATGGCCAATTTAGGAATAGTGATAAGGAGTTGTACTGCCAACTCAATGACTCAAGGGTCTAATTCACCAGCCACTCCATAGGAGAAAAAAGAGTAATCTTCTCATTTGATATTTACAGCTTCTGAAAAGCCACTGCAGGATATTAGCTGTAAGTCAGTTCTGCCTCAATGGTGCATAATAATAAACATCCTTATAGAAATTGTATAGCCCCTTGGCCTGATAGAGAATTGTCTTTTAAAATTTGGTGGAATCCCAGATTAAAACAGGCTTGGAGGCAGGAGTGGCACCGGCTTTTGAAATATCTTGCATCCAGAAACTCTATGAACTGAGAGAAATTAAAATTATACAAGTATTCAGTTCTTTCATTCATAGGGTCGCTATCAGTTGACTATGACTTGAAGGCACTTAACAACACAGTAACATTAAATCCATTTTAGTGAAAAATCTTTAACATTGAACAATTAATGCAATGTGTAAGACTACACAGAGACATATTTTTGCACAAGAATGCATTTTAAAAATGTAATTTATGTCAATTTATTTAAATGCTCTTAAGGCTTTTTAGCAAAAACTGGAAAGGAAAACTTTGTAAATTTATTGGACAATAGTAAATGCAGCATTTTAATTATTTTCTTATTTTACTGAAAAAATATGCACATCACATTCTTTGCATCTTTTTTTAATCTCTGGCAGCAAATATCTTTCAACATGTAAAGCAGATGGCCCACTAATTTTAAAGTCCCAAGTTAACCAAAAATATTAGAATATGGTAAAATTTGAATTAATAAAATTATATGCAAACATCCAACAAAAACTAGTGCTTGTGCCAAATTCAATAAATACTCAGTTGGAGTTCTCCACTGCTAGAGTCCGCAGAAGCCATAATAAATATATTCTTTAAGGTTTCTACAGGCCTCAGCATGGAAGCCAGATGGAAGTTTTTATTTAATCTGGCCCTATTAAGCTGGAGTATATTTCAATTCCTGTTACTGTGTATCTGTGGCCTAGGCTTACACTCTAATAAGAACAGGTCTGAAATATTAACTCTATGTAGTAGTAGTAGTCTAAAAAGAAATAATATATGCAGCTTGAACAATACTGATATTATACAATGGATCATTTTTGTCATTGTTACTGTGTCTGTACTATGCTACATGTAGCAGGAAATATCTGGCTTCTGTATTTTAGATGTCAATAGCCTCTCTTCCCTTGTTACTGATGGAAGCGACAAACAAAAAATGTATCCAGACATTAACAAATGTCCTTAGAGTTCAATTATCAAGTTTTGAAATTGCTAAAGATTTAGAAGTAAATAAGTAAACATGGAAAGTTATTACATATGTGTATCACCCACCATGTGCACCATGGGCCAATACTTTCAAAGGGGTAAGAGAGAGGAAAATGTAATACAGCATGTTTTTCATACATAATTTACATTTTATGACTTAAATTAGAATTTCAATAATATTTGAAAAAAATAATAGATAAGTCTCAATATTTTCCCCAGTAAGGTCACAGTACTTAAATATAAAATAAAGAAATAAATGAATAAAAAGAATATTTTTTTGCTTTATTTCCCCCTGATCTGTAAACTTCTTTTTCTAGTCCATCTTAAATTTTATTTTTTTTAAATTTTATCCTAATCAAATTAGTACTGGAAAATATAAGCAACAATCAGTGAAATGAATTTGTCATGCAGCAAAATCATTCCTAGCACCAATATTTGCAAGAATAAGTATATATCCTTGTTATAGTTAAAAGTAACTCAAGTCTGAATAAATAAACTTTCATGAATTTATTAGAGATATTTTTATTTATACCAAAATTTCATATATATTCAAACTTTGTAGACATTCATTACATTCAATAAGAAATAGGGCCACAGTTGAATTTTTACATAATCTTTGTATTTATCAATATCAGGACCATTTTAAGCCAAAATTATTCATGTTAAAAATATTCTGTCCCATCGGTTACAGAATTTAAATGTGTGTGTGTATATATGCGTGTGTGTGTGTGTGTGTGTGTGTGTGTGTGTGTGTGTGTTTTAAGTGGAGTGGCATCCACTTCCTAAGTAACATGTCTGCAGGAACTCTGTGAGCTTTAAATGTTGATAGTTGCCGAGGAGTTTCAGGCCTTTCGCTCATGGGTTTATTTATGTATGATTTTTAGGTTCATTCTTTCTCAAAATTTCTTATTAATGTCTAATGGATCTTTACAGAATGAGTACAATCATAATTAGTGTGTAGTTTATTTCAGACTCTTCTAAAAGTAACATTAATACATGGAAAAAAATAGAATCATGTGAAATGATACACTCTAGCCATGGTTCAAACTATGGTGTTTTCAGTTATTTGCTATGCAAAATAATTCTTGGACAAAGAATAAAGATGACAAAAGAATTGATGCTTATGAGTTGTAGTGTTGGAGAAGATTGTTGACTATCCCATGTATAGCCAAAAGAACAAACCAGAAATGTCTTGGAGAAGGTGCAACTGGAGTGATCCTTGGAGGCAAGGATGACGAAGCTTTATCACTCATACTTTGGATATGATACTAGGAGAGGCTATTCCTTAGAAAGAAATAGCATGTTTGAAAAGACGGGGGGGTCAATGAAAGAGAGGAAGGCCCCTAGTTAGATGGATTGACACAGTGTCTGCTGCAGTTGGCTCAAGTGTATTAGAGCTGAGGAGGAGGGTACAGGATAGAACATGGTTCAGGTCTGTTGCTTATATGGTTGCTATGAGTGACACTTGACAATATGGAACCTAACAACAAAAGTGGGAAACTGTGAATACTTCATCTAGCTTTAGAATTTAATGGTTCAAATAATGAAATCCTTCTACATTTAGGTCTCTCTTTCTCTAAAACTAAAATCACAACCTAACTTTTCCAAAAGTGTTGAGTATGCATCTTTTATAAACACTATTTCATATGAAGAAGTTAAATTCATGGCACAGACTAAGGCATTTTTATCTACAGTAGCTCAGGAGAGGAAGACCCTTAATGAGGTGAATTTATTCAGTGATTGGGGTAATGGGAGTAGGAGTGTCGGAGACAATAAGATTGGCATGGGATAGAGTAGGGTTTAAAAGCGCTGTTGTACATAGGATTGCTATGAATCACAGGCAACTAGATGGCACATAACAACAACAACAACAGCAGCAGCAGAAAGAAAATAGGTTCTCCTTTACATTTTATACCTTGTGGAAACATCACTGGAATGTGCAAAGGAATGAGGTTTAGAATGAGACACACTTGACCTGAGTTCTGTGTGTGTCAGGAGATTTCAGTATAAATTATTTTATTTGTGTGACATAGAAGGAAATATATTTGCAATAGTTAATATTTTATTAGTACCATTATTAATAGTATGTTGTTATGTACTACCAAATTGGAACTGACTCAGCTGACCCGCTAGTACGTTTTCAAGGGCACTAAATTGCACAAGAACAGATTGCTCCTTTTCCTTTCACAGACCAACTAGTGGATATCAACCATGTGCCTTTAAGTTGGCAGCACAATTCCTTACCACTATGACACCAAAAAATCTCTATTAATCGATAACATAGTAAGATATATAATAGCTCTAAGAAGATATAACTTACTAAGTAAAAAAAAAACCCAACACAAAAACTCAGCAATTATGTGTCCTTAAAAACGGTCTGAGCATTAAAAGAATAAGAGTAAATATTAAATACTTTGTAGCTTTATTTAGCATTGTTCTAGTAAAATGAGTAGGTGATTGACAATCCTTCTGCAGAGCAATTGGTGGATTCAAACCACGTGCCTTTGGAATTGCAGCACAACTTTTTTACCACTAGGTCATCTGAGCCCCCTACTCTCTACATTATTCCTTGTAATACTACACATGACATGTCTTTGTTATATATTCCTTTACCCTGACCTAGATTTTATTCCTACGTTCTCCTCAGTGACTGCCTAGCTGTTTTTCTAGTCCTTAATTTGGAAAATACTAGTTAGTTGTTGTTGGGGTTTTTTTGTTGGGCTGTGTGTGTGTGTGTGTGTGTGTGTGTGTGTGTGTGTGTTTTGCTTTTTGTTATACATTCTTTACACTGCACTCCCTGGTAAGGTAAATTGGTCACATCACCTTCTTTTTCAAAATTTTATATTGGTTTCTTATTGTCTTCTTCTTAATTTTATGCCTCTTACCATGGAAAACAAACACCTTTCCTATACTATCTCTACCAAGTTTCAATTAATTTTCCATTATTATATACGTAATGCAGTAGTGTTTTTGTTGTTAGGTCCCATGGACTCATAGTGACCCTATGAACAACATATCAGACTTACAATCTGAGCTGTATCTCTAATCCTGTAGCTATTCCTCTATTGTGTACCGTAGAGTTAGAACCAACCCATGGTTGACCCTCCAGCAGGTTTTCAGAGGCAGTTAGTTGCACAGGAGGAGATTGCCTTTTATTCTGCAGAGCAACTGATAACTTTGAACTGTGTACCTTCAGGTCTGCAGCACAGCCTCTTGTCACTAGGCAACAGAGGCTTATTCTTTCAAAGGTAAATTACCAATCATACTTCCCAGTCTTTCTTAGTGGGGAACTCTGCTAAAACCCGTCGATCAAGGATGACCCTTCTGATCTTTGACACACTATTCGCATAGCTTCCAGCAACACAAAATCCAGAAATTTTGCCTGTAAAGAAAACTGTCAGACAAGTACTATACTGATAAAAGAAAATACTAAATATGCAAGCACGTACATGTAATATTGTTGTTGTTAGTTGTCATTGAATTAAGTGCAACTCATAGCAACCCAGCAACCCAATAAAGAAAAGATCTGAATTCTGTTCTTAGTCCATTGCTGTAGTCACGTTGTCAATCCATATCTTCCTCTCTTTCACTGCCCTTTCACCCTTCTAAGCACAGTATCACTTTCCATGAAATAGCCTCTTATATCAATCTGTCAAGAGTATGAGAGACAAAACTGACATCTCTGCCTCCAAGAAACACTCTGAGTGCACATTTTCTAAGATATAGATGTTTGTTCTTTTGGAAGCCCATGGGATTTTCAGCACTCTTCTCCAATACCACAGTTCAAAAGCATCAATTCTTCTTCTGCCATCCTTACTCATTGCCCAGCTCTCAGAGGCATTGTGATTGAAAAGATCATGGCCTGAATCAGGAGCACATTAGCCTATAAACTGACATCACTGCTTTCAGTATTTTAAAGAGCTCTCTGACTGTAGACTTGCCTAAAGAAATATATCTCCTTATCCCCTCAGTGCTCTTAACAAGGGTGTCAAGTAAAATAAAATCATTGACAGTTTCAATCCTTTCTGCAGCTATCATAATGTTGCCCCATTGGTAAGGACCTTTGTTTTCTTAACGTTATTAATATGCTAATCCTTGTTACAGTCTTTGATCTTCTGCAATAAGTTCTTCAGATACTCCTCACTTTGTTCTTCTGCATAATGCAGGTTGTTGATGAGTGCTCCTCTGATCCTAATGCTACTTTCTTCTTCACAGAATCTGGCTTCTAAATTTATTAATGTATACATATTGAATAGGCATGTAGAAAGGATAAACCTCTGATGCATACCCTTCCTGGTTTTAAGTCATATAGTATTCCCTTATTGTTTGGAATACAATCTCTTGTTCTAGGTATAGATTTTGTATGAGTAAATGTCCTGAGATTTCCATTTTTCTCACTGTCAACCATAGTTATGGTGATTCAAACTGTCAAATGCCTTTGCATCATCAATAAAGCACAGATATACATACTTGTTGTATTCTCTACTTTCAGCCAGGATCCATCTGAAATCAGCTGGTCCCACAGTCTCTTCTAAAGCCAGCTTGAACTGCTGGAAGTTTCCTATCAATGTACTGTTCTAGCCATTTTGGGGAGACTTTCAGCAGTATTTTACTTGCATGTGTTAATATGTATAGGGTTTCCAAAGGCCTGTTGTTACAGAAGTGAATTACAAGTTCTATTTCTTAGTCTGTCTTAATCTAGGAGCTTGCTGCACCCTAACCACATGGGTGACTCTTTTGACACTTGACATAAAAGTGGCATAGTTTACACCATAATAGCAACCCACACATTAAACCAGTATAGTGGACTGACAGATAAGTGCTGTACTCATAAGAGGAAACAATAAACAAGCAAGTATGTAAACAACCATCTATAAAGTGATTGTTGTTGTTGTTAAGTGCTGTCGAGTCATAGATGACTCATAGCCACCTTATGAATTAAAGACCTGAACACTTACATAAATTTCTTCGTTTCTCCAAGTTCAAAGAGTTTCTGGAGGCAAGTTATTTCAAAAGTAGATGCCACTCTTGCTTCCAAGGTTGTTTTAATTGGGGAGCTCCACCAAATACTGTCCACCATGGGTAACCATTATTGCATTAGACACATCAGTGTCTCAGTGTTTAGCATCCTAACAATTGTGAGTTACCTCTTTACAGCAATTGGACAGACAAGTGCTATATGACCTAGAAGAATGTTTGACCCAAAACAATTAAAACCAGGCCCTCGAGCCACAGGCCCTTGGGACCTACCTAATTTAAGAACCATGAGAACTGACTCATAGCTGACCCTCCACTGGGTTTTCGGAGGCAATTAATTGTACTTTAAGAAGATTAGCCATCTTTTTCCCACAGAACAGCTGGTAAATTTGAATGTCCACCTTCTTAAGCAGCATGCAAACCAATCCCTGAAATAACAGACAGGTGGTGAACCCCTAACTGCAAACAATTAAGAAACTCAGGCATACAAACATGGCACAGGACAACCTTTCCCTTTTCAGGCCCCAACTGAGGCCCTTAGCAGAGAGGTGGGATGGAATCCTAGATGTGGCAAGGATGCCTTTTATAGAGTCCCATGAAAATCTTCTTTGGACCCAGAGTGGCCTCAGGATCCTGCCCATGCCTGGTTGTGGCTATGTGCAGTAAAGTCATAATAAAATACAAGTTCTGTCTGGAGGAGTCATTCTGTGTTCTCATTTCATGTTTTTGCACAATCTGTTACCTGTCTACCTGTTATCATTCATTTGTTAAGATTATTAGTACTAACAATAACTTGCCTCCAGAAACTCTATGAACTTTGATAAATGTCAATGGTTGTATAGGGGCTTCAGGACTTTTGTTTGTGGGGTTTCTATGAGACGTGCTCAACAACAACAACAACAACTAGCAATAATGTGTTGAATTATTATACACTGACTGTGGACTCATTCAACGCCTTTGCTATCATGCAATTAAATAATGTATTCCACCTATCTGTCCTGCAATCTGTAATGTGGAATATGGAATGAAGATCAGATAAGTGAACTTCCCAAATACTTTGTGGTCTATAAATACATTTAAAGCTAAGTAGAAGCCTCCAAAATTCTGAAAGTCTTTCAGGATGATGTGACACTTTTTAAAAAATATAGGCTTCCATATAACAATACCCCCCCCAAAATGTGATCTGGGGGGAAGGGGGAGCAAGGAGAAAATGTGCAACAAAGAACAACTGGAAACCAAATTTCTTTATAAACTTTCATTAAACTATCAATTAAAAAATGAAAAAAAAATAAAATCCTTCTTCTTGTAAATATCCAGAGTTTTATTTTGAAGATGATGAAACCAATTTTCTCCTTGCCACTTAGGATTTTAAAACTCCATATCTCATACTTTTGGACAGGTGGCCAGGAGAGACCTGTCCTTTGAGAAGCACATCATGCTTAGATGTGTGGACAGACAGCACAAGGGAGGAAGAGCCTGGATGAATGGATTGATACAGTAACTGGAGCAATGAAGATTTGTTTCAGAATTAGTGAGACTGGCTCAGGACAGGAAAGCATTAAGAGCTTTAAGTTTGCTATGGATCACAGATGATGACACATAACAACAACAAAAGAATTCTAGGCCAAAAATCTCACTCTTTGACCCTTGTTTTTATAGTCTGTTTGTCTTCATATTGTGAGCTCCAAAAGGACAGGGACTGTTATATTTATGTTTAAATCTCCAGGGTTTAACAGTGAAAAATACTTAATAGTTACATGAATGAATGAATACATAGAATAATTCATTAAAGCAGAGTATAAGGCTCCGGATTAAAATTGAAATAATTTCAAAGGTAAAATTGGCATACTTTCTTCTCTATGACATATGCATATACACACTCACATGCATAATCAGCACCTGTTCATTTTGTCAGTCTCTTGGTCTTACAAAAAGCACATGTGCTGATTATGTAATTTAATAATATATTAGAGTTAAATTTGTTAAGTTCAAGTTGTTGAAAAATTAGACAGGGTCTGTATTAGCTCTTTGCTTTTAAAAGTTGCTCTAATTAAACCTTGTACATGTTGCTCTTGTTCTTAATAAAAGCTGCTCTTATTCTCCTCTTTTCTGTTTTCAATTTTACTGAAGACTAAGGAACTATAATTCTAAGTGAAAAGCAAGTTTAACTAAGTAAATCACCTGATTATGTACTTTTAGAGCAAGGTTAATTTGTCCTTCATATTGTTCAAGACTCTTGCCTACCATACATTATCTCAATGTCATGTCCCCCTTTATTTTAACAATGCTTACATGCTTATCAACACACTGACTTATTTTTTACCACATGCCTTAGTAAAGCACACAGTTTATCACACCACTTTAAACACTTTCAAATGTACAGACTTCCTCAGGTTTTTCATCCTGAGTAAAGACTGCCAATTAAGAGCCTCAAGTCTGCTGTCTCAGGATTTATCTCCATTAACTGCCTTTGTGAAATCAGAATTTGAAACCATCATGTATCAGATTTAGAAACATCTCTGGAAACATGAATTAACTTGTTACAATTAATATTTCAAATCAGAAATGTTAGCATGCTCAATGTCCTTCAAGGGAATAATTTTCTTTGTAAATGTGTTAGTCTAATTTAATCAAATGTCAATATGAATAAGGCATGTCTGGTGACTCCAAGTTTGATTTTAATATTCCATTGTATCTACCTGGTAACAATATTTATTTATAAAGTGAGGAAAACAAGGCCAAGACTCTAATTATTTTTTTTTCTTCTTTGAAATGAGTTACTTAAAAGAATTCCAATGATCATGGACCTTTTCTGTTTTGCCTCAATAATTCTTTTATATAAATCATTATTTGTGTCATTTCAATATTATCAAGTATAACTAAGAGTAGAAAATCTAAAAGCTCCCAGACAGTGATTTACTTTCTAAAGGTAATGTAAAAACCCCAAACCTCTTTTGTAGTTAAAAGTGCCACAGAAAAGATTAATGTGGCAGAACAGTGATGATACATTAGTCAGTTCAAACCATGAGATGTCAAAAAACTTACAGTACTGTAGAGATCATTAGCAAATGAAATCAAGAGGTGTCAACACACTTGCACATTGCTTCATAGTTTGGAGAAGGAACAATATTTGGTTTAGTCTGGGATAAGTTAAGAGAAATCTAGTAATGTGAGAATCTGCTATCAATGGATGAGTGACATTCTCCTTCCAGAGGCCCTGAGCTTCTCATTTCTCATCTACAAAAGGTAAGATTGAAACAGATACTCTTATTTGGCCCATGTTTTAAAAATTTTACACTTACAATTTACAAATTCAGAATTTTTTGTAATTGGTTGTATAAACTGAAGATAATTTAATTGTGAATAAGCTTGTTTTATAAAAGTATTGATTATGGAAAACATTTATTGAATTATGAAGAATTATTAATTCTCACTAAATTTTAATCACCTTCACCAAATAAAAGCAAGCATTTCTAATAGTCACAGCACTGCCAACCTATTAGACACATGACTCAAATTCACCAGCTGCTCTGCTGGGGACAGATGGATAGTCTCCTCAAGTGTAATTTACAGTCTGAAAACCTGCTGGAGGGTCAGCTATGATTCATTTCCAGCTTGACAACCCATAACAACAATAAACACAAATAAAATAAGTTTATATATCCATATCTCTGCTGTATCTGTTTTTAGGGAGCTCTTGTGGCCCAGTGATAAGAAGCTGCTCTGTAATCCTGGAAGCACATGGTTCGAGGTCATAGCTGCTCCTTGGGAGAAGGATGGACACTCTCCTCCTGATTAACTGCCTCTGAAAACCTGCCAGAGGGTCAGCTATGGGTTGGCTTTGATTCTACAGTACACAACAACAAATCTGTTTATATATCTGTCTATCTAGCTAGCTAGCTATCTTAACTCATTATTAATAAGACAATTTTATGAACTTGAGAAGATACTAGTTCTATCTCTCTTGCTAAGCAAATTATGTGTTCAAACTGTTGATTTTTCTTTCATTAATGGCAAGTAAAATAAAAGAAAACTGAAAAATCCATATGATCTATGGTAAATAAATGCATAATGATAACTTGTTGCGAAGATAATTCATGAAAAAAAGAAAAAATACAATCTATACACCAGTTCTACAGGATACATCAACCTCCCTTCAGAGACATTACCAAGAAACTTAAGAGATACTCATCACAGCATAAGAAATTGTCAGCAGCTGACTTGTTTGAAATCACAGAAGCCAAGAAAACTTCAGATATAATCTCTCAGGTTAAGAGTTGGACAGTGGAAGATAAATGCTGAAGGGATTCAATAGAAGTGAAGGAGTATCCTAGTGGAGGGTGGGGGTGGGAAATAAGAAGGTCAACACACTGGGCCAAGGGCAGGAACAACACTGTAACTAATGGTTAACTCCACAGTGAGGGATTTATCATCACTGTTCTATAAATTGCTTGTCTGTCAGATATTCCTCTAAATCTGAACATTCGGATTGAGACAGACTAGGAAGAAGCATTGGCCATCCACTTCTGAAATAGCAGGCCTCTGAAAACCCTATGCACAACAGAACAGACTAACAGAGAGGGCAACGAGGTAGAACTTTCAAGTATGGAAATACAAAGGAAGAGGAACAGT
>NW_006399925.1:6063660-6069002 GCF_000299155.1 Elephantulus edwardii
GGATCTTAGCTGAAAGCAGGGAATACCAGAGGAATGTCTATCTGTGTTTTATTGATTATGCAAAGGCATTTGACCTTGTGGATCATAACAAACTGTGACTGACTCTGAGAAGAATGGGAATCCCAGAACATATGATTGTGCTAATGCGAAACCTATACTTGGATCAGCAGGCATTCCTCAGAACAGAGCAAGGAAACACTGCATGGTTCAAAATTGGGAAAGGCGTATGCCAAGGATGTGTCCTTTCTCCATACCTTTTCAACCTGTATGCAGAACAGATCATCCAAGAGGCTGGGCTCTATGGGGAGAAGTATGGCTGGCATCAGGATTGGTGGAAGATCTATTAACAAACAATCTGCGTTATGCAGATGACACAACCCTGCTTGCCGAAACTGAGGAGGACCTTAAATGCTTGCTGCAGAGGATCAAGGACTGCAGCCTTCAGTTTGGATTGAAGCGCAACAAATATTCTCATCCCTGGACCAATTGTATTTTAGCATTGTTGTTGTGTACAGTAGGGTTGGAGATAATCTATAGCTAACACTATAGGGGTTTTCAAAGGCAGTTAATAGCAGGGGAGAGTTTTCTCATCCTCTTCCTCAGAGTAACTAGTGACCTCGAACCAGAACGGCACATAACAACAACAACGACAATGCTAACTTAAATAATTATTTAACTTCACAATATCACCTAGTTAATAAACAATGTAATAGCACATAATTTATTTTTACTTGTCTAAATTAAAACTCAAGTAGATAGCCTATTGTTATAGCATCCAATGCTCCAAAATAGATGTTAATACCACGAATCTCTTATCAGTTTTTCCTTTATGAAACATATTTTGCATATCCTCAATTCTGTATTTCTGAGCCCGTTTTTATGCTTGATTTTTTCTCTTGGTATTTATCATTATTTAATTATTGTTTGTAAGTTACCTGCTTATTAAGGATGCTGTAGATTCTTCAGTGCTTTGAACAAAACTCTATTCATATATAATGTTTTAATGTCCTTAATGGAAAAAGGAAATTGAAAGATAGCTATATATTTTCTAAGATTTTAGAAATTATAATTTTATTCAAAGTGTATGCTCATGATGCCTTCTGTATTTTAGCACAACTTTTTGCTGCTAGCCTACCAGAGCTCTCTTGTTCAGGCGTTGTTGTGCACCACAGAGTCGGAATCAATCCACAGCTTGCCCTCCAGTGAGTTTTCAGAGGCAGTTTATCACATGGGATGAGATTGTCCATCCTTCTCCCTCGGAGCAGCTGGTGGTCTCAAACCCCCTGCCTTTGGGATTGCAGCACAGCTTCTTGCCACACCACCAACACAGCTTTCTTGTTCAGACATTAGTTTAAATATAAGGGAAGGAAAAGCAAGTTGTTTACACTTAAAACTTGGAAAATCAAGATGCAAGTGTATTTCTTGGATTATTCTTTCCTTTCTGAATTTTTCATAAGCTCTACCCATAAATAATAATTTTCCCATAATTTATCCATGCTGTTTTTATAAGAAAGTATGAGTCTTCCATGGATGAATACCTGTCCCTAAAGTTAAGGAATAGCTATAGTGGCCTAATGAAAAGAATTGCTCTGCAATTTCAAAGGCATGCTGTTCAAATCCACCAGCTGCTCCATGGGAGAAGGAAGAGCAATTTACTTCTGTGCAGTACACTGCCTCTGAAAACCCAGTGGAGGGAGGGTTGGCTATGGGTTGGTTCTAACTCTACAGTATACAACAATAAAAACAGTTAAGGATGCTGTAGATTCTTCAGTCCTTTGAACAAAACTCTATTCATATATAAGTTTTAATGTCCTTATTGGAAAAAGGAAATTGAAAGATAACTATATATTTTCTAAGATTTTAGAAATTATAATTTTATTCAAAGTGTATGCTCATGAATAACTTCCCCAGTCCTAAATTTCCTGAAGCTATATTAAAAACATCAGTGGTTTGAACAAATAACAGTTTAACACATGTAGAAATCTACATATAAAGATTACTATAATTCCTTGTATAAACATATTGATCTAATAAAATTTTTGTGACTAGTAATCATAGACAGAGTACACACAAAGAAACAGTTTGTCAATGCATCCCTTAAGGAGTATGAAGTCTACTGAGGAACAAAACGCAGGCACATAAATAATGATGCTGCAAGCCAACAAATGATATATGGCATTCAAGAGCCCCAGAAACCCTTTCAGGGGAAGTTGGGAGGAACATAATCTATTTGAAAGTGTCAGTGAATATTTCATACTGAGGGAAGCAAGTGAACCGGACCTTGGAAAAGGGTAGTATATTCATGTGGGAAATAGAATACAGAATTTCCCATACTGAGTAATTTGTCTATGTAAAGTCACTAAGGCATAAGAAAAATGGGATAAGGAATGTGCTATGGAGAAGACAGAAATTTATGTATGATCTGAGCATAAGGCATGTGAGGGAAAGTAATGGGCCATTAGTTTGGGTCAGATCAAACAAAGTCTCAGTCTCAATATCAACAGCTGTAGATTTGATAGACAATAAGGCAGATAGATTATTGACTTTTATAAAAAGATAATTAGAAGTAATCAGTACATATAATGTTTATGAATGAATGTGTAAATCAGCGTAGATGGATGAAACACAATGTACACAATTTTTCATGCAAACCAATATAAAATAAAATGTTCTTTTTTGAAAAATGTAATCAGTATAATATGTCTGAATTGGAAGTAAATCATCATGAAAGAAATATTAATAAATGTAGTATTTATGTTAAAATCAGTGAATACATTTTCTACGTGCGTTATTTAAAATAATTTTGAAATTACCAATTCTCTTTTTTGTCAGAAATTACAAGTCTGAATCAATCAAGTCCTTAATCTAAATGATTCTAAAATCTCATAATTCTGGTACCAAAAGTTAATACTCAAAATTACACATATATTTTATATATTGGTAAAAAAAGAACAGAAGGCATTATTTCCTGGAGCAAAATACTTTATAATTCCCTGATGTGTGGGCTGTGATGTTCATATATCAAGACTGTCTTTTAAGAAGCCAAGATATATAACTCCTTGGTCTCTGCACACTCAACCATAAGTGATTTGACTTTTACAAATGTGTAAGAACTAAATTATATTAATTACATCAATTATATTAATTTGCTTCTGCAAAATTGTTATTGATTAATAAAACACTTAGTGGCACTTCTATTTTTCTAACCTATATTTTCTGGGTAGCTGAAAAAATAATATTTTAAAAATTTTCTTCAAAGACATAAAGACCCATGGTTAATAACATATTGACCTCAGAAATGTGCTATTTCAAAAAACAAATACATTTAGGAGGATGATAATTTTCATAAATTCCAAATCTATTTGAACTCTGAAAATTTGAGGTTATCAAACTATCACATTCTAATTGGACATTAGGGATATAAATATATTTATAAAGCATTACATATATAAAACTATTCCCTTGGTATTTATGCTAATGACTTAGTACAAATATGCTTTTTGAAATGTAGCAGTGAACCCATAAAGTGATTGTTTTAGTAAATGAAGATTACTTCACATAATTATTAAAGAAATGACTTAGACTCATATCCTTTCGACATTTGTGAGGAATAGAGCTGAACAGTTTGGAATAAGAGGGTGCTTGTTCCAGTATTTCAAGGACATTCTTGCCTTGTTATTGTTATGTGCCATTAAGACAAGAATGACTCATAGTGACTCTTTGAATAACAGATCTGAAGCCTTATCCTGCACCATCTTTATCATTTCTGTCATATCTGATCCCATTACTCCTGTCACTATTGATTTATGTCATTGAGGATCTCTTTTGCTGATCTTTTCCCTCTCCTTGGGGCACATGCCAGGGACATATTCTTTGGATCTGGAGAAGTTCATGATGTACTTTTCCAAGGAATACCCATATTAGCAACATGTTCAAAAGACAGGAGTAAAAGCTTCATCAACTTTGCTCTAAGGAGTACTCTGGCTGGACCTTCTACATGACATATCTGTTCTTTGGCCCTCCTTGGGACATTCAGTATTCTCCAACACCACAACTCAAAGGCATTGATTTTGTTTTCATCATCCTTATTCATTTTCCAGCTCTTATAAGTATAGCAAGTTCTAGAAAAGATCATGACCTGAATCATGCACATCTTAGTCTTAAAACTGGTTTCAATGCTCCTTAGTATTTTGGAGAGGTCCCTCAGAGAAGACTTTCCCAACACATCTTTTGATTTCTTGACTGCTAGTACCACAGATATTGACTGTGAATTCACATAAGATAAAGTCTTTGACAATTTCAATATTTTCTCCATCTATCATGATGTTGTCATCATGGCCCAATGGTCAGGTTTTTTTTCTTTTCCCCTTCATGATGTTGAGATGTAATCTGTATTGAGGGCTGTAGTCTTTGATTTTCTCTACAAGAGTTTCAAGTTCTCACTTTCAGCCAGCAAAGTTGTGTCAGATGCATAACGCGGGTTGTTGATGAGACTTCATCCTATCCTGATGCCATATTTTTCTTCATTTAATCATGTTCATACAAATCCTATACCTACCTAGAACAAGAAGCTATTGTCTGAACAGTACAACAGAACAATACATAACTTCAATTTAAGGTGTGTGTCAGGGCTATATACTTTCCCTATAGCTATTCAATCTATATGTTGAGTAAATTGTTAAAAGAAGCTGGACTCTCTAAAGGAAAAAAAGAAAAAGCTTTAATAATGGTTTCAGAATAAGAGGAAGGAAGACACGTCACTAACCTAAGTTCTTGACAGATGGGTGTACCATAGAGATGGAACCAACTCGCTGCTGAAGGTCCTTCAGGTTTTCAAAAGCAGTTAATTGGATGGGAGGGGATGCCCATCCTTTTCTAGTGAAGCAGCTGGTGGCCTCGAACCATATGCCATCAGCATTACAGCACAGCTTATTTCCATTAGTCTTGTTGTTGTTGTTGTTGTTATGTTCCGTCGAGTTGCTTGAGACTCACAGCCCTACCCTACACTGTCCTGTGCCAATCGCACTCTCTGCCTCTGATACTCCAATCCCAATTATCCCAGTCACTGAATCAATCCACCTCATAGAGGGCCTTCCCCTCCTGCGCTGTACTTCCACTTTCCCAAGCATGATGTCCCTCTCCAAGGAACGGTCTCTTCTCACAACATGTCCAAAGTATGTTACACGGAGACTCAGAATCCTTGCCTCCAAGGAGACACCCGGTTTAATCCTTTCCAGGACAAATCTGTTTGTTTTCCTAGCAGGCCATGGTATTCCAATACTCTTCTCCAGCACCACAGCTTAAAGGCATCAATCCTCCTTCTATCCTCCTTGGTCATTGTC
>NW_006399925.1:6071519-6077873 GCF_000299155.1 Elephantulus edwardii
CTGTTGTACATAGGGTCGCTATGAGTCACAGCGATTTGATGGCACATAACAATAAACAACAACAATACCAAAAGCCACATGGTTCGAGGCCACCAGCTGTTGCTCTGTGAAAGAAAGATGGGCAATCTCTTACCATTCAAATAACTGCTCTGAAAACTCGCCAGAGAGTCAGCTCTGAGTCAATTCCGACTTGAAGGTACACAACAACATTTTCATTTGTTAAAATTAGCATAAGAAGTACCCTTTTGCTTTATAATAATCTCCTCAATGACAACTGATGTGATTTCCCAGGTCTTATAGTCCTGGATCATACCACTCCTCTTTCTTGTCATAGCCTGAACATCTTAGGTATTACTATCATTCCTAAATGTTTACTAAATAATTTCTGGTTTTGACATAAATAAATGCATTCTAAGTCTTTACTGCTAGTACAAATTAATCAATGTTTTATTAGCATTAGTGGCTTTTTTCCACATCAACAATTATTATGGAACTTATAAAAATGCTGTATAGTGAATGACACTAATTGTGGGAAGCTCCTTACCTACTCCAAGACTCTTCACTTATGGATGGTGTAAATAGCAAGTGTACATGAATTCATATAGACTTCTAAAATAGTAAGAGTGTTTCCACATGTATCTTCACTTTTGAGGAATGCTACGAATAGTCTATAAGTCTCATAAATCCGTAGCACAAGCTCAGCTGAAGATACCTTTGGGAAATATATTTGATCACCAACATTAAGGCAAACCTGAATGGTAGAGTGAGTGTTGGGTTGCAATTTTTAACCTTGTTTAAGCATTTCAGTAATTTCATCAAATTATAACTTTTAAGCATGGGATGATCCTGGTTTGAAATTCTTTATAAAAACTATCAGCTTTTGACAAGAAGACTTTCTAAAAACGAAATGAGGAAAACTCTCTTTAGACAGGGAGATAGATATATTGTACTTTCATGGAACATTCCAGTATCTTAAAATATTTGAACATCCCAATAAAATGGTATTCTTCTTTAGAACCTATATACTTAAATTGTACAAATATTTCACTATCTCTTTTTGTTTTCTGTAATATAAAGTTGAATTAGGTCATTCTGTCATGGGGATTTCATTCTACAGGGTAGTCAAAGACACAGTCGTAGATATAGGATTGATAAGTGTAAAGTTCTGAAAAAAAGTTTAGAAAATTTTTTTTTAAATTACCATGTGATCTAGACATTGAGGCTGGATGAAACCCTGAATTTCATGTACTGAGATGATCTTTAAACTTTATACCATAAATACCTCCTGAAATAGTCTTTACATCAAACTATGGTTACCTTAACTGGCTTTAGCATTTTTTCTTTAAAAAGACCTTTCTGTACATCAACTACTTTGGGGGAAAACAATAAGCAATATCCTCCTATGCAATGTACTGCCATGAAAACTCATTGGACGGTCAAATTGGTTCTGAGTCAATGATACACACTAACAGCTTATGGAATCAAGGTGACAACAATTCATAAAGATTGGAAATTTGGGGATACTCAATGACATCAAAAAACAACAAATTATTTTTAAAAAAATGAAATACCACTTCACCCCTGCAATAAAAGCAAAATACAGTAAATCAGTAAATAACAAATGCTGGAGAAGGTGTAGAGAAATTGAAATTCTCATAAATCATCCCTAGAATGTAAAATGGTGCAACCACTACACAGAAAACAGACTAGAGGGTGTTTTTTTAATTATTATTGCTGTTGTGTGTTGTTTGGTCTTATTCTACCCATAGGTGATCCACCAGCAGATTTTCAGAGACAGTAAATTGTACAACCAGAGATTGCCCATCCTTCTCCTGTAGAGCTGTTGGTGTAGTCAAACTGCATGCCTTTGGGATTGTAGTGAAGCTTCTTACCGTTTGGCTGCCAGAGTGCCTTTAGAACATTTAAAATGGAAATGAAATTTGATTGTCTATTCCACTAGTGTATATATATCCTAAAGATATAAAAAATGGGATGCAAACAGATATATGTACATTCAATACACAATTATTCACAGTAAATAATTGGAAACAATACAAGTGTCCATCAGTGGATGAATGGAAAGAGAAACTAAAGTGCATTCACCCAACAGAGTATTTTACAATATTGGAAAACAATGAAAAAATTGTGAAACATTATTTTACATGGATACCTCTAGAGAACAGTGTGTTAAGTGAAACATTATTAGGTATTGTTGAGTTAACTAGCTCATAGTTACCCCTTGCAAACAGATCTGAATCTTTACCTGTCCTGTGATAACCTCACAATCCCTGCTTAATTGTATTGCTTCATTCACGGTGTCAGTCCATCTCTTTAGAGCTCTTTTTTGCTTGCCCTCTACTTTTTATAGTACGATATGTTTTTCTAAAACTGGCACCACTTAACAACATATCCCAAGTGTGTAAGACAAGGAAGGGTTCACCAATTTTGCTTCTAAAAGCACCTGTTTTTACCCCATCGAAGACTAATGCATTTGTTATTTTAATAGTGCATAGTATATTCAGCACTATTCTTGAGAATTACAATGCGAAGGCATCAATTCTTCATCTGTCATCTTTATTCATTGTCCAACGTTGAGATGCTTAGGAAGCAACAGAAAAGACTATTGCTTATATCAGGGTCATCTTACTATTTAAAATGTAAGAATTATTTTCATCCCTTTGGAAAAATACTTGACAGATGATTTTCCCAATGTTATTTTGATTTCTTGATATCTTTTCTTTAATTTTTTTTTAATTTTTTTACTTCTTCTACCATAGGTGTTGCTTATAGATCTGAGTAAAATGGAATTATTGGCAACTTCAAACTTTTCTTCATCTATCATGATAACAACAAACTGTGGCTGACTCTGAGAAGAATAGAAATCCCAGAACATTTAATCGTGCTAATGAGAAACCTATACTTGGACCAAGAGGCAGTCGTCAGAACAGAGCAGGGCAACACTGAATGGTTCAAAATTGGGAAGGGTGTATGCCAGGGATGTGTCCTATCTCCATACCTGTTCAACCTGTATGCAGAGCAGATTATCCGAGAGGCTGGGCTCTATGAGGAGACGTGTGGCATTAGGATTGGTGGAAGATCTATCAACAATCTGCATTATGCAGATGACACAACCTTGCTTGCTGCAACTTAGGAGGACTTCATGCACTTACTGCAAAGGGTCAAGGACGGCAGCCTTCAGTATGGACTGAGGCTCAATGTCAAGAAGACAAAGATTCTCACCACTGGACCAACTGGTAGCATCAGGATGGATGGCAAAGAGTTGAGATTTTCCACAGCTTCAGTTTGCTCAGCTCCACTATCAACACTATTGGCACCAGCAGCCAGGAAATCAAAAAACGTATTGTGATGGGAAATTCTGCTGTTAGGGACCTCTCTAAAGTACTCAAGAGCAACGGTGTGTCTCTGGAGACTAAGGTGTTCCTGATACAGGCCATGGTCTTTGCAATCACTTGTTATGCATCAGAGAGCTGGGCAATGACTAGGGAGGACAGAAGAAGAATTGACGCCTTTGAGCTGTGGTGCTAGAGAAGAGTATTGAATGTACCATTGACAGCCAAGAAAAGAAACAGATTCATCTGAGAGAGGGTTAAACCAGGCTACTCCTTAGAGGCAAAGATTCTGGGGCTTCGTCTGACATACTTTGGACATGTTGCAAGGAGAGACAGGTCTTTGGAGAGGGACATCATGCTGGGTAGAGTAGAGCGACAGAGCAGGAGGGGAAGACCCTCTATGAGGTGGATTGATTCAGTGACTGGGGTAATCGGGATGGGTGTGTCAGAGGCAATGCGATTGGCACAGGATAGAGCAGAGTTTAGGGCTGTTGTACATAGGGTCGCTATGAGGCGCAAATGACTCGACGGCACATAACAACAACAACAGCATCATGATAAAATGGTCCAGTGATGAAAACTTCTGTTTTCTTGATTTTTAAATGTATTTATATTAAATTCAAGTTTTGTGCATGTAATGTACCCATGTAAATAATAGGAATACACATAAAAAATGTACAACACACCTCTTAATTTAGTGAAAAATATACATATTCAGTACTAAGAGCCACTATTATTTTCAAAGTAGAATGATTAAAAGCATTTTCTTTGCAAACAGGAACCAGATAAAAATGCCTACTTTCACCATTCTTATTCAATATTGTATTGGAAGTACTTGCAAGAGAAATATAACAAGAGAAGGAAATACAAGGCATCCAGACTGGCAAAGAGGTGGTTAAAGTGTTGCTCTATGCAGAGGATATGATAGTGTACAGAGGAAAACTCAAGGACTTAACAAAAAATGCAAAACAACAAAAACAAAAACTTATTAGAGCTAGTGGACCAATTTAGTAGAGTGGCAGGATGCAAAAATCAATACATAAAAGTCAATAAGATTCCTCTATATTAACAAAGAAAACACAAAGAAAGAAATCATGAAAGCAATACCATTTACAGTAGCCAACTATAAACTCTGATACTTAGGAATAAACTTAACTAGAGACACAAAAGGAAAAACCTACACAAACAAACAAAGGATAAAAGGTGTAAATAAATGAGACATATTCTCTGTTAATGGTTTGGAAGACTCAATATAGTGAAAATAACAATCCTCCCAAACACAGTCTACGTGTTTAACAAAATCCCAAAACAGATACCAAATTCATTTTTCAAAGTGATTAGAAGGATGTTATAAATTTTATTTGGAGAGGAAGACACCAAAAATAAGCAAGTCACTTCTGGAAAACAATAATGAAGCAGAAAGCATAGCACGCTCTTGTCTCAAAACCTACTACAGAGCTTTAATAACCAAAACTGCAAGATACTGGTACAATGACAGTCACGTAAACTAATGAAACAGAGTCAAGTACCCAGAAATAAAACCATCTATCTATGACAAATATATTTGACAGGGAAATAAAATCTATAAGCTGAAGAAATGACAATCTCTCAAACAAATGGTGCTGGCAAAACCAGACATACAGAAAGCTAAAAAAGGATCCACATCTCATGTCATACCAAAAACCCAACTCAAGATGGATCAGAGACCTGGGGATAAAACCATAAAGATCATAAGAGATAATATAGGTGGCAGCAAGCTTCGAAGGCTTAACCGATAGTATAAAAAGGCTGACAAAAACAACTAGAAATGCACAATTTTTAGAAGAAAATATTGATGAATAAAATGTCCTAAAGATTCATTTCCTTGTGCGCCAAGAACTTTTCCAATAAGGTGAAAAGGAAACCTACCAACTGAGAAAAAATTATTTGACAATGCTTTCTCAGACAAGGGTCTTATAACAAAGTTTAAAGAATATTACTGGGTTTCCATAAGAGAAAGACTGGCAAACCAATTGCAAAAAGGATAAAATACATGGGAAGACTTTTCAGAGGAAAGACATTCAGAAGGCCAAAGGGACAAATGAAGAAATGCTCAAAATCATTTGGGATAAGAGAAATGCAAATCAAAACCACGGTTAGCTATCATCTCACCTCTGTGACAGTGACAAAGTTTTGATGGACAGCAAGCTTTAAGTGTTGGTGATGATGTGGAGCAGTAGCGACCCTTATACATTGTTGGTAGGATTGTAAAATTGTACAACCACTCTGCAAGGCAATTTGACGTTCCCTCGAAAAACTGAACATAGAGTATGACCAGCTATTTCATTGCTAGCAATATACCGTATGAAAATTAGTACTGAGACACAAACAGATATTTTTGCACCAATGTTCACGGCATTGTTATTCACCATATCAAGACAGTGTTATTCAACATGTTACCAAAACAGTCTAAATGTCTAACCACACTGAAAACTATGCAACACTCAGGTGACATAATTTCAAAAAATACTACACAACTTGAGAGAGACTGGGAAGCATTATTATGCTGAGTGAACTTAGTCTCATAAGAACAAAGACTGCATAATACCAGAAAGATGGCCAATTTCCTTCTGTGCAATTTACTGTCTCTGAAAACCCACTAGAGGGTCACATACAGATTAGTTCTGACTCAGTGGTACTCAACAACAAAAGAAGGATAACTAGCAAGACATGTATAATGGTTCAAGGAGGAGGAGAGGTAGGAGAGGAGGGAAGATAGGCATGGGGAAATCACAAGATCACACAATTTGGTGGTTAGAGTAAATGGGAAAGATCTGTAGGACCTGAAAAGGCGAGGTAATGGTGGACATGTTCAATGGTGATTAATTTTATAAAACTGAATGTAAAAAAAAAAAAAACAAAACACAACAACAAAAACTCCTGAATGTATAGGAATGAATATATGAAACATATTGTCTATAAAGGAAAGTGTGAAACAAAATGCATCTGAATTTTGAAAAAAAAA
>NW_006399925.1:6078353-6081609 GCF_000299155.1 Elephantulus edwardii
GTTTAGGGCTGTTGTACATAGGTCGCTATGAGTCACAAACGACTCAACGGCACATAACAGCAACATAACAACCTATGAAAGTGCTATGCACTATGCAAAAATCATATAAAACTCAGTATTTGCATAAAATATGAATACTTCAAATAATTTCAAGCCTGGTATTCATGTAATTAGTGTATTCGTTTTTGATTGTTAGCATCACAAATTAATACAACTATAATTGCTTAAAAGAGTATGCATTCTTATTATTGGAGGCATCAGAAACCTGAATGCGTGACAGTGGGTTGAAATCAGAGTATCAACACAGTTGTATTCTTTCTGGCAGCTCTGGAGAACCTGTTTCCCTGCCTTCCTCGGATTTCAGATGCTCCCTGTGTTTCTTAACTTCTAAAACCAGAAATGGTATGCTGTTTCCCTCATGCATTTCTGATAGTAATTGTTCTTCTTTATCTTTTTACACTTAAAAATTATGTGATTACTCTAGGCTTATCCTTATAATTCAGCGTAATACTCCTTTTATAAGTTTATATGAATAGTAACCTAAATTCTATACAGTCCCTAAATTCCTTTTTGCCACAAAAAATAATATATTCACGTATTTTTGACATTAAGGCATAGACATGTTTTGAAAGACATTATTCTGCTTACCACTTCAATGCTTAATCATTGACTTCATAACTATTTAATAATTATACCTTAAATAATAAGAAACCAAACTATAAAAACATAGTTCTATTGAGTTCTATTTTCAAAAACTGACGAAAGTGTAGCATTTATTAATGTCTTTTGTTTGAGGAAGATTTCATGAATAAATCATGGCAAAATAATTTTCCATCTAAATTATAGTAATCAAAGAATAATTATATTCAATAAATTATTTCTTTTGAACATTGTATTTTTAATGATAAAATTGCTAGAAAAAAATAATGCTGACAGTTGTCTCCCAGTAAATTAATAAGATATGTTTTCTCTGATATATAATCTACTGAAAAAGTTACTTCTCTGGTGCTAATCCAAAGCCTCACTTCTCCAATGGTACAAACCCACCAGTGGGGGAAAAAATATCCACCAGTGGCTCCATAGAAGAAAGAAGGATGTATGTGGGCGGGGATGTGTGTGTGTGTGTGTGTGTGTGTGTGTGTGTGAAAGATATTTACAATCTTAGAAATATGAGGGTCAATATGAGTCAGAAATGACTCAATGTCACTGAATTTGAGTTTGAAACATATGTAATATTCATAGTAAAATGAATTTATTTCCTGCTTGATATCATAATGGTATATAACTTTTTATTTTATATAACAAATTTTACTTTTGGTTTGCTTTCCATATAAATTTTTATGGTTTATTATCATGTAATTGGTAGGAAAAATGTTTCTCAGATATGTAATTTGTTCAACATAGAATATTCACTAACATATTAACAATAGAATTAAACATACATCTTTTCACTTGGAAGTTTTCTGTTTCCACTATAATATTTTATTATAAACTGTGTAATTGGAGTTAATAGTTAAGGGACATCAGGTCTATTGATGACTTATTTTATTACATTCTCTCAGAGGCTCTGCATTCTTAAAGATTGATTCTATTCACTTGAGACCTAAAATTAACACTGAGGAGATACTACCTGATTTATAAAAACTGTATATCCCACATGGGCCTGACAGCTGACACAGACAGATGGGTCTCTGCCTGTTAAAGGGTGGTGTGCCTATTGTTAGAATCAGTCACAGGTACATCGTATGGAACAGTAGTGGAAAGCTAACACACCTCCTCCCCACTCTTCTTGTCTTTTTATGAGACAAAATTCTAACAGAGAAGATGCTCATTTTCAAAGACAAGTACAAAGGATGTATTTTTGTTCCTGTCATATTTTAAAAAAAATGTTTAAAACTTGAGAATTAAGATAAGTGTCTTAAATTTGGGAATACTCTGAAATTACAACAGTGCTCATGGATTTTCTTTTTAACTAGTGAGCTCCTTGGCTTTTTAGCAAAAACATAGTAATTGGATCTAAAAAACATAATCTATTATTATTATTATTTCTACTAATTATTAAAGTAATTATTTATTCCTAACTGGAAAAAATATAGTCCTGGATGATAAAAATAAAGTAAGAGCCATACAAAACATTAAGATGAAAAAATAAAGCAAACAAAAAAATTAGAGTCATCAATAAATAACTTAATACACATAAACTACAGAGTTCTGGTGGCTTTGAAGTATGAAGCTGTGCAGCTATGACAAAGAAACATGGCTGAAATCCACCAGCTGCTCTACAGGAGAAAGCTGAACAATTTACTGCCACAGAAAACAAACTAGAGTGTCACTTATTAGTTGATTACTACTCAATAGTACACAACAATATATATAAATGAGGGAACATTAGTGATTCAGTGGTAAAGAGTTGTGCTGCCAAACCAAAGGTGTGTTGTTTGAATCCACTAGCTGCTCCATGGGAGAAGGAGGAACAATCTTCTCCTGTGCAATTTAAGGGGCCTGAAAATCACCTGAGGGGTCAGCTCTGAGTCAAACCTGACAATACAAAATAAAAAAATTTATAAACTGTCATGTAGGTTCCTTTTTCTTCTGTCATTGGAACATGGAATGTGAGAACCATGAAGGTAAGAAAATTAGAAATTGTTAAGAAAGAAATGGAATGCATAAATATTGACATATTAGGCATTGGAGAGATGAGATGGACTGGCATGGGGCATTTTGAGTCAGATGACCATATGCTATATTACTCCAGAGACGAAAAGATGAGGAAAAATGGGGTTGCCTTCGTAGTAAAAAAAGTAATTTCTAGATCCGTCTTGAAGTACAACATCGTGAGTGATAGGATTCTATCCATACGCTTACATGGAAGTCCCGTAAATACCACTATCATTCAGATACAAGCACCAACAACCAGAGTCAAAGAAGAAGAAATAGATGATTTCTACCAACTCTTACAGTCGGAGATAGATCAAACATGCAATCAAGATGCATTGATAATAATGGGGGACTGAAATGCAAAAGTTGGGAACAGAGAAGAAGAATCACTACTTGGAAAACATGAGCTTGGTGAGAGAGAATGATTAAATTTTGCACAATCAATGACTTATTCATAGCAAATACGTTTTATAAGAAATATAATCGCAGGTTATACACATGGATTTCACCCGATGGTATGCACAGGAATCAGATTGATTATATCTGTGGAAAAAAACTGCTGGAGAAGCTCAATATCAGCTGTGAAAACTAGGCCAGG
>NW_006399925.1:6083168-6092298 GCF_000299155.1 Elephantulus edwardii
AAAAAACGTATTGCGATGGGAAAGTCTGCTGTTAGGGACCTCTCTAAAGTATTCAAGAGCAACGGTGTCTCTCTGGAGACTAAGGTCCGCCTGGTACAGGCCGTGGTCTTTGCAATCGCTTGTTATGCATCAGAGAGTTGGACTAGGGAGGACAGAAGGAGAATTTATGCCTTTGAGCTGTGGTGCTTTAGAAGAATATTGAATCTGCCCTGGACTGCCAAGAAAACAAACAGATTCATCCTGGAGAGGATTAAACCAAGCAACTCCTTGGAGGCAAGGATTATGGGGCTTCCTCTAACATATTTTTAATATGCTGTAAGGAGAGACTGGTCCTTGGAGAGGGACATCATGCTTGGGAGGGTGGAGCAACAGTGCAAGAGGGGAAGACCCTCTATGAGATGGATTGGTTCAGTGACTGGGGTAATCGGGATGGGTGTGCAATTGGCACAGGATAGAGCAGGGTTTAGGGCTGTTGTACACAGGGTCACTATGAGTTGCAAACACCTCGACAGCACATCACAACAACAACAACAATTATGGATGTAACTAATTGGACATACTTATTCTTTCTCCTTTTAAACTTGCTGAATTCAATATCCTGAAGCATTTGCTGTAGAAGGTCAAGGACTAAAGCTATCAGTATGGATTGAAGTTCAACATCAAGAAAACAAATTTTCTCCATACTGGACCAATTGGCAGCATCATGATAGATGGTGAAGAGATTCAGACTGCTATCAGCTTCAATTTGCTTGGTCCTGAAGTCAGTACTCTTTATAGCAGCATCCAGGAAATCAAAAGATAAATTTCACTGGGAAAATCTGCCGTCAGAGACCTCTCTAGAAAAAAGATGTCTAGAAAAGCAACGATGTCAGTCTGGAGACTAAGGTGCACTTGATCTAGGCCATGGTCTTCACAATTACTTGCTATGCATGAGAGAGCTGGAAAATGACTAAAGATGATAAAAGGAAAATTGAAACCTTTGAATTGTGGTGCTGGTGAAGAGTATACCAGGAACTGTTAGGAAAACAAACAAGTTCATCTTTGAGAAAGTGAAACCAGGGTGCCTCTTGGAGGCAAGGATTCTGAAGCTCTGTCTGACATACTTTCGACATGTTACAAAGAAGTACCAGTCCTTGAAAGGGGACACTATGCTTGGAATTTGGAGGGACAGCACAAAAGTGGAAGACCATTAGTGAGATGGATTGGCCCAGTGACTGGGGAAAGGTGGGTAGGTGTGTTAGAGACAATAAGGTTGACTCGAGTTAGAGCAGGGTTCAGAGCGGTTGTACATAATGTCTCTATGAACTGTAAGCAATTTGATGACACATAACAATTCCTTTTCTAAGTTTTTCAATGACTCAGAAATGTGTCCTACTTACATTTCACAACAATTCCCCAAAGAAAATACAAAAAGGATGGATAGCAAGGATAATATCAAGCTTCTGCCTCCTCAAATTATTTTGTAAGGTGTTTTTAAACTGATACCCAGATGAATCTTTATTTTCATTATCCTGCTACCAAATAAGTGGATGATTGAAGACCCTTTTTTCCACTTAGGGACCCAGTAGAAAGGGTTGTCAATTTCTGTAGTCATTGAGAACAATGTCATAAATTTACATAGATTCATTCTGTGATCTGCCCCATATTAGAGCTATACACAAATGGAGATTTGAGGGTTTGGAATATGGTAACTCTGGTAGTCCATAAAATTTTGTACTGCTAACCTAAACCTCTGGCTGCTTGAATCTACCAGTGGCTCTGTGACAGAAAGATGAACAATCATCTCCCGTGTGATTACTTTCTGAATTTGGAATATGTTGTTGTACACTGTCAAGTTAGAACCAATACATCGCTGACTTTCCAAGAGGTTTTCAGGTGCAGTTAATCACACAGGAGGAGAGTGGCTATCTTTCGCCCTCGGAGCAGCTTGTGGAGTCTGAGTACCTTTGATTTGACAGCACGATTCCTTACCACTATGACACCAGACTGTCTTGGAATTTAGGAAGACTTAATATTTTGCGTTTGGTGAAAAATTACAATTTTACCCAATGACTTTTTAAAATACATTTTCTTGTCACGGATTTTCGTATTTATGTCACATTAAATAGGAAATTCCTATACTATATAACTATATATATATCTATATATCTATATATAGATATATATATATCTCAGAAGATGGCAAGTTGCTTCTGTATAAGGCCAGTTGCACATATATTAAGTTTTATAGGTCAGATATTCTTTGCTGCAACTATTTCATTCACTTATGACATCAAAAAATCATTAACATTTAAATAATGATCACATCTGTGTTATTGTAAAAATCATTTTTCTAGAAAAATTGGTGGACTTGATTTGGTTGTTGAGCTTTAATTTACTGCTGACCTTTTTTAGGTTATACTATGAGCACAAGTATTTAATATTTTGTTAAAAAATACTTTCTATTGCTTTGCTTACAAATTCTATACACATTGTATTTCATACTTTCCTTCATTTATGTTGTGTTTCATACCATCATTCCCATTCATTATGACTTATGAAAGTAATTACCTTGAACTACCATTACCTGGTCTTTTCAGGTCCCTGCTGGATCTTTCCCATTTCCTTTACCCTCTCCCTCTATCCACCGAATTATAATACCTTGTGAATTCACCTCTACCCATTCTTACCCCTCTGTTCCCACACTGTCCCTCCTTGGGTTCCTACTGATGCTTTACTGGTTATTGTTCTATTTTTACAATAATGGTCTTAAGCAGTATATGTTCTTATAAGACTAAGCTCATTCAGCATAATGACCTCCAATCTTTCTCAAGTTATGCAGTATTTTTCTAAATCATTGCTCTTGAGTACTGTTTGTATTCTATCGTGCGAATTTTTAATTTCTCAATCCATTTGCCTTGGGTTGGACATTTGACCAGTTTCCATGTTCTTACAATGGTAAATGACACTGCTGTGAACATTGGTGTACAACATTTCAGTTGTATTTCAATTCTAATTTCCTTGGCGTATATTTCTAGCAATGAAATAACTGGGTCATCTGTAGTTTCTATGTTCAGTTTTTTGAGGAAATGCCAAACTGTCTTCTACAGTGGTTGTACCATTTTACAATCTCACCAACAGTCTATACGAGTTCACATTAGGTTTGATAATTGATAGGCCAGATTTTATCATTGCCCTTTTGCTGGGTCTCTTTTTATGTTGTTTATGGTTACTACAAGCCATCCTCTTCCTTTTGGTGTCTCTGTGTGAAGTAATTTCCTTAAATGTTCTTGTAGATTCTGTCTTATTTTTATATTCCTTAAGTTTATTTTTTGCAAAGGATTTACCTTCTCCTTCATATTTGATGGGGATCTTCACTGATTACAGGATATTTGGTTGGCAATTGCTTTCTTTCAACTTTCTTTATATACCAACACATTGTCTTCTTGCTCACATGGTTTCTGCTCAGAAAAGACAACTTAATCTAATTGCTTTTCCTTTGTAGGTGACAGTTTTTCTTGAGCTATTTTTAGTATTCTATCCTTATTTTTTATTTTCAAGAATTTAGCTCTGAAATGTCTTGATGTTTTTCTTTTTAGGTGTAGTGTATTTGGTGTTCACTGAGCTTCTTGAATGTGGATTTCCTCATTCTTAGCAATACCCGGAAAATTTCTATTAGTGGCTCTTCCACAATTTTCTCAGTGGTTTTCCCATACTTCCCATATTCTGGAATTCCAATCATATGTATGTTTTTCCTTTTGATGACATCCCATCTAACATTTTCTTCAATTTCATCTCTGATTTTTCTTCTAGTAAGCTTCCATTGATGTTTCTGTCTTCCAGCTCACTGAATTTCTACTCTATTCCTCTGTTCTACTTTTTTTGTCCTTCCAGCATGTTGGACAATTCTGCCATTTTCATTTGAATATTCTTAATTGTATTTTCATGTATTTCTGTTCTTTCTAGTACTATGTTGGCTCTACCCTCTCTATGATGTGGTTGTGCCCTCTCTATGATGTTATTTCTATAGTTTCCATTCTTTCATCCATCTTTTTCATTTTCTTCCATAGTTGTGTACCTTTTCCTCATCAATATATTTATTCTAGCTCCCTGTCTCTGGAATGTCTGATGTCTTAATCACTTCCATTGTTTCTTCCATTATTTATATCTTCTTTGTAGATATTCAATCAACTCTGAATCGATATATTTCTTCTGGTTCTCTATCATATTCCTTTTATTTGTAGCTTCCATTGTCTCTGCAATCATTTGTATTTTCTTTCATAAATGTTCATATACTGTCATGTCATATCAACGTGTATCTTCTGTCTTCCTGATGCTGGTGTATTCATCAGGTCTGTAATATTATCTACTTTTTTGAAGAAGGCTTACATTTTCACCCTACAGTGTTTGAAGCTGCTTGACAATATGTGAAGTTTTTCTTGATAAGTTTTAGGCCTTTTCTGTGTAAGCTGTAGATAGTTCCTCTCTTTATGATGTTATTGTTTAGTAGACAACTTCAAATGTTCAGTGTAACGGATGAACCATTCTACTGAAAGTCTTTTCTGGCAAAGTTTGCCTTTTCTAAAGTCCTTCGGGTTCTTTGTGGTCTACAAAGGAGCCCTACAGAAATCTTGCCTTATTTTAGTCAACTTTTCCAAACTCTATTGTCTTCCTTCATCTACGGTGTGGCTGAGTGGTGTGAGACCAAGTGCTCCACTTGACCAGTTTGTGACCAGGGTAGTTTCAAGTCAGTTGTCTTTCTTGCATCTAAACATGACAGCTAAGAAAGTCTTTGCCCCACTTGTAGTTCTCTGTCCAAACTCTCCTGTACTGTTTGACACCTAGTATGGCCCTGGAGTGGCAGAGACAGAGATCCCCAGATAGAGAGAGGGACGTTTCCACAGAGGAGTTTCAGTTCCTTCTCTCCCTCACATATACCTGAAATTTCTGGCTCAGGGGAAGATGATGGCCACTATTCTCCTGAAGTCTAATGTTTTCCTTTGTCTCTGGAGTGCCACAAGATCAGAGATACCAACTTAAGCAGTTGTGTGCAAGAATGTTCAAGTCAGCTGTCTTTCTTACAGAAAGCTGAAAAAGTCTTTTTACTGCTTGTAGTTATCTGTCTCTAACTCTATTGTTCTGTTTGGCAATTGGGGTAGCCCCACAGTGGTGTAGGCAGGGATCCTCAAATCTAATTTCATCTTTTAATGTTTAAAAGGAACTAATTTATTTGGAGGTATTTAGACAAATGTATAAAAACATAAAGTAGTAGTCAGCAGGCAGGACTACAGTGGGGTTGCTGAGAGAGATATAAACTTTAATGAGATATCTATAATGAAAATTACTAACAGTCTAAATTTGACCAGATTATCTGAGTTTTTAGATCCTTCTATCTACCTATCCAACTCTGGTGGCTTAGTTATAAGGAATGACACTCCCTATGCAAAGGCATGTGTGGTTTGAACCCACCAGCTGCTTTGTAAGAAAAAGATGGGAAATCAATTCTGTGATTTATTGCTTCTGAAGACCCACTGGAGGGTCAGCTATGGGTCAGGTTTTACTCAGTTGTATGCAACAACAACTATAACAACATCCACATAATAAATAAAAAACAACAATTTACTGTCCTTGGTCTAAGTTTATTATTATAGGTAATCTCTAGATTACTATACCTGAATATACAAGTAGCAATTATGAATCAACCCCCTTCAAATTTATTTGTTTAAAATTTGGAGTCATAGACTATGGTTTGTAAGAGCAAATGAGAACAACTTTGTAGCTTGCATTAAAGCATTATTATGTTAAAATATTTTTTATGTGGAGGTCTTTATACATAGAAATGTACACTATATATGCACATCAAGACACTAACTGATTCAGACCATACATATTATGACTTATCTACAAATTTAACTTGAAAACAGATTTAGCATTGAAGTAGGTCTATAATCTGAGGACAGCCTGTAAATAAATTAGAGCTCCAATTAGAAACAAATATCACACTTTGGTTACTAAGAATAATTTATTAAAGGTTTGGTTATGGTTTTTTTTGTTTGTTTGTTTTTTACCCCCAGAGTGTTTGGTATTAAATTACCTTACCTTTCATAAATTGACATTTTTTCTCTCGTCCCTGAGGAAGAAGTCTTAAAATTTTATAGGTAAGTATAGGGTATTGTTGTTATCTGTAACTACCAGACTATCCTTAAGAAGTAGTGCAAATGAGTATGAGGCTCATTTAGTCTACTAAAACCACCTTATCAACTAAGACCAAGAATGGAAAAAAGTATAATTGATCCCAACATATATATGTAATGGAGCCAAAAGAATGTTATGAATGTGAAAAATTTTGAGGTTTCTACTTGGGAAAAGATATCCGTGAACGAGAGAAGGGAACAGTTCCCTTTGGTACTTCTCCAGGAGATTGTTATGTCTCCTCATTTGTTTCTTTTCTGTTTATAGTAAATCACTAGCTGTAAATAGGGTTTGGTGGTTCTTGTTATTGTTGTGTATCGTCGAGTTGGAACCTGCCCATAGCAGACCCTCTGAGAGGTTTTCAGAGGCTGTCTAGAGTACTGTGTCCTTTTCACTTCCTAATTCTGACCCAGCTTCAAGTAGCTTAAAGTCAGAGAAATGTTCCTTGAATGGTTTGTTACAAGTCTAGTGCTCATTTAGCATATGAGATTTGAGCTAGTCATAGATAGAGAATGTCACCTGGACCACTGTTGTTGATGGAAGAGAAATTGAAATGTAAGGATTGATTTTATTTCTATTTGGGAAGTTAATATACTTTGTTCCTTATTCTAGAATTCAAAATAGAGGTCATGTTTTTCAATTTACCACTGTTGTTATGTGCCCTGAAATTGACCATGACTCATATCTGAACCCTTCTATATTTTGAACTAACCTGTCTCTGATATGCCTACTCTCATAACTCCAGCTATTGTGTCAATCCAACTCATCCAAGATCTTCTACTGTGCTGTCCCTTGACCATTCCAATCATGATATATTTCTTCAAAGACTTATCCCTCCTGGCTACATGGTCAAAATATGTGAGATGGAGTCGCAAAATCCTTGCCTCCCAGAAGCAGTTTGGTTTCATTATCTCCAAGACAGAACTGTTAGTTCCCTTGGCAGTCCATAGTATATTTAATACTCTTCTCAAGCACCACCATTCAAATATATCAATTCTTTTGTCATCCTAGATCGTTGTCCGACTCTCCTGATACAAAGCAAGTAATTGCAAAGACCATGGCCTGGATCTGGTGTACCTTAGTCTCTAGACTGACATCCTTACTCATCACCCCCCATGGAGAGTTCCCTGACAGTAGATTTTTCTAATGCAGTTCTTCTTTTGATTTCCTGATTGCTTGTGTCAAGAGTATTGATTGTGGAATCAAGCAAGCACATTAACAATCTCAATTTCATCTCCATTTTTCATGATGCTGTCAATTGGCCTGGTGGTGATTCCACTTCTTAGAGGAAATCAATGACTGGAAACCTAACCAGAGATTACAAGGGTACTATATGGATCAAAACATAACCAAAAGAACAAAGAGAAAGAGTGTTTACAGGAAGAAAACAGGTGTTGGTTAAAACTATAGGAGAAGGCTTCCTGGCAGGATGTAAACAAACAAAATCCTTTCCAGCCTGTGGCCATATAGGGAGGGTGCTTGAAAACATTACTACAGGTTTCTCTTCTTCCTTATCTGTAATCTATATTCCGAATTCTCTTTGGGCCAAACTCAAAGGGAAGTCAGATAGTGTAACACAGTTCATAGTAGGTATTCCTCTGAGACACACAATAAGGTGAGAAGGGGTAAAAGGACACATGGCGAATACTTGGTAAAATTACCCAAGAATTGATTAATTTTAAAAGTTAGTTATTTTATTGTCTCATTATTCACAGAAGCAAAAGATGGAAGCAATCTAAGTGCCCGTCAACAAGCAAATGGATAGAAAAATTATGGTATATTCACACAATGGAATACTACAAAACACGAGAAAACAAGGAACTTAAAAATTTTACACAACATGGTAACCCTGGAGCACATTATGCTGGGTGAAATATCTCAGTCACAAAAGGACAAACACTGCACAATGCTATTTTTATAAAATAGGACTGACAAGGGGTTTGTGAAGAAACTAAGAGGAGATAAATAATGAGCACTACATCCAAACAAATGAAATAAAGGATGGTTTAAAATGAGTATATAATTATGCATTATTTGTATGAAAACAGTCCAGAATAAAAGGTGTATAGCAAAGTGCTCTGAAAGAGGGGTGGGGGAGAAGGAGGGAATTATGCAACAATGAATGCTATTTATCTTTCTTTTAAAGTGAACCAGGGGGCAGGTAAGAAGGAAAATGTAAAGTAGGAGATGAATGTAAATCCAACTTTTCTATAAACTTTCATTAAAAATCACAATTTAAGAAATAGGGAGAAAATTTGAAAAAGAAAGATTTTTTTAAAAGTTAGTTATTAAATTCTCTTCCATTTAAAACTAGCAATCAGGCCCTTTGATTAGAAGTATAAAAGCCAAGATCATAGATTCTTTTCACTCTAAGCAGATACTCTCAAGCAGCACAAGCTGAGTTACCTGAAACAGTTATAATTTCAAAACATATTAGTTTTGTGAGGCAAGGTAAACAAAACAAAAAACTACTAGTAAAAATAAAATATAGAACAATTTAAAGTTTCCTGAAAGACTATCTATATTTTCTTCATATTTACTGATTTATACTATATATTGATTTCTACAATTTGTGTGAATTGACAATTACAAATCCTCTCTAGATAAATTATACAGAAATACAAGGTTCTGTCAAAAATGTTGTGCTCTGTACTTGAGTTTGGAAGACTTAAGTCTTCAATATGAATTGAAGCTCAACATCAAGAAGACAAATATTCTCACCACTATCCCACCTTAATTTCAGAGCCATCTCAGGAACAGATTTGAGGCTTTGAACACTAATGAACAAAGGCCAGATGAGTTGTGGGACGATATCAAGGGTATCATCCAGGAAGAGAGCAAATGGTCATTGCAAAGACAGAAGAGGAAGAAAAGACCAAAATGGATGTCAGAAGAGACTCTGAAAATGGCACGGGAGCGCAGAGAAGCCAAAGCACAGGGAAGAATTCAAGATACTAAA
>NW_006399925.1:6095158-6110850 GCF_000299155.1 Elephantulus edwardii
TAGAAAGGAGTTGGAAACAACCCAAGTAAGTGCCCTTTAGCAAATGAATGGATAGAGAAGCTGTGGTATATTCACACAATGGAATACTATGCTGCATTGTAAAACAAGGAACTCATGAAATAGTATTCAAAATGGGTGACCCTGGAGGACATATGCTGAGTGAAATATCTCAGTCACAAAAGGACAACTATTACATGGTGCCACTGTTTTTATTGAATATGTAAAGGCATTTACTTGGGTGGATCATAACAAACTATAGCTAACATTGAAAATAATGGGAATCCCATAACACTTAATTGTGCTTATGCTCTCCTGCTAAATATAAACCAGGGTGTGCATCAGGAATATATTCAGGGAAACATTCTTTGTATTCTTTTTTCACATCTGTCCAATATATATTCCGAACAAATAATTTGTAAATCTGAGCATTATGAAACTGAATGTGGCATCAGGATTAGAGGAAGACTCATCAAAAACCTGCATTATGCAGATAACCCAAGTGTGCTTGCTGAGAGTGAAGAGGACTTGAAACACTCACTGTAGAAAATCAAGAACTGCAGCATTCAGTTGAGTATAAATTATATCCTAACACTAAAAAATAAAACAAAACAAAAAATAAAAAAGGTCATTACCACAGGGTCAAATCACAACATCTTGAGAAACGGAGAAAGGGTTGAAACTCAATGATTTCATCTTGCTTGCATCAACAATCAACTCCCTTGGCACCAGCAGTCAGGATCTCAGAAAATATATTCCACAGGCAAGTCCATTGTCAGGAACCTTTCCAAAATATTTAAGAACAATGATGTCAGTTTGAAGAATAAGAATAAGATTCAGACCATGGTCTTTTCAATCACCTGCTAAGCAACTGTAAGGGCAATAAATAAGGATGATAGAGTAAGAATCGATGCCTTGGAGTTTTGGTCCTAGAGAAGATTTCTGAGTATTCAATGGATTTCTAAAAGAATAAACAGACGTTACTTGGAAAAATTCTGATGCCTTTGAGCTGTGGTGCTGGAGAAGAGTATTGAGAATAACATGGACTGCTAGGAAAACAAACAGATTCATGCTGGAAAGGGTTAAACCAGGTGGCTCCTTGGAGGCAAGGATTCTGAGGCTCCATCTAACATACTTTAGACATGTTGTAAGCAGAGACCGGTCCTTGGAGAAGGACATCATGCTTGGGAGGGTGGACGCAGGACAGGAAGGCCCTCTATGAGGTTGATTGATTCAGTGACCGGGATAATTGGGATTGGAGTGTCAGAGACAGTGCAATTGGCACAGGACAGAGCGGAGTTTAGGGTTGTTGTACATAGGGTCGCTATGAGTCGCAGGCGACTCGACAGCACATAACAACAACTTGGAAAAACAATGTTCAGACTATTTTTTAATGGCAGCGTTAGGCAGCATTTGTCCTTTTGGGCCTACGATATTTTACTCAGCATGTCTTCCAGGCTTACCAATGCTGTGCAGTGTTTCACAAATTCATTGTTTCTCAATGTTCCATAATATTCCATTGTCATTATATCTGTGACAATTAACAATGTGGAACAAGAGGTTGGTTGCTTTACAAAGTTGATTACAAATGGGAAAGGAGGAAATACACAACACTGAATGAATAAATAATCAGCATTTCTATAAACTTTTGCTAAAATTACAATAAAAAGTAAATAAGATTTACATTTTATTTTTTTTTAAATACAGTCAGAGTACTCCTTGGAGGCAAAAATGGAGAAGTTTCATACCTCCTATTTTAGATATTGTTGCTAGGAGAGGCAATTCCTAGAAAGGAAAATCATGTTTAGAAAGATGGTTTAGAGGGTCAGCAAAAGAAAGGAAGAGCCTCAAGAAGATGAATGATAATGACTCCAGCAATGGGCTCAAGAGTGTCAGAGATGATGAAGATGGAAAAGGACAGAACATGGTTCATGTCAGTTAAATTTTTAACTGAACATTCATGGAACACTCAAAGAATGAACAGTTATGTCTTGGAGAAAATGCAACCAGAGAGCTTCTTGCAGGCAAAGACAATGAAGCTTCATTTCACAAACTTTTGGCATGTTATTAAAAATGGCTATTCTTTGGAAAGGGACATCATACTTGGAAAGGTGAAGACTCAGTGAAAAAAGAGGAAGATCCTTAGCCTACTGAGTTCACATGACTCAACTATATTATATTGAATGAAAATGTCACATGATAAGACAGAGTTAAGATCTTTTGTTCATAGGGTTGCTATTAGTCATGCTCAACATGACAGCACCTAACAACAACAACAATAAGTAAATTCTAAATTTGAAGACAATCTTCTACTGAAGACTCTGAAATTACCTTTTTGAGGTCACATTTGAGAATTTAATATCCATAAGAAGTGTCGTAAAGTAGAATTACCAGAAAATGTTTTAGGAATCTCAACTTTAGAAAATTAGCAAGTGGCATTGTGACAATAAACTGTGCTGCGATCCTGAAGGCATGCAGTTTGAATCCATCAGTTCCTCTGTGGGAGAAGGTGAAGCAATCTCTCCCTATGTGATTAATTGCCTCTGAAAACCTGCTAGAGGGTCACCTATGGATCAGTTCCTACTTGATGGTACACAACAACAACATAATAGTTTTCTGGCTGGTGGTCAAAAGCTGTCCACACCTATGTTATTGTAATTTTTTAGATGCCATTGTGTTGAGTATGACTCATGGTCACCCTATGAACACAGACCTGAACCCCATCCTATCCTGTACCATCCACATCATTTCTGACACACTTACATCATTGTTGTAGTCACTGAGTCAATCCATCTTTTGGGGGTTATACTCTCCTTTGCTTATCCTCCATATTTTCAAGCATGATATTCTTTTTCCAGGAATAATCTCTCCTAGCAATATGTTTAAAATATCAGAGATGAACCCTCTCCACTTTGGCCTCTAAGGAGCACTCTGGTTGCTCATTTCCAAGACATATCAGTTTGTTCTTCTGACAGGTCATTGTATGTTCAGCAGTCTTCTACATAGCTATATATCCAAACATAAATAAATATATATTACTCGTCCAATCAAAAGGTGGACAGTATTTTCCCTGCTTTGAATTTGTTGAGTTTTGTTCTAACACAGAGTTAGGGTGAATATAACACTGTTAGCCTTCAACTTCTAATGAATATAGCTACCTTCACATTCATTTCTGGAAATCGGTTGCCATAAACGTTATTCTACCTCAGCATACTATGAAATTTTCAAGGTAATCCCTGGAAAATAACTAAGCGCAGTGTAAATGGAATCTTCTTGAATTGTATCATCCATATAGTCACTAACTGAATGCAGTCAAATAAATAGTCGAGAAACACTGCTGACCTAGTGGTAAGGAAGTACTGTGCTGCAATCCCAAAGGTACACAGTTCAAATCCAACAGCTCCTCTGCAGGAGAAGTTTGGACAATTCCCTTCTGTGTAATTAACTGCCTTTGAAAACTCACCAGAGGTTCAGCTAGGGGTTGGTTCCAACCCAATGTTATATAGTAACAACAACATCCATATGCATCCTTCCTCAAACACTTGATCCTCAGAATTGTGAAATTTAATAAGCATCTGTCTCATTAAGTAACAAAACTTACTGTTGGAATAAGCAACAACAACAAATCTGACAGTGAATATAAATAACTCTCTTACCACAGAAATGATCATAGATATTTTATAAAGAAATAATTTAGACTCCTTTGGCTGCAATGTGAGTACTGGAAAATTGGGAAAAGAGGGAGTGGAAGAATTATATGTAATGAGTATTTGAGGAGGCATTTACAAATAATGAGCAAATTTTTATGGTCATAATTATACATAACAGAAATTAGCTCTCGTTGATTAATCAGAAAATGAACTAATGGAATACTGAGAGAGTTGGGTCAAAAATTTTTCTGAGTTTATCGTAAAGAAAAATCAAGAAACAGACCAGACCATGTCATGTGAAATATAAAATGGAGTGTTTTTTAAAAAAAATATGCAAGCACTGAAGCATTTATTTCAAAAAAGACTTTCCACATAATCTAAAGGAAAAGAAAAAAATACCACAAAAAACCCTGACAATTATTGATTACCATACACAAAATTTGTTGATCTTTTGTATGAGTACAGTTAAATTTTAAGTAAGTACTAGTGTCATGTGAAAGTCAATTAAAAAATAAGTTCTTCCTAGCTACTGAATAATGAGATTTGGGATTAAAATAAAGAATATCAATTGGGAAGAAATTAATGTTCCACATTAGTAAACATGGTGGTTTGAAATAAGACATTGACATTGAAAGGAAAGACAATACACAGATACAGAATCTAATTTAGACAGTGAAACAATAGAATATATTAATAGCTAAGCAGTAGAATCGAGGTAAGGGGCAGAAAAAAATCTAATGTTTTTACTTGGGTAACTAAGAAAAATGATGAGTCATGTACTGAACTTGAAAAGTGTTGAGGAAAAACAATTTTGCTATAGATTGTTAAAAGAAATAAAATAATAGCATTTTTAAAACCTTTTTTAAACATGAAATATACAGATATGCTGTTTAGGTATTAGGTATGAAGAAGGTATGAAGCTAGAAACCTAAATATGTTGTTGTTGTTATTGTTGTTAAGTGTCATTGAGTAGTAGATGACTCATAGTGACTCTATGAACGAAAGACCTGAACACTTGTATAACTTTCAATGTTTCTCTAAGTTCATCGAGTTTCTGGAGGCAAGCTATTTTGGAAGTGGTATGATACCACTCCAGCTTCCAAGTTTGTTTTAAGTGGGGAGTTCCACCAAACACTGTCTACTAAGAGTAAACATTATTGCATTTGACATGTCAGTATAACAGTGCTTAGCATCACAGCAACCACAAGTTACATCTGTACAGCAAATGGACAAACCAGTGCTATACTACTTAGAAAAATGTTTGACCAAAAACAATTAAAACCAGGCCTGAGGGTCACAGATTAAAATCACCCATCATTGGCTTGGCAACATAACTTTCTCTCCACTAGGCCAACAGAGCTCTCTCGTTGATATATTCACAGGACTTTATGAGCTCATCAAAGGATAAGTATAGATTGAAAACAGAAAAGATAAACTGAAAAAATCTTCAGGAGAACACTAACACATCGATGCCCATTAAGAAATGTTAAAACATAATGAAAGCCAATAAAAAGTCACCAATTTTCCTCCTTTTGAAGAGTATTTGACACTATGAATTAAAAAAAAAATCTATTCCAATTCTTGTTGTTATCCTGCTGTTATTTGGCGCTGTCAAGTACAATCCATAATGACCCTATGAACAACAGATCTAAATCCTGTCCTATCCTATGCATATCGTCACACTGTTCCAACTAAGTGAAATATTTCAACTATGTTGAATAGTCCTGTGGAGTCAATTATGGTAAAGAAAATATCCTCTCACCACAGCAACTCAATCTGCACGAAGAACAAATTATGAAAGAAAATGGACTATTATCAGGACAAATTAACAAACCAAGATATGCAGAAGATATAAGACTTGATGGACTTGATGAAACTCAAAGACTATGGATTATATTTTAACATAAAGGAAAAAAAGCTCTTCACAGGTGGACCAATACGTGCCATTATAATAAAAATATGAAAGATTAAAATTGTCATTAACTTCATTTCACTTTGGATCCACAATCAATGTATATGAAAGGAGTAATCAGGAAATTACACAACTGTTGAAATAGAAAAATAAGCTGCAGAGGCTCTTGAAAGTGTTGACACACAACTATGTCAGTTTAAAGACTAAGATGTTTTTCAACCAAACCATGACATCTCCATACCTTTTCAACCTGTATGCAGAGCAGATTATCTGAGAGGCTGGGCTCTATGAGGAGAAGTGTGGCGTCAGGATTGGTGGAAGATCTATTAACAATCTGCGTTATGCAGATGACACAACCTTGCTTGCCGAAACTGAGGAGGACCTCATGCATTTGCTGCAGAGAGTCAAGAGGACTGCAGCCTTCAGTATGGACTGAGGCTCAATGTCAAGAAGACAAAGATTCTCACCACAGGACCAATTGGTAGCATCAGGATGGATGGCAAAGAGATTGAAATTGTTCAAACTTCAGTTTGCTCGGCCCCACGGTCAACACTCTTGGCACCAACAGCCAGGAAATCAAAAAATGTATTGCGATGGGAAAGTCTGCGGTTAGGGACCTCTCTAAAGTACTCAAGAGCAACGGTGTCTCTCTGGAGACTAAGGTGCACCTGATACAGGCCATGGTCTTTGCAATCACTTGTTATGCATCAGAGAGTTGGACAATGACTAGGGAGGATAGAAGGAGAATTGATGCCTTAGAGCTGTGGTGCTGGAGAAGAGTATTGAATGTACTCTGGACTGCCAAGAAAACAAACAGATTCATCCTGGGGAGGGTTAAACCAGGCTACTACTCCTTGGAGGCAAGGATTCTGGGGCTTCGTCTGACATACTTTAGACATGTTTTAAGGATAGACAGGTCCTTGGAGGAGGACATCATGCTTGGTAGGGTGGAGGGACAGCACAGGAGGTGAAGGCCCTCTATGAGGTGGATTGATTCAGTGACTGGGGTAATTGGGATGGGTGTATCAGAGGCAGTGAGATTGGCATAGGACAGAGCAGAGTTTAGGGCTGTTGTACATATGGTCGCTATGAGTCGCAAACGACTCAACGGTGCATAACAGCAACAACAACAACAACATATGCATGTGAAATTTGGACAGTGAAAAACTGACCTATAAAAAATTAATTTCTGGGGCTAACATCATATCAATTGAGATATTTCAACAGACACTACCCTGGATGCACTCACCAAGTTGTGCCAAGAATTCTGGTGGACAACCACCTGGTCAACTGACTCTAAGAGATCCATATTTGTTCCCATTCCAAAAAATAGGTGACTGGACAGACTGAGGAAATTATGAAACAACATCATAAATATCACATGCAAGCAAAATTCTACTAAAAATTATCCAAAAACAACTGGATCAGCACATCAACAGAGAACTACGAGATATTCAGTCAGGATTTTGAAGAGGCTATGTCACTAGGAATATTACAGCCAATCTTAGATGGATCTTAGCTGAAAGCAGAGTTCTAGAGGAATGTTTATGTGACTTTTTGACTATGCAAAGACATTAGACTGTGTGGATCAAAACAAACTGTGGCTGACTCTGAGAAGAATGGGAATCCCAGAACATTTGATTGTGCTTTTGTGAAACCTGTACTTGGACCAGGAGCCAGTCGTCACAACAGAGCAAGGAAGCACTGCATGTTTCAAAATCAGGAAAGGTGTATCCCAAGGATGTATTCTACTTCCATACCTTTTCAATCTATATAAAGAACAGATAATTCAGGAGTCAAGGCTCTATAAGGAGGAATGCGGCATCAGGATTGGAGGAAGACTCATCAAAGATCTGTGTTATGTAAATGACACTATCTTGCTTGCTAAAACTGACAAGGACTGAAGCACTTGTTGCAGATGGTCAAGGACCAAGTGTAGCTTCTTACCACTAGATAGTCAGAGCTCTCTATAAGATATGTAATAGTGAATTATATAACAGATTCACATTGCTTGATAGAAAGTCCTAGCAAAAAAAGTAGAGGAAATCTTTGCATGGACACTTTTTCTGCTCTCTGAGCAGAATAATTTTGTCATTACTTCTAGCTCCCTACTCTGGGAGGAACTTCCCTAATCATTAACAGAGTGGTCCTGTACTGGTTTCATGGTTTGATTTTGGAAGGTTACTTGGTCATGTTAAGGTTGTCTTGATTCTAGAAATGTTAATCACAAGCTCATCACTTTCCCCCAGAGGATAGGGACTACAATTACATAAAAAATTTAGCAGGAAGTAGATTGATTTCCTATTAATAGTTTTTTATTATATTATTATTATTAATTTTAATGAATATTTACAGAGACTTTAGATTTCCATTCATTCATTTATGCACTTTTCGCCCTTCCTCCCCTCCCGCCCAAGTTCGCTCTTCTCTTTGAAAAGTAAAAGTCTTTCTTTGTTATACAATCCCTCCCTCCAAGTCTACTCCAATATACAGCCTTCGTTCTGGATTCATGTCATGACAATAATACCTAATCACATATCATTTTAAAACAGTTCTCTCCCTCATCTGTTTCAATGCAGTATACATAATTTATCCCATCTTTCTCAGTCTCCCTGCAACGCCGATGTCAGTCCTGTTTTACAACAGTGGCACTATGCAGTATTTGTCCTTTTATGACTGAGATATTTCACTCAGCATAATGTCCTCTAGGGTCACCCATTTTGAATAATATTGCATGCGTTCCTTGTTTTTCAATGCAGCGTAGTATTCCATTGTGTGAATATACCACAGCTTCTCTATCCATTTGTTTGTTGATGGGCATTTAGGTTGTTTCCAACTCCTTGCTATAGTGAACAAAGCAGCGATAAATATGGGTGTGCATTTATGTGCTTGGGTGGCAATTATGGTTCCTTTGGGGTCTATTCCCAATAGTAGAATTGCTGGGTCAAATGGTATTTCTATTCACGACTTTTTTGAGAAAGCTCTGCCCTGATTTCCACAGTGACTGCCCCATTTTACACTCCCACTAACAATGAATAAGGGTTCTACTTTCTCCACCACCTCGCCAGCATTTGTTGTTTGCTATTCTGTTAAATTTTACTATTTTTACTAGGCTAAGATGATTCTAATTACAATAAGTATATCTAATTATTTGTCAAACATCACATAATTTATTCTATTGCTTGCTTATGTAAGAGCTTTTCTCCTACTTATTCTAAATAGTTATTCATACTTAATATATCCTATTGCTTGCTTATATTTAAACTTCTCTCCTACTTAGTTAGCTAAAGATAACTAACTTACATCATCAAGCTTGCATCTATTATAGTGGTTATTTGTGTTTAGTCTTCTAAATATTTTTCAATCATATACCATTTGACAGCAACAGGGAAAAAAACATAAATACAAAACTTCTAAGTCCCAAGTTTTTACTTTTTCATCTCCTTTTTCTTGAAAGTCAAGTATTTTGCCTAAAGCCACTTGTTTCTTAAAATATTTTGCTAAACCTAGTTAATAACTGCCTACACATAAAGGTAATATTATTATTTAATACTTATTTTCCTACCAGAACTATTGTAAGTTTAATAGCTTTATGGTCAGCTTCCCAAATTATTAAAATAATATTTTTCCAAGTGCTTTTTCCTACTGTGTAGCACAGTCCTCTATTTTTTTATAGTTTCTTGTATCAGTTTCCTTACGACACTCTTTGTGCCCAGTAATCTAATACTAATTGCTTAGGCAGCCCTCCTGCGTGATTTAGTATTTCTGAAAACCCATTGGTAAACTATGGGTTGGTTTCAACTTAATGGCACAAAACAATGAATCTCAAATCTAGAATTTCCTTCTTTACAAATGCAAAACTAGCTGCCCTCCAAAAAAATATGATGTGAAAGTACACATAACCAAATCTTTACACTATCACCTTTCTCAGTCATTATCAGGAAAAAAAATGCCCGAAGAAATAAGTTGGACATGACCTACCTGGAGGGAATGAGGCAAGGGCTGGGAAACAGAGCCATACCCTGAAGGAGTTTACAACTGGGGATCACAAGATAATCATACTTACCAGGACAACCAGAATCCTTTCTTGAAAACTGAAATGAGCAGTATATTTCTGTGCTTGATATTTTTGTGTCTCCATGCACAGATTACAACTCCTGGAAGCTTCAATTGTTATCATCAACCTATGTTTCCCAAATATGCTTTGAACACTAATATCCTACCATCTCAGAGAGTAAGATAGAAGGCAAAGGTTATCAAGAGACAGTGTAGAAATACTCTATCCATATTAATTCTCTATGTATCAGTCTGTTTATATGACCATATATGAAAGGGAGATTGAAAAGCATAGTCTAGATGTGCTCTCTCTGAAGAATGAGAAAAAATAAAACCTTACACTAACAAGATTCAGAGTCATTGTTTATAGGGCCACTGTTGGTGGATTTGATGGCCAATAACAGCAACAAAACATTGCTTGATATAAATGAATTAGCACTTGCAGCCTGGTTATATTTATTGAAACATCTCATCTGATCCTTTGTTAATTCCTGGAGTATTGGTTTTTCTCCAATACTTTCATTTTGCACTGGATTTCTTTCTTCATTGCTATTGATTCTTGATAATGTTCAACTTTCTAAAATAGCTAAGCATTGATTGATCAACTCTATCTGTTTATAGTGACTGTGAATTTCTTGCATTTTTGTTGGATGCTTCTTGCCATTTAATATTTTATTCACAGAATCCTTCACTATTAAAACTTAAGATTTGACTATGATATGCCTGATTAAGGCTTTTTTTGTATTCCCATTCTTCTCAATGTTGGGCATAACTTGCTTTGATCCACACAGTGAAATGCCTTTGAATAATCAATATAACACAAATAAACTTGCATTTCTTGTAAAACAAACCAAACCAAACAAACAAACAAAACCTTAAGGCTTGAATCATTTCTTCAGTTCTTCCAGTTTGAGAAATACCAAGCATACTCTTTTTTTTAATTTGTGAAATTCTAGCATTTGCATATTTAATTAAAGTGCTTGGGGTTTTGTTTTTCGGGTTTTTGTTGTTGTTGTTTTTTAAATTTACCTCTTTTTTTACAGCATATTCTTTTTATTTAATTTTTTACTCATTCATTCATTGTTGCATACTTTCCTCCCTGCCCATCCATCCCCCAGTTAACTTCTCTATTTGAAAACAAAAAATTTTAAAAATCTTTCATTGTTATAAAATCTCCCACCCTCCCACAAGTCCACAGTCTACTTTACTACATATTTCTTGTTTTGTTTTTTTAAATAATCTATTCAATTATCTTCATCATTTAATCTAGTTAATTATCTTACTTCATCATTGCTTCCATTTGCTTCAGCTTCTTATATCTTAACACAATTTTCGTAGTCTCTTCTGACATCAGCTTTGGTGGTAGTGGTTTTTTTTCTTTCTTATTTATTCAATGACATTTTGCTTTCATCATGTGTGATATCTTTATGTTATTGCATTCATTTGATCTTTAGTCTTTAGTGTTCAAGGCATAAAATCTATTGTTGACAGATTGTCTAAATGACACTATACCAGATAATAATGACTCATTGTTTTGGAAGTAGATGTGCAGAGAGGAAGCAATTTTGATTCTTTTGGTTAATTACTGTCTAGTCAACTCTAACTCATATTCATCATACAATGAATTGAAGCTAGGCTGGATCCTGAACCATTCTTATAGTCTCTTGAGATTAAGTCCATTCTTACCATTATTGTGGAAATCCACCTAGTTGAGATTATTCCTCTCTTTCATTGACTACATTTTCAAACATGACATCCTTCTCCAAGGACAATCCTCTCCTGAAAAAACACCTGAAGTATACAAACATAGTCTCACCATCTTTTCCTCTAAGTAGCACCCTGGTTGTACTTTCAAGACAGATTTGTTTGTTCTTTTTACAGTATATTTAATACTTTTCCCCAACATCAAAATTCAAGGGCATCAATTCTTATTTGATCTTCCTTATTTTCATATACATGCAAAGTAATTGAAAATATAACATCTTGGGCCAAGCACAACTTAATCTTTTAACTGATATCCTTGATCTTTAGAAATTTAAAGAAGTCTTTCACAGCATCTTTGCCCAATTCAATGTCCTTTGATTTTCAACTGCTGTTTCCATGAATGTTGATAGGAAAGTCACTGATCATGACTGTGAAATTGTTGACAACTTGATCTCTTTCTCACTTACTGTTATCATGCATATTAGTTTAGTTTTGAAGATTTTTGGTGTGGTTTTTTCAATATATTTAACTAACCAAAAAGGGGGATAACATGATATAAGTTCCTGACTTCAAGGTGGGAAAATCTTGTGGCATGGTTGATGATGCTGAGAACACTCTACTGTATGGATTAAACCTAAGTTAGGTCTCCCTGAGACCATCTCTTGCTTGGCTCACCTCCTTCTCTCTTCTATTCCTCTATTAGTTTATTATGGTCCCTGTAAAAAAGCTGGGTAGATGGAAACAACATTAATTTATTTGCTCCATGTTCTCCTGGCTGGAAATCCAAATTTATGATGTCAGAAGGACCAGGGTCTCTCTGCAGCCTAGAAGGGAAAATTATCATTTCTTCTTACAAGAACTAGTATCTGTAGAAGTCCCTTTCTGCTTCCATTGATTCTTGACTGTCTTCTCCGTGAATCTTTCTACATCCATATGTCTTTTCTTCTTTTTATAATGGCATCAGTATTACTACATTATGCCTACCATTGGCAGCATACTCATTAACAACCTGTCTTATACAGATGACACAACATTATTGCAGAAAGTGAAGAAGACTTATAGTACTTAACTGCAGAAGAACAAAGACTACAACCTTCAATATGGGTTACATCTCAACATCAAGAAAACAAAAGTCCTCGCCACTCAATCAATAGGCAATATCAAAATAGTCGGAGAAAAGATTGAAGTTGTCAATGATTTCATTTTACTTGGATCTACAATCAACACCTTTGATAGCAACAGTCAAGAAATCAGAAGACATATTGTCTTAGGGAAATCTGTTGTCAAGGATCTCACCAATGTTCTAAAGAATAAGGATGTCAGTTTAAAGACTAAGATATGCCTTGTGCAAGATATGACATTTTCAATTGCTTTTTTTTGCAACTGAATGTTATGCAATAAATAAGGAATATGGAAGAATTGATGTTTTTGAGTTGTAGTGTTGGTGAAGACTATTGAATGTGCTATATACTGCTTAAAGAAAAATTAAGTCTGTCTTGAAGGTAGTGCAACCAGAATGTTCCTTATAGACAATTATGATGACACTTCATCTCACTTACTTTGAGTATATTTTCAGGAGAAATGGGTCTTTACGGGGAGACATCATTCTCAAAAAGTTAGAGTCAGTGGAAGAGATGAAAAATCCCAGTGAGATGAATTGATTCAGTGACCACCACCGTGGGCTTGTACATGACATGGGCTTGAGATACTAAGAATGATACAGAAGAGAGGAAGGTTAAGATCTCTTATTATAGGGTCACTATGAGTCATAATAGACTCAGAAACAACTAACAAAAACAAAAAAACAGCAACAACGACTACTCTGCAGTAACAACAGCCTCTCTGGTATGACAAAATTCTCAGCAGATTTTTCCACATAAGGCATATTTTTTAAACAATCATTACTTCTCCTTTGTATTCAACTTTAGTATTTCCATCACAAGTAGTTATCAAAGCATTTTTTTTTAATTTAGGTTGTTTATTTTTCATTTCAATGAACATCTACAGAGATTTTGGGATTCCATTCATTCATTGTTGCATCCTTCTCCCTGCACAAACCCCTCCCCCCCCATTTGCTCCTCTCCTTGAAAAGCAAAAGAAAAACTCCCTCATTGGTACACAATCCCCCCACACCTCCCCAAACCCCACCCCCTACCCCCAAATATAATCCACTCTGCAACCCTCATTGCATACTCCTATGATAAAAATAATGCCCTAAAATATAATACTTTTAGACTATTCTCTCCCCCATAGACTTCAATGCAGTAAACATATTTCATCCAGTTTTTCTCGAAGCATTTTTATTCTGTATTTGTTCAATTTCAAACTGCAGAAGTTGGCAAATAATTCTTTTCAATGTCTGCATTGTCAGCTTTATTGATTGGTGCATAAATTTGAATAAGCATTATATAAGCAAGTGTTCTTTGAATGCATATGAATATAATTCTAACACTAACAACAATATAATACAGACTGGAGCTAGAAATGATGGGATTTCTATAGAACCAATGACTTATTTCAAATATATTTTCAACATCATTAATATGAACTATACATGTGTACCTTGTTGGAATGACATAAATATGAATAAAATAAACTACATTTCTCATTGTAAAAAGAGCAAGAACCATGTGGGAAGGCCACATCTAACTTCACAAAGGAGAGCTCCTCGCTCAATAGCATCAGGAACACAAAACCAATCCCCATGAAGTCAGACATGTTTCCCCATGCACCTGTGCCTCCTTCTACTCATCTCAACACCAATTTTGCTGCTTTACTGGGTCTAAAATCCTAGGTTATAGCTCACTTAACACAAAGAACCGTGATGGGGAAGTCAACAGGTTATAATCCAGATTAGTAGCAGAATACAGTCAGAACAGCTTCCAAAATGTGGACACAGGCACCTCAGCCTTTAGCCTCTTGGGTTTAGATAAGTGTTACAAAGTTCTCAATCCTGCAATATTAGCTCTCCACATGCCAAATTGTCCAAAATCTTGGACAAAGTCTCTTAGCTTAGTTCTGGTTGGTGGGTGACGGGTTGGTGGGAGGGTAGCAGCCAGCTCCTTCTCATGTCAGGTCTCTCTAGTCTTCTGCTTCAGCCATGATGCTGCTGCCATAGGTGTGACTGAAACAAGAATGTCTGCTCCTGAAGGGAGTCCTACATTTTTTTGCTGCTGCTGCTGCTGTTTATTTTATTGATGAAACTAGCAAACCCCTAGTAGATTGGTGAGACTGACCAAAACCCTTGTGGAATACTGAGATAAACAGTCTCCTTGTGAACATGTCCTGTGCACATACTCTCCCCCATCCACATGTCAGAGTGAAGTTCACTGATTAGGGAAACTGTATTGAAAGATAAACGTGAAGAACATACTCTGGCTTTTCTAACCATATATGGGTATAACTTTCATCTATGAAAAATGAACTCTCTCCTTAAAATATTATATATATATTCATGAAAATGTGTGTAAGCCAGCAACTTCATGCCTCATGCTTTGATATTCCCTTTTTTATGTTGCTGTTGTTGTAGTTAAGTGCATCGAGTCATAGAAGAGTCATAGTAACCCTACGAACAAAAGACCTGAATACTTGTATAACTTTCATCCTTTCTCCAAGTTCATAGAGTTTCCAGAAGGAAGCTATTTCAGAAGTGAATGTCACTCCCACTTCCAAGCTTTTTTTAATCAGGGAGCTCCACCAAACACTGTCCCCCATGGGTAACCATTATCACATTTGACACATCAGTGTCACAGTGTTCAGAATCACAGCTGCCATGAGCTACCTCTGTACAGCAATGCACAGACCAGTGGTACACCACTTAGAAGAAAGAATATTTGACCAAAAACAATTAAAACCAAGCCTGAGAGACGCAAATTAATATCACCCACCTTTGGCTTAGTAACATCACTTTCTGTCCACTAGACCAACTGGGCTTTCTCATTGTTGTTGTTGTTGTTGATAAGTGTCATTGAGTCGTAGAAGACTCATAGAGACTCTATGATATAATTTCTGACTTACCCGGTTCTATCAAACCAGTACTCTGAGGGACAAAGCATATTACTTTCTAAGAAGAATCTTCTGTTCAAGGTAGAACATTTAACATCTATATCCATAAGCAAATTTCAGTCAATAATACACCATCAGTTTACAGCAACCAACATTAACTCACAGCGCGGAACATCTTACCTTCATCCGCTAGCATTCTGGTGAACTCATTTCCAGTTACAAGTTTCTATATCCAGATTGACATCAGTTTCAAACTCGAGAGTACATACTTCTTTCTGTTTTTAAGATCAGCTGTTTTTTTCACTCAATCTTAGCCCCCCACATGAGTTCAAGTCAACAAGATAGGACTGTTCTTTGTACACCAATCA
>NW_006399925.1:6114370-6116153 GCF_000299155.1 Elephantulus edwardii
AAGAAATTGCAAAGACTGTGCCTGGCTCAGGTGCATCTTAGTCTTCATTCTGAAGATGTCCTTGATAACAGACATTCCCAGTGCAACTAATCTTTTGCTATTGCCAAGAGTGTTGATTGTGGAACCAAGAAAGTTGAAATTGTTAACAATCTCAGTCTCTTCATCTATCCTGATGCTGTCCAACTTAGTTCCCCAATAAACTTTATTTTCAGTACCACAACTGTCTGTGAGTCAATAATAAATGAACCTCTTGCTACTCCTGTGGTTCTAGAGGAACCATGGGTCTGGGCTATGGGCCCTTTATCTACGTTTTACTCTGAGACAGTGAGAGGTTGAGCTCTTCTCATTCACTGTGTCTTTTTTCAGAGATTCTAATTTGTTATTCTTTAGACAGAATAATAGCATACTACGGTTAATATTAAGAAGAATAAGAATTCAAGAACCTGGAAAAGTGTCTGATCTGTATCCTTTTTCCATACCTATTCAATCTGTATACTGACCAAAACTTTGAAAAAGTTAGACTTGAAAAAGCTAGAGTGGCACCAGAATTGGAGGAAGACTTTTCAATAATCTATGTTATGCAAATGATACAACTTTTTGCTTACTGAGAGCAAGAAGGACTTGAGGTACTTGCTGGAGAGTATCAGGGAATGCAGCCTTCAATATGGATTATGCCTCCACATCAAGAAAACAAAAGTCTTTACCACTGGGCCAATGAACAACATCATGGTAGATGGGGAAGATTAAAACTGTTAATTATTAACTTGGATCTACAATTAACACCATTGGTACCAGCAGTTAGGTGGTACAGAGGCATGTAGCATTGGGAAGGTCTGCTTTGAGGGACCTCTTCAAAACCCTGAAGGGTGATGTTGTCAATATAAAGACCGATGTATATCTGATTCAAGTCATAGTCTTTCTAATCATCTGCTTAGTATCCGAGAATTAAAAAAAATAAGTAAGGATAACAGAGTCTTGACAAATTTTCTTTGAATTTTGGTGTTGGAGAAGGATCTTGAATATCTCATAACTTGCCAAAAATACAAACAAGTATGTCTTGGAGAAAGTAAAACTGGAAGTGCATATCGCAGGGAAGGATGGTTAAGCTTTGTCTCACATACTTTGGGCAAGTTGCTACAAGAGACTATTTCCTGGAAAGGAACATCGTGGTTGAAAAGGTGGAGAGTTAGTGAAAGAGAGAAAGACCCTCAAGGAGATGGATGTGCACAGTGACTACACGAATGGGCTCAAGTGTGTCAAAGATAATGAGATTGGTCAAGAATAGGAGAGTTCTGATCTATACTTCATAAAGTCACGTTCAGTTGTACTTGATGATACTTAATAACAACAGAACATGTTTGATTGTTTTATATTTTATTAACTGCTTTTATGGGTTGTTTGTTGTATGTATTGTCAGTTGCTTGCGACTCATAACGACCCTATGTACAACAGCCCTGAAATCTGCTCTGTTCTGGGCCGGCTTTCATACTAAGGTGACTTGTATCCTTTTGATGCTTGAATCTCTCTCACTGGTGTTTTAAAAACTAGCAGCGTAAACCATGTTGAAAAGATTTCAGCAGAGCTTACAGACTAAGAAAGACCAAGAAGCAGGACTGGCCATCTAGTTCTGATACAACATGTCATCAAAAACACTATGTAATATTTGAAATACTGTTTCTATGTCTACTCCATTAATGAAAAATGACTATATGAAATTAAACTTTCCATCAGATAGTGTAAAATCTGCAGGCACATACACAAACAATTGCAAAATAATTAGTTA
>NW_006399925.1:6117214-6119527 GCF_000299155.1 Elephantulus edwardii
CATCTGAATGTCTTCTTTGGTGAAGTGTCTGTTCATATCCTGTGACCATTTTTCAATTGGATTATTTACCTTTATCTTGTGGTGCTCAAGTATTTTATAAATTCTAGATATAAATCCCTTATCTGACATGTCATTCCCAGATACTTTTTCCCAGTCTGTGGCTTCCCTTTTTACCCTGTTGGAGAAGTCTCTTAATTGATGATATATAAGAATGAGAAGTCTCGGAAAATAGGGTACACGTGTGCTTCAAAATATAATATTTTAATCTGCTACTGGAAAGCAGCAGAAAAATGGCTTTTAAAAAGATATAACTTTTATGTAGGACACTTCCTAGTGGGTCCCCTACCCCATATTAATTGGCAATAATTCAAAGAGATAATCAGTCCTATTGACTTAAAGAATCAAAAAGAGGTATGGAAAATGTCAGAAGTAAAATCACATACTTTTGCATTGGCTTAGCACCAAGCATTGTACCAGGCATTGTAATTAAGATTTACATAGTTTCTCTTCAGTACTCTAGAGAGGTCCCTGACAATAGACTTTCTCAATGCTATTTGTGTTTGAATTTCTTGATTTCTGGTGCCAAGAGTGTTGATTGTGAAACCAAGTAAACTGAGGTCATAAATTATTTCAATCTCTTCTCCATCCATCACACAGCTGCTAATTGGCCCAGTGGTGACAATCTTTGTTCTCTTAATGTTGACCTTCAATCCATATTAAAGACTGTAGTGCTTGACCTGCTGCTGCAAATTTCTCATGTCCTCTTCAATTTCAGCAAGGAAGGTTGTGTCATCTGCATCATGCAGATTGTTAATGAGTCTTTCTCCCATCTTGATGTCACATTTCTCCTCATAAAGTCCAGCTTCCCAGATGATCTGTTCTTCATATAAATTAAAAAGGTATGGGTATAGGATGCATCCCTGACACACACTGTTCTTGAACCTGAACCATGCAGTGCTTCCCTCCTTTATTCTGACTACATTTTCCTGGTCCAACTACAGGTTTTACAAGAGCATAATTAATTTTCTTGGATTCCCATACTTCTCAAGGTTAGCCACAATGCTTTGTGATCTACACAGTCAGATACCTTTGCATAATCATTGAAACACATATAGATATACCTCTGGTACTCTCTGCTTTCAGCCAAGATCCATCTAACGTTGGTGATGTCCCTAGTGTTATGGTCTTTTTTAAATCTAGCCTGCATATATGACAGCTCTCTGCTGATTCTAGTCGTCGTTTCTGGGTAATCTTAGGCAGGATCTTGCTTGTGTGTGATATTAGTGATATTTATTTTCCAATAATCTCCATATTCTGTTGGATCACCATTTTTTGGAATGGGAATAAATACAGACCTTTTCCATTCAGTTGTTCAGGGAGCTTTCCTCCACATCTTTTGATATATGTGCTGAGCTTGTCCAGGGCAGCATCTGTTTGCTGAAGTTTATCAGCTGGTATTCCATCAACTCCTGGGGCCTTGTTTTTTGCTAGTTCCTTCAGAGCAACATGAACTTCCACCATCATAATAGGCTCTTGATCATATGTTGTTTCATGAAATTCTGTGTCACCAATTATTTTTGGTATAGTACTTCTGTGTACTCCTTCCATTTTCTTTTGATGCTTCTGGGGTTATTCAACATTCTGCCTTCAGAAAGTAAGTAATTGAAACACAAGACTTAAATTTGTCCTGCAGTTCCTTCAGCATAAGAAATCCCGAGTGAGTTCATCGCTTTTGATTTTTCTGACTCTAGATCCTTGCACATTTCATTTTATTCCTTGCTTTGTCTTCCCATGCTGCCTTTTGAAATCTTCCATTCAGCCCCTAAAATTCTTGATTTCTTCTCCTTGCTTTGCTTGACTTTGCTCCTCGGTGTTGTAGTGCAATAACCAGACTCTCTTCTAACATCATCTTGGCCTTTTTTGTTCTCCTTTGTCTCTGCAATGACTTTTTTGCATTCTTCCTGGATGATATTCTTGATATCCTCCCACAACTCATCTGATCTTTGCTCATTAGTTCTCAAGGCTTCAAAACTGTTCCTGAAATTCTGGTGATAGACTTCAGGTCAAACTTTTGATCTTGTAGATTTGATTTAATTTTCTTCAGTTTCAGTTTGAAATTGCATATGAATAGTTAATTGTCTGTTCCACTATCAGAACCTGGTCTGGTTTTCACAACTGATATTGAGTTTCTCCAGTGATTTTTTTTTTCCACAGATGTGGTCAATCTGAATCCTGTGTAGACCATCAAGGGAAGTCCACATATATAGTCACTGTTTATGCTTCTTATAAAAGGTGTTTACAATGATTGTACAA
>NW_006399925.1:6119627-6121067 GCF_000299155.1 Elephantulus edwardii
CTAGTCCATGCTTTTTGAATAGTGATTCTTCTACCTTGTTCCCAACTATTGCATTCTAGTCACCTATTATTATCAAAGTATCTTAGTTGCAAAAAAGTTGGTAGAAATCTATTTCCTCCTCTTTGGTTTTACCTTCTGATGCATATATTTGAATGATAGTGGTATTAACAGATCTATCTTGTATGCATGTGAATATCATCCTGTCACTCAAAACATTCTATCTCAAGATGGATCTAGAAATGGTCTTTTTAACTATGAAAGCAACTCCATTTTCCCTCACCTTTTCACCTCCAGCATAGTAAATCATATGATTGATTATCTGATCAAAATATCCCATGCTAACTCATTTCATTTCACCAATACCTACTATGTAAATAATTATGCATTTCATTTTTCCAACAATATATATGTGTAAAGGGAACTCTGTTGTCCTCGTGGCAAGAAGCTGTGCTGCAATTCTGAAGTAACACAGTTCAAGTCCACCAGCTGCTCTGAGAGAGAAGAATGGGCAATCTCCTCCTCCCATATGATTAACTTCCTTTGAAAACCCACAGCCATAGGTTGGTTCCAATTCTACAGTACACTATGTGTGTGTGTGTATATATGTATGTGTATATGTATGTAGATATATATAGATATATATGTGTATATGTATATATGTATATATATATACACATACATATATATGAAAAGAGGGCATTAGAAGTGAAAATTAATAAATAGATTATTTGAGAAAGGCAATATTCAATTAAAAAAGGGGGTGTTGGTCAGATATTTTAATTATATATCTCTATCTCTATCTATATTGTTGTTATGGGCCCACTCATAGAGAACTCTGCCCCACTTTTTCAGAGTCTGTTACTTGTACAGGAGGATATACATATATACATGTTGTCGTTATGTGTTGTTGATTTGACTATGACTCACAGCAACCCTATGCACAATAGTTCTGAAACAAGCAGCTGCTGGATGGAGGTCATGGCTGCCCAGCCAATCAGAGGTCAATCCAGTCCTGGCATCTGGAGGTTGTTCCTGACATATATTCATAGACACACAGATACACACATATATTCAAATGCCTTAAGCTCACTATCTCAGTTTTTGTTCTTGTCATAAAGATCTTCTGTTTAATTTTAATATAATTGCTAAATCAAGAATATTGCTAAAATCTCTGTCTCTCTCTCTGTGCATTTGTGTGTGTGTGTGTGTGTATAAATTAAAAGTTATGATTGAGAGAGAGAGATACATAGAGACATATAGAGATATATAGATGTTGTTGTTGTAGACCATCACATAACTTATCCCATATTTTCTCACCCTACACCCCTTTTCTCACAAATGTAGCCTAGTTAGATGTGGAAAAGGATCCTGTTACATATCTTCTATATTTGTTACTCTTTTACAAAAAATATTACTCTGATTTTTAAATACTTTTCTTAT
>NW_006399925.1:6121367-6123324 GCF_000299155.1 Elephantulus edwardii
TCGAGCACCACTCATAGCAACCCTATGAACAAAAAGCTGGAAGCCCCTCAACAACTATCAACATTTATCAAAGATTATAGAGTTTCTGGAGGCAAATTATTTAGGAAGTGGATACTACTACTGCTTCCATACTTTTCATACATGTAAAGGCACAATAGGTCAAGAAGACATAACTTGGTCAACATTTATGCACCAAATAATAGACCTGAAAATACATAAAACAATGGTTAACAGAACTGAAGAGAGAAATAGATAGCACCATGATAGTAGTAAGAGATTTCAATACACCATTCTCACCAAAGGATAGGTCAACTATAAAAAAATCTCAACAAAGATACATAAGATCTAAACTATACAATCAGTAAACTTGATCTTGTGGATTATTCAGGGTACTGCACCCAACTAAAACTCAATTCATTTTCTTCTCAAGGGCACATGGTACATTCTCCAGAATCAATCATATTTTAGGACAAAAAACAAGCCTCAAAAAATTCAAAAAACATTGAAATAATAATACAAAGCATCTTCTCAGACCACAATGCCATAAGACTAGAAATTAACCACAAGAGAATAAAGCTTACAAAACCACTCATGTGGAAACTAAATAGCTCTATATTCTAGAATATGATTGAGTTATAAAATAAATAAATAATGAAATAAAAATGTTCCCTAAAACAAATAATAATGAAAATATAACTTGTCTAAACCTCTGGGACGCAGCTAAGGCAGTCCTCAGGGGTCAGTTCAGAACAATTGGCACACACATATAAAAGAAAGAAGACTTAATGACCTAAGTCAACAACTTCAGTAAATTGAAAAATAACAACGATCTAATCTGACAGTCTCTAGAAGAAAAGAAATTATAAGGACAAGAGATAAAATCAATGATATAGATAACAGAAAACCAGTTGAAACCATCAGTAAGACCAGGAGTTGGTTTTTCAAAATGGTCAATAAAATTGATAAACCACTAGCAAACTTAACAAAAGGCAGGGGAGAAGAGAGAGAAAACACAGATAAGAAGATTAAGAAATGATTGCATTAACAACACAATAGAAACAGAGAAAATTAAATAAATAATATCAGAATACTATGAAAAGCTATATTCTGGTAAATTAGAAAAACTAAAATAAATGGACAAATTCCTTGAAACACATTCCCTACACATATTTACAAGCACAGATATAGAACACTTGCACAGACCCATCACAAAAGAAGACATTGAGATGGTCGTAAGAAGACTTCCACATAAGGAAAGTCCTGGACCAGTTGGCTTCACAGCTGAATTCTACCAAACATTCTGAAAGGACTTAGCACCAATTCTACTTAAATTATATCAAAAAATTGAAAAAGAAGGAATACTTCCAGAGTAATTTTATGAAGTAAGGATAACCCTAATACCAAAATCAGGCAAAGATATTACCAAGAAAGAAAACTACAGACCAATATCTCTCATGAATATAGATGAAAAATCTTTAGCAAAATCCTAGCCAATGAAATCCAAAAGCACTTTGAAATAATTCTCTCTGACCAAGTGAGTTTCATAACAGGTGTGCAAGAATGGTACAACAGAAGAAAAGCAATCAGCGTAACTCACTTTATTAACAAAATAAATAACAAGAACCATATGATCTGAGCAATTGATGCAGAAAAGGATTTGGCAAAATGCAATACCCTTCCTGATTAAGACACAACAAAATTGGAATAGAAGATAATTTCCTCAACTTAATGAAAAGTATACATGCAAAACCAAGAGTCAACATCATCCTCAATAGAGAAAGACATTTAAACGTGTTTTCCTAGTGAACAGAAACCAGCAAGGATACCCACTATCACCATTTTTATTCTGTATTGTATTGGAAGTGATCGCTGGAGCAATACAACTAGAGAAGAAAATAAAAGGCATCCAAATCAGCAAAGAGATGGTTAAACTGTCACTCTGTGAAAATGATATGAT
>NW_006399925.1:6123620-6129317 GCF_000299155.1 Elephantulus edwardii
TCAAGAAGATTGGAAGGGAAATTATACGTTTATTTGGAGAGGAAAGAGACCCCAAATAAGAAAACCACTTTTGAGAAACATAAATGGGTAGGAGGTACAGCACTTTTTGACTTCAAAACTTACTACGCAGCAGTAGTAACCAAAACAGAATGGTGCTGGTACAATGACAAGCACATACACCAATGGAAGAAAACTGAGAACCCAGAAATAGACTCAACTATGTACAGTCAACTGATACTTGACAAAGAAATCAAAGTTATCAAATGGGGAGATGACAACTTCTTCAACAAATGGTGCTGGCAAAATTGACTTTTACCTACAGAAAGCTGAAACAGGATCCACATCTCACACCAGCCACAAAAATCAACTCAAGGTGGAACAGAGACCTGGGAGTAAAGCCTAGAATCAAAAAGTTCATAAGAGACAAACTGGGATCAAGCTTAGAAGGCCTAGTCTGTGCCATAGAGACTACCAGATACAACCAGAAATGCACAATCTGAAGAGGATAAACTTGATGCATGGGGCCTTCTAAAGAGTAAATCTCTGTGTGCATTAAAAACTTTTTCCAACAGGGTGAAAAGAAAGCCCACTGACTGGGGAAAAAAATATTTGTGATAATACCATTTTAGACAAGAGTCTTATAATAAAAGTTTACAGAATATTCCTGGAACTACACAAGAAAAAGACTGAACCCAATTACAAAATGGGCAAAAGACATGAAAAGAATTTTCACAGAGGAAAATTTTTGAACGGCCAACTGACACATGAAGAAAAGTTCTAAATCACTGTCAATAAGAGAGTTGCAATTCAAAACCACAATGAGATACTATCTCACTTCTGTAACAGTGGCAGTGTTTAACAGGACAGCAAGTAATAAATATTGGAGAGGATGTGGTGAGAGGAACTTTTATACATTGCTGGTGGGATTGTAAAATGGTACAACCACTCTGGAAGGTAGTTTGGTGCTTCCTCAAAAAGCTGAACATAGAAATTCCACATGACCCAGTTAGTCCACTGCTCAGTATATACCCTGAAAAAATGAAAACTGAAGCACAGAGACTTGTACATCAATGTTCATAGCCGCTTTATTAAATATCACAAGAATGTGGAAACAGCCCAGATGTTCAACCACAATCTGGTGCATTCATACAATGTAATATTATGCACCACACAGGAGCAATGATTTTGTAAATTATTACCTAACTTGGGATGGACTGAAGAGCATTATTCTGAGTGAACTAACTCAGTCCCACAAGAACAAATACTGTATAAGACCGTTATTGTAGAATGAGTATGAGGATCCAAGGGGCCGGGGAGGGTGGATGCAGAGGGATGAGGATGTACAGGGCTGGTGTCTGTGTGTATTAACCGTGGGGTTGTACAATTTGGTGGGTGGGGGTTAGTGAGGGAAATAGAAGAATCTTGTCTGAAAAACAATGTATTACAATTTTGTAAATAAACTGGTATAATAATTTTTTTAAAAAATTAATAAAAATAAATGCGGGAAGTGAACAGCAGTACCCTACAGCCCCACTTTGTCATTGTTTTAAAGTGGACTCACACACACACACACACACACACACACACACACACACACACACATTCTGTAAATATAACAGCTTAGCAATATTTTCTAATTAATTACTTGCATTTTCCTCATTATAATTTACATGCTTTGATTTGTAAGTAAAAAATGGAAAGGTGCCTCTCTGAGGATGAAACTGGACCTATCATGTATTAACTGTCTTATACACCACTGAGCCTACTGGCAACTCTGTGATAAAAGGAGAAGACATTGAGATTTTTAACAATTTCAGGTTGTTCATCTCCCCAATCACCACTCTTGGCAGCATAAGTCAGAAAATTTAAAAACAAAAAAAAAAAAAAAAGAAAAGAAACCAAACTAATTGAATTGGGGAAATCTATTGTCAGGGACTTTTTCAAAGTGCTAAACAGTAATGATTTCAGTCTAGGGACTAAGGTGCACCTGATCCAGGCCAAGGTCTTTGCAGCTACTTGCTATGCATCAGAAAGCTGGGCAATGACTAAGGGTGATAGAAGAGGAATTGATGCCTTTTAGTTGTTTTGCTGGAGAACAGTATTGAACATACCATGGACTGTCAGGAGAACAAATAGGTTAATATTGGAGAAAGGGAAACCAACTTTCTCCTTGGAGGCTAGGATTTTGAAATTCTGTCTCACATACTTTGGGTATATGGCCAAGAGGGACCAGTGCTTGGAGAAAGACATCATGCTTAGAAGGATGGAGGGATGGCACAGGATTGGAAGACCCTGAATGAGATGAATTCACTCAGTGACTGAGGTAATGTGGGTGGATGTGTTGGAATCAGTGACATTGGCTCAGGATAGGATAGATTTAAAAGCTATTGTACATAGTGTTACTATGAGTTACATTCAACTCAATGGCACACAACAACAACATATTCATTAAAAGTTTGTACGATTAATAAGTAAGACTGAAGAATTGACACCTATAAATTATGGTGTTGGCAAACAATATTGACTATCATGGACAGTCAGAAGGACAAATAAATCATTTTAGCCATAATTCTTCCTAGATGTAAGGGGCACAGAACCTGGCCTCACTTACCTTGAAAATTTTGTCAGAAAAGACCAGTCCCTGGAATAAAAACATGGTGCTTGGTAATGAATCAATGAAAAAAGATAGAGAGTTCCCTTAGGAAATGGACTGATATGGTGGCTACAAAAATGAGATAAATGCAGTAAGGATTGTGAGAATGAGACTGGATAATGTTTCATTCTATTTTACGTGTCCTTGCTAGGGGTGAGAAACAGCTTGTTGGCACCAAGTCTTTATTAAAGTGACCGTGTTAAAAATGAAAGATTGTAAGTGTGTATGGGGGGGAAACTCAACCAAAACAAACTTCCAACAGTTGCAGAGTAATTAAAAAAAATTATCTGTGGTATGTTATATATACAGCATGATATTATTAACCAAAATAATATATCATGTTAATTTTGCCTAAGAAATTTATCTTAATTAGCAAGTGCATGCCCAGGGTGAACCAGCGTAGACAAAAATAATTCCATTCCAGCTCATACTGATCTTACACTGAGTTTCTAATCCTTTAAATATGAGAGGAGATTGCCCATCTTTCTCCATGAAATGGCCTGGTAAATTTGAAATGACAAAAAGAAAAAATTGTGATAACCTTACATTTAGCAGCCTGACTTACTATGTACTGTGACTCTAAGGCTCCATAGGGCATATAATAACGGATAAAAACTAATCCTCTGATACTACAGTAGACTCAGATAGTAAGGAGAAAGGTGTTTCTTTTCAGACGTTGTTATATGCCATGAGCTGGAACGACTGACTGACTCATAGTGGGTTTTCAGAGGCTGTAATTACACAGGAGGAGACTGCTTATCTTTCTCTCATGGAGTGCTGGTAGATTAGAACTGTCTGCCTTTGAACTGGTAGTGCAACTCCTTACCACAATGCCACCTGAAAAGATCTGGTTAATGTAAGCTAAAAAGTTCATCCTCCAACTTGGTTTTAAACAGGAACAAGGGTAACATCTGATTGAGTTTGGAGGACTGACAGTAAATATTGGCTGTATAGAGAACAGATCTGTGAAACCAAACTACTTTTTGAGATCACAAAATACGCAACAATGAAACAATTATACTTGACACAAATAATCACACTTTGCTTATTTTAAAGATATGATGACTGATTTCTCTATTTCTTACATATACTTTGCATGGACTCTAATGATTAGATACAAGTACTCTTTGGTATAGATTATGCATGTATTCAAATACTTGAAAGCTCTTAGAGCCAGAACCTGATGAGCAGTATAGATTTTCACTGAGAAATTAACTGAATGCCAGCTGTGTACAAACATGATTAGGACAGAGAACTAGATGGAACATGAGAGCATTAAATGCAGAAAAAAATTTGTTGTGTCAAGGCAGGCAGTTTTTCATTTAGAGGTTTGAAAGTAACAAATAAGCAAGATCTGAAACATTTTAAGAGATATATTTTAACCTTGAGGTTAGGGATGACTTTAATTTACAGCTAGGGAAAACAGAATTCTCCATATTTTCTCCCCAGAAGAAAATTCCCCATTTTCACTACACATGAGAATAAACGTTAAGCTTGTACTGTGTATTTTAAATAGATACATCAGATCATAGTAACAAAATAATCCATTCATGCTTATATTTGACTATTTTCTTTAATATCTTATTAAAATTACTAAGCAGAAAATAGGTCTTTCAATCATACAAATAACAATTGTGGCTGTACATTCTCACTTTGTGCTCTACTTGGATTTATTTAATTAGTGCTAAAGGAAATCTCAATTATAGGACCAGAGTGCTTCAGACTGGCAATTGACTTTATGACAATGTGCATCTAAATGAAGCTCCAGCAAAAAAGACTTGTGTGAATAGTCTGCATGTGAAAATAATGATCGTAACTTACTGTCACTTGGGGATTCTTCCCTTGCTGGGAACTAAGGGACATTCTGCTGAAAGTCAGCCCATATGCTCAAAGGTCATGATTCTCTGACTTAGGCTCACATTTATCACAGGGATAAGATAAGACCCACTTTCTGTGAAAAGGTCAGCTTCAGAAAGAGCATCAGAATCAGTGTGTCAGCTGGTCTCTGGTGACTTTATTATGTGCTGCACATTCTTTATAGCCTGTCTTTGAAACCACCTGTCTAGTGCACTTCCCGCTTGTGACAATAACAGTTCTACCATCCCACTGACACCACTCTAATTAGGACTAAACTTCATCTACTGAGATTACCTGTCTCTTTGGCATATTGCCATCTAAACAGCCAATCGGCACTGCATTGCCATTTTAATAAGGGAAGAAGAAGTACATCTTTCCCCCCTCAGATATATAATTACTGAAAGTAGGAGAAGGGTTAATGGAAGACACTGCCTTATGGTTAGTGCTCATTTGAATAAAAATGGGGACACTAAGAGAGCTCTGTGTTCTGACTGGTGTTATTATAAACCTGAAGTGTCAAAATAGAAAGATGCAGGATTTTCTCTTTGAAGCACCAAATAAAATATCCCTAATTTTGTACACAGGGACTTAAACTTTATTATGTCCCATTCATTGATGTTATGCTCTGGACTGCACCTTTGGAGGAAGATTATTTTGTGTCATTGAAGGAGAAATTTGCAGAAATTCAAAGGAGAAAGAGAGAAATACAAGTCTAGAATTGCTTAGAAAATAACTCCTGAGAAGCAAAGGTCATTTATTCTTGCAATTAATGATAAAAGGGGTTTGTTTTATATTCATAATGCCATTTTGGTTCATAATTGTGATTATCTAGAGCCAACAATCATGTAATTTCCTTGAAAAGAGTGAAATAATATTTGAAACTATTTAAAATATTTTCTATTAAAGAATCTCTATAAATGAGGCAAACAACAATAAATAATAATAATAAAACAAAAAATTACCACCTTTTAATCTCTAAGTTACGTAATTAAACCTCAACACTTAACCAAAAAAAGGTAAGATATTTTTCACATTCTATTTCACAGACTTTGTAAATTTTATTACAATACTAGTTTTAAGGTTTTACGTGTATCGATAAAGATTATAGAATTATGATTAATTGAGATATATCATTCTAGTTTGTTTAGTGAGTAGGCAAACAATTATCAAATAGTATAATCATTTAT
>NW_006399925.1:6129883-6132630 GCF_000299155.1 Elephantulus edwardii
ACTCATTGTGACTTCATGAACAAAAGACCTAATGCCTTTCTATACGTTTCTCCAAGTTCACAGTATTTCCAGAGGCATGTGATTTAGGAAGTGGATGCCACTCTTGCTTCCAAACCTGTCCTATAACTGGGAGCTCCATCAAACACTGTCCACATTGAGAAACCATTATTGTATTTGATACCCCAATGGCACAGGTTCAGGACCACAGCAAACCCAGATTACCTCTATACAGAAAATTGACAAGGAGTGATGTACGAAGTGGAAGAAAGTTCCTCAAAAATATAGCAACACTAGTATCACTTAACAGTGTTTATGTGTTGTCAAATCAAATACATAGAGGCCGTATGAACAAAAGGAATGAATTCTGTTCTAGAATTAATGTCATTTCTTTATGTTTATGGAGTTTATAGTTTCCAGAGGTTTAGGAAGTGGATGCCACTCTTTCTTTCAAAACTGAATCAATCTGAAAGCACCTCCAGACAGTGTCTATGATAGGTAATCATCGTGGCACACCACATATAAAAAAAAATCCTTACATTAATGCAAGTGCTTGAAAATTAAAGAAAATGTAAAATTCTCACTGATTTTTAAATTACATTTTATTTAGAATGTTTACACTTTTACTTAACTGTTTATCATAAATGAGTATTTTACTTTGTTTGTTTCTTTGTTTATTTTGTATTGATTTTTAATTTCCTTGCTGCTAGTGCCAAGAATGTTGACCATGGAGCCAAGCAAACTAAAGCAGTTTACAATCTAAGTCTCTTCACCATCATCACGATGTTTCCATTTGGCCCAGTGGTGAGAATCTTTGTTTTCTTGATATTGAACTTCAGTCCATATCGAAGGCTACAGTCTTTGAATCTTTGCAACAAGTGCTTCAGGTCCTCTTCAGTTTAATCAGCAGGGTAGTGTTATCTGCATAATACAGATTGTTGATGAGTCTTCCTCTAATCTCAATGCCACATTTCTCCTCATAGAGTCCAGCCTCCCAGATAACCTGTTCTACATTTAGATTGAAAATGTATGGAGATAGGAAACACCCCTGGTGTGCGTTCACACTTCACAATTTTGAACCATACAGTGTTTCCCTGCTTTGTCTAATAAGTGCTTCCTAGTCCAAATATATCTTTTCCATAAGCATGATCAATTGTTCTGGGATTCCCATTCTTCTCAGAGTTAACCAAAATTAAAAGAAATATTGTGTTGCAAAAGTCTGCTGTTAGACCTTTCCAAACTACTGAAGAGCAATGATGTCAGTCTGGAGACTAAGGCCATGGTCATTGCAATCATTTGCTATGCGTCAGAGAGCTGGACAATGACTAGAGATGATAGAAGGAGAATTGATGCCTTTGAGCTGTGGTGCTGGTGAAGAGTATTATATATACATACCATGGACTGCTAAGACAACAAACAGGTTTGTCTTGGAGAGGGTTAAACCAGTTTGCTCCTTGGAGGCAAGGATTCTGAAGCTTCATTTGACAAATTTTGGACATGTTGCAAGGAGGGGCCAATCCTTGGAAGAGGGACATCATGCTTGGGAGGGTAGAGGGACAATGCAGGAGAGGAAGACTCTGGATGAAATGGATTGATTCAGTGACTGGGGTAATGGGTGCAAGTGTGTCAGAGAGAATAAGATTGAAACAGGATAGAGCAGCGTTTAGGGCTGTTGTACATGGGGTCACTATGAGTCACAGGTGACTTGCTGGCACATAAGAATAACAACAACAACAACAACAACAGTGATTTATTTACCAAGTTTGAATACATTTTTTCCCCACAAAAGATAGTTCGCATTTCCTTCACACACACTACCCATTGAACTGTTCAACCCTATGATTAACACCCCAACCCCTCACCTATCCTCACCCCTCTACTACCCCCCTCTCACCTCCTTGGATCCTCATACTCAGTCTACAATAATGGTTTTATCCATTATTTGTACTCATGGGGCTGAGTTGGTTCACTCAGAATAATGCTCTCCAGGACTTCCCAAGTTAGCTAGGAATCTGCAAAATCATTTCTCCTGTGTGCTGCATAGTATTCTATTGTATGAATGTATAACTTCTCAATACATTCGTTTGTGATTGGATATCTGGGCTTTCTCCCTGTTCTTGAGATGGTGAATAATGGTTATATGAACATTGGTGTACAAGTCTCCACTTAAGCCTCAGTTCTTGGTGAATGGTATTTTTAGAAACATACTTCTTGTTCTTAGGTATAATTAAGTTGTCTGTGACTCATAGTAACCCTATGTTCAATAGCTCTGATCCCTGTCCTATCTTGAATCAATCTTACAGTCTCTGACACATCTAACCTCAGTTACTGTGTCAATCCCTCTCATCTGGGTTCTTCCTCTCCTGTGGGTCCATCCACCTCTCCAAGCATGATGTCTTTCTTTAAGGACTGGTCTTTCCTGGAACCATGCCCAAAGAATGTCAGATGGAGCTTCAAAATCCTTTGCTAGCAAAACTGGACTTCCATTTGCAGAATGCTGAAAGAGGATACACATCTAACACCATACACAAAAATCAACTCAAGATGGATCAGAGACCTGGGACTAAAGGCCAAACAAAAACGTTCATTAAAAGAGACAAACTGGGATCAAGCTTAGAAGCTCTAGTCCAAGGTATGAAGAGACTGCCAAATGCAACCAGAAATGCATAATCTGAAGAGGATAAAATTAACGCATGCTACCTTATAAAGATTAAATCCATGTATGCATCAAAAACTTTTCCCAATAGAGT
>NW_006399925.1:6133890-6143800 GCF_000299155.1 Elephantulus edwardii
GTGAAGACCATTGTTTGTATCAGGCACACGTTAGTTTCTCTAGACTGATATTTTTTGTTCTTAACACCCTGAAGAGACCCCTCACAGTAGATTTTCCACATGGAATTCCTCTTCTGATTTTCTGAATGCTGGTGGTAAGTGTGTTGATTGTGGAGCTGCATAAGCTGAAATTGTTAATCATATCAATATCTTCTCCATCCAATATAGTGTTGTCAATTGTCCCAGCAGTGAGAATATTCATTTGCTTGATGTTGAGCTTTAATCCACATTGCAGACGACTGTCCTTCACCCTCTGAAGCAGTAGAGCAGGTTGTGTCTGCTGATGAGTCTTCTTTTAATCCTGATGCCACATCCCTCCTCACAAAGTCCAGCCTCCTGAATGATCCGTTCCACATATAAAATGAGAAGGTGGAAATAGGATGCAATCGTGATGTACACATTTTCTGGTTTTGAACAATGTTGTTTTTAATTCTTCTGTTCTGAATCCTATTTCCTGGTCCACATACAGATTTTGCTTGAGCGCAACTAAATATTCTGGGATTCTCATTTTTCTCAAGGTCATCTATAATTTATTGTGATCTACACAGTCAAATGCCTTTGCATAGTCAGTAAAACACAAATAGACATTCCCCTAGTGTTCTCTGCTTTCAGCTAAGATCCTTCTAACACTGGGTATAACATCCCTAGTTCCACAACCTCTTCTAAACCCTACTTGAACATCTGGCAGTTCTCTGTCAATGTACTTTTCCAATTATTTTTTTATAATCTTCAGCAGAATATTTCTTGGATTTGAGATTAGTGATATCATTCTATAATTGCCACACTCTGGAGGATCACCTTTTTTTAAAAAATGGGAATACATATGGATCTCTTCCAGTCTGTTGGCTAGGTATTTGTCCTCTAGATACCTTGGCACAATCAATCGAGTGTGTATAGGGCTGAATCTGTTTGTTGAAATAGGTCAGTTGTATTACAACAATTCCTGGGGCCTTGTTTTTTTTTGCCAATTCCTCCAGAGGATTCTGAAATTCCTCCTTCACCACCACTGCTCTTTAATCATTTATTGTTTCATGAATTCTTCTGTGTTAGCCAGTTCTTTTTTGGTAAAGTGACTTTCTGTACTCCTTCCATCTTCTTTTTAATGCTTCCTGGGTTATTCAACATTCTACCCATCATCTTCTTAAGTATTGCTACTCAAGGCTTGACTTTTTTTTTCTTCTTTATTTCCTTCACTTTAAAAAATGCTGAGAGAGTTGATTTATTTTGATTTTCTGACTCCAGTTCTTTGCACATTTTATTATAATACCTTGGTTTGTCTTTTTGAGCTGCCCTTTGAAATATTCTGTTCATTCCTTAATTTCTTGATTTCTTTCCTTTGCTTTGTCTTCTCAGTAATCTAGTGCAATATTCAGAGTGTCTTCTGACATCCATATTGATCTTTCTTCCTTTTTCAACTTAATGATCTTTTGGGTATCCTCCCATATTTCATCTGACCTTTGCTAATTAGTGTTAAAGACGTCCATCCTACTCTTGAGATGATTTTTTTTTTAATTTAAGAGTGATAGACTCAAGGTCGAACTTTGTTTCTCCTGGTTTTGATTTAATTTTCTTAACTTCAATTTGAACTTCCATATGAGTAGTTGATGATCTGTTTCACAATAAGTACCTGGGTAGTTTTCACAGCTGGATATTTAGCTTCTCCATTATTTTTTTTATAGATGTAATCAATATGATTCATGTGTAGACCATCAAGTGAAGTCCATTTGTATAGTCACCACGTGTGTTTCTTATGAAAGGTATTTGCATGAGTATACAGTATTGATTATAAAGTATTCCATCATTCTACCTCTAGCCTCGCCAAGACCATGTTTTCCAACTATCAATTTTTCTCCTTGTTCTCCCTATTTTTGTGTCCTAGCCAACTATCACCCATTAATATTAATGTATTTTGGTTGCATGTTTGAACAATTTACAACCTCAAAAGTTGGTAGATGTCCTCTAGTTCCTCCTCTTTGGCTCTAGTTGTTGGTGCATAAATTTGAATGATGGGGGTATTAATAGGTGCTTCTTGTATACATATGGATATTATCCTGTAACTTTCAACATTGCATTTCAAAATGGATAAGCACACTACTCTTCCCTAATTATGTTTTTTATGTTGTTGTTATTGTGTACTGTAAAGTTAGAACTGACCCATAGCTAAGTCTCCAGCCAGTTTGCAATGACAGTAAATTCATCTAGAGGAGATTGTCCATCTTCCATGGAGTAGTTGTTAGACTCGAAACTTTGGGCTGGCAGCAGAATTTTTTACCACTATACCACCAGCAATTCCTATACCTTGTATAGTCCTATAATATTTAATATATAGATCAAAATGGCTTATTTGATTTTCTTAATGTAGTCTTTTTTAAAAGTACACAAGAAAGGAATATTTGTTCCAAGAATTTTTTACTTAAAGTACAATACCAAATAATGATTTTGTGTTACATTGTACTTAAATATTTTCACTTAATTACTGATTTGATTTTTTGCTATTTTTTAAATTAATTGACATCTCCAATTCTCTATTCAAAGATATGTATGATTAATATCTAAAAATTAGCACAGTTAAGTAAAAATAGTGTATAGATAATAGAAAGTAAATTTATGTGAAATGTGTATTTGAAAAAACGAAATAAAATGTATCATTTAAAATGTTTACAGGGTTACAAAAACTGGTATTTTTTTCAATGATATAGTGTAATGGTTTTAATATTATTTGTAAATCAAAAGTGCAATAGTAGTATTTCTTCGCTGTTCTTTTTTTTTACTAAGCACTTCAGAAATGGCTTGCCTCTGGAAACTCTATGAACATGGAGAAATAACCAAAGTTATACAAGTGTTCAGTCTTTTGTTCATAGGGTCACTATGAGTCGTCTAGGACTCAATGGCACTTAACAACAACAACCACAGGGCCTTTTATTAACCAAAAGTGACCAAAGAGGTCACAGGCTCCATCTTAATTTTTCACCAAGAGTAGAACAAAGACAAATCCCCTAAAATATATGTAACAAACAGTTAACGAGGAGGATGATGATTTTCATTTGCTGATTCAAGATAGAAATTTTTAAAGGTATACATTCATGCATACAAAAACCAACTCTAAAACTGGAAAACTTAATTTAGTGCATGATACCTTTCTTTCCATAATTGTACTCTAATTCCATTATCATACTTCCCTAACCCCAAAACCCAGTACTATGGAGTTCATACTAACTCACAAAGGTCCAATAGGGCAAGTAGAACTGTCTCCAACCATCAGGTGTCTGAGGCTGTTTCTGTTTTGTTGTTGTTATTAAATTGTATGGGTTTTTTTTTTAATTTTATTAAATTTTATTAGTTTTAATGAACATTTACAGGGATTTTGGGTTTCCATTCATTCATTGTTGCACCATTCTCTCGACCCTCCTCCCAGTTTGTTCTTGTCCAAATGCCACAGTACTTGTCAAAGTCAGTTCTGATTAATCTTCTTTGTCAGTGTGTCCTTTGCCATTCCCTATCACTCCTCCCTGAGAGAGACTTCACCCTGAATCATAAGGAAAAGGGGATGGCGTATTCTCTTAGCTACTTCCTGCTGAAAAGGGACGCTGTGGGTTTCAGGGTGAAGATCTTCTCTCACTACTCTAAAGGGCCCCTTTGGCAGTAGGAAACACATAGACTATTATGGAGATTGATTTTGGAATTTAGATGCACTGTTATTAATTGTGCTTAGCCGTACATGTTCATATTCCTGAAGATGTATCATGGGGGGGTTGCAACCTAGAAGACACAACTTTAACTAAAATTGTATGGGTTTTTTAATGTAATTTATTTCCACTCACATTGGGACGGTATATTTTATGTTTATGATTTTGTTGGAGGTCATTGAATAAATTAGGACTCTCCGTGAAATTATGAAGATCAAAACAGAACTTTTCCCTATCTTATGCCATCCTTATGATATTCAATATGCTTGAGCCCATTATTACAGCCAATGTGTCAATTCCTCTTTTTACAGATTTAAGTAAGACTGAGATAGGAATGCTATAATTCATAGTTAAATTCACGAGTATTTATTTTGTTTATACACCAGTAGGGGGCAATCTCCCCTTGTAGGACATTCTGAAGCAGCCTAAAAGTGAGACACAAAGCTCTGAATATTGGACTCGATAATATTTCGTCAATAAAATAATTATTTTATCCTTTTGGCTGATCTTATTCTGCTTTGCAAGTGGAAAAGAGATAAGCTTGATCCATCCCATGTTTAGACTAGAGGTCGAGGTTGCTTCTAGAACTACTGGAATTAATTAATACATATATCTGTCAGCAAGAGATAGCTTTTTCTCCTTGGTTAAAAAGAAGGATGAATCTGGGAGAAATATGGCGTCAAATCAGAAGCTGTTAGCAACTGTGCTTGATTTATTTTGAGCTAGTTCACCCTCTCTTTATATGCTTTTACGTACAACTGTCTATATGTATATGTGTGTGACTATATATGCACATATTTGTGCTGTAATTTTGTCTTCATTTTTATCATTGACTCGAATTTTACATTTCGCTTTCTCTCTTTCTGGCCCTCTCTCTTATACACACACACACAATTACTTCAAAAAAGGTCTACTGGAGTTTTTTTAGATTTTCTACCTATTTAAATTTCAAATTAGGTAATTACACTCTCCCTATTCTAATCCCCTTTCCTCCTGATAAATTTAGCGTATATGTCAGTTTTCACTTGCCTTATACAGCTATTCACCCCTTATCATACGGGAATGTAACATGAACTAATTGTATTTTAACACATTCATTGGTGTTTTTACAATTCATGTTATCATAGCCTCTAAAGCATATACTTACATATTGTTTGTGGTATTTGGCCTTGTTTGAGAAATTTTAGTATATCTTAATATATTTTGAGTTCTGATTATGTCCTGGATTGCTAAAAGTCAGCAAACTTTAATATTTCTTTTTGTTACTGACTAGACAGCTTCTCTTAGAACTAGCTCTTACCATGTACGTGAACTTTTAGATTTGAAAAGAAAAAATGTGAGTGAAACTGATGCATAATATTTTCAGATCCAGCCATAAAAACAGGAGTCTACCATGTTTTTACTCCTCTGAAAAGAGAATTATGATCTCCAGATCAATCACGGAAATAAAATTTTAAAAAACATGTCTTCAGATTCTGAATGACTATCAACAAGGGTAACTAATCAAATTCTGTTAAGTGGCTGAACTTTGAAATGCTCTCATAGAATAGTCTATTATCTACACCAACCACACGAATGTACACTGAAGGAAAGAGCCAGAGACTTGTCTCCAAATCCTAGTCCCTTAATACTATCTAAGTCTCTTAACTTTTCAAAAGCTGTACCATAAAGTTGTAGTTCCTATAAGAACTGATGTCACAAGAGGGTGACCCTAAAAAAAGAACCAAACAGCTGGAGACAGCTATGGTCTGGAAGGAAAAGATGGGTACAATATATTTGTCTGCTATTGGCCAGTAAAAATTTTAAGGATACCCACTTAGATGTAGGCATGAGGTCTGACACATAAGGACTAGAAGTATGGACTAATTAGAACAGGCAGAGATGGTCAGAATAAGTGGGCATAAGGTTTGGACAGAATCTTTTCTAATGGGTTCAGCCAAGAAAGGTGATCCCACAGAATGTGAAAATTATCAAACAATATAATCAACATTACATACAAGCAAAATGTTGCTGAAAATTAAAAACAGGTATAACAGCACATTAATGGAGACCTGCCAAAAGTTCAAGATTAATTTGGAAAAGGGCGCAACAACAGAGATGTCATTGTTGAAGTCAGATGGATACTGACTGAAAACAGAATACCAGAAGAATGTCTATTTGGTTTTTACTCACTATGCAAAAGCTTTAAAATGTGTGGATCATAACAAATTATGGCTAACATTAAAAAAAATGGAAATCTCAGAACACTTAATTATTTTCATAAAAAATCTATGCCTAGATTAAGAAGGTTTTGTCTGAAAAGAGTGGAAGAATGCTGCCTGGTTTAAAATTAGCAAGACTGTGTATCAAGGTTGTGTCCTTTCTCCACACCTATTTAATATGTATACTGAGCAAATGATAACTGAAGCTGGACACTATGAAAATGGATATAGAACCAAGATTAGAGGAAGACTCATCAACAACCGGCATTATGTAGATGACTCAGCCTTGCTTACTGAATGTGAGGAGGTTTTGAAATGCTTGCTGAAGAAGATTAAGGACTATAGCCTTCGGTATGGATTGTGTCTCAACATCAAGAAAACAAAGTGCTCACCACAGTATTAAGAGTTAATGTTATGATAGATGAAGAAAAGATTGAAGCTGTTAATGATTTAACCTTGCTTGGATCAGCAATTAATACCTTTGTAATCAACAGTCAGGAAATCAGGAGACATATTACATTGGATAAATCTGCTGTCAGGGATTGTTCCCAAATGCTGAAAAGCAACAATGTTAGTCTAAAGATTAAGGTGTGCCTGATTCAAGCCACAGTCTTCTCAATCACCTACTATGCAACAAAGAGCTGTACAATGAATAAGGACGACAGAAGAAAAACTGATGCTTTTGAGTTGCGGTGCTGAGAAGAGTACTGAATATCCCACAAGAACAAACAGGTGTGTCTTGGAGGAAGTTTAGGCAGAGGGTTTCTTGGAGGCAAAGACAAAGCTGCTTCTTTTGTACATTGTACATGTAGCTAAGCAAGGCTATTCCTTGGAAAAAGGGCATCATACTTGGAAAGATGGACAGTAAGCAAAAGAGAGGAAGATCCCTGATGAAATAGATTGATATGGTGACTGCAACAATGGACTCTAGTGTGTCAAAAATGATGAGAATGGTACAAGATAGAGCAGAATTCAGGTCAGCTATTCATAGGATCACTAAGAGTCATATTTGATAGAACCTAACAACAATGATTGAGATTGGCATTAATCTTTTAGTTGTGAAATATTGGGAGTCTGAGATATTCTTGAGGAAGAGATAAGAATTACTATTTATGTCTGAATTATTTGGAAATGGATAAATATCAACCCATAGAAAGTATTTGGGACTTGAAGGAAAGAATTTGCTAAAGTACAAAGTGATAAGAAGGGCACTTCCAGTAGTATAGAGTAAATGAAGTTTATTGTTATAAGGGCTTTCCTTTTCCTGCAAAATAGAGGCGATATCTTGAATAGACCTTAGCTGAGAAAAGATACAGAATGACTTTTTTTTTTTCAAGAATGAGTTTTCTTTTAACAACTGGCTTATGGACAGATTGTTTGGAGAGAAAAAAAAAGGCTATTGCAGTAAGTGATGGATAGTGATAACTGTGCAGTGTATTAGAATTTTGGTGTTTCAGGAAGTAAGACATGTATGTTGTTGTTATTGTTGTAGTTATGTGTCATTGAGTTGCTTGAGACTAATAGCAATTCTGTGTATAAGAGTCCTAAACTCTGCTTTATCCTGTACCAGCCACACTGTCTCTGACACACCTACTCCCATTATCTCAATCACTGAATTGATCCATCTCATAGAGGGTTTTCCTCTTTTGGACTGTCCCTCCAACCTCCTCAATATGAATGTCCTTTCCAAGTTCTGGTTGCTCCTTGCAACATGCGCAAAATATGTCAGTGGAAGCTTCAGAATCCTTGACTCCAGGGAGCAACCTAATTTCACCTTCTCCAGGTCAAACTTGGTTATTCTCCTAGCAGTCCATAGTATATTCAACACTCTTCTCCAGCACCAGAGCTCAAAGGCATCCATTCTCTTTCTATCATCCCTAGTCATTGTCCATATTTCTGATGCACAGGACACAATTGCAAAGACAATGGCCTGGATCAAGTGTACCTTAGTCTCTGGCCTGAAGTCATTGCTCTTCAGTACTCTGGAGAGGTCCCTGACAGCTGAGTTTCCCAATGCAATTTGTCTTTTGATTTCCTGGCTGCTGTGTACACATTTTGGAAAAAATTTTGAAGTCTTTCCAAAGGAGTAATGGACTAGACAAATCAGATGTAAATAAAATAGAGGACTCAAAAGAAGAGAAATTTTTAGCCAGTGCAGCTGGATATGGTCTACCGAGTAAAGGAATTGTGGAAATAACTGTCATGAGTTTTGATTAGGAGAATGCTTAGAAAATTCCAGGAATTTTATATTTTTTATTTTATATGTATATTTTATTAGATGAAAAACAATATTGAAAATTATAAATATATTTTAAAAACAAGAATTGCTATAAATATGTTGGAAATAAATATCCTCAACAAGTTAGTTGAATTATGAATTAATACTATCTTCTACAAGTACTTGCCCTGATTTTATTAATTTTAATAAATATTAAAAATAAAACATGTCACATAAAGCATTACTGTTAGAACAAAGGTCTAATTATATTAATGTGCTCTTCTACTTCCTTTACTTTAAAGTGCATATTTATCAAAATACATATATGTGAGGAGAGAGTACATTTGAGCAGTATTTTATTATTGCAATTGCCACAAATTTAAATTTGATAAATAGGCTTGGATTGTGCAATTGTTTCTGTATTCTTCAATTTCTAATTATGGAAATTATACATAAGATGAAGTGACTAGAAAATGCTTTTAAAATTTTAGAAAAGAACCATCTATGGCTAAATGCACTGCAAGAATAAATCAAAACTGAACAAATACAGGTAAAGCCTACATGTGTGGATTGTGCTGATTCTTTATAAACAGCACACACTCCCAGATAGTCTTGACTGTCAGTAGAGAAGGAAGTAAGCTTTCTCAATAAATCTACTGTGTTCTTGGGATTGCTAGAAAATACTCTGCTAAAAAATGAAATATTTGTGTTTTTACTATACTATACTCTATTTAACTGTTTATTTCTACTTACTTATATGACTTATATTACTTATACTTTGATTCCAAACCTAATCTTGAATTCATTTTACTCTATTGAACAATAGGTCTTTCTAGGATTCTATGTAGCAATTGTCAAGTCAGAAATCTGAAAACTATTTTTATTTTAAAATCTTCCTAAACATTCATAGTAAATTATCTACTAGATTCTTAATATCATTCAAAATCAATACTTTTCCCCTCCATACCAACAATAATTTCTTAAACTAATCTTTCATGATTCCATGTTCAAATTATAGAAAACAATTCTCAATTTGTCCTAAAATACAATTTGTGGCTGCCTTTCTATGAATACTTACATTACATTAGTTATATTGTATTAAAAAATTTAAAAAAAACCCAAAAATCTATCTACAGTAGTTGTTGTTGTTACGTGTGATGAGTCACTTGCGACACATAGTGACCCTATGGACAACAGCCCGAAACGCTGCTCTATCCTCTGCCAATCGCACTGCCTCTGACCCATCCCTATTACCCCAGTCACTGAATCAACCCACCTTATAGAGGGTCTTCCCCTCTTATGCTGTCCCTCTACCCTCCGAAGCATGATGTCCCTCTCCAAGGGCCTGTCCCTCCTTGCAACGTGTCCAAAGTATGTCAGAAGAAGTCCCAGTAGAACTAATAAAATTCATGCTGTGTCACAGAAATGAAATGATTAAATTATAGCTATATACAAAAACATGGATACACCTCACATCTATAATACTAAAAATGAGGAGACCATACTTCTCTGACTGTTCAAATTTACCAACAACTACAAGAGCAAAAGATGAGCAATCTCCTCCCATGCAACTTGCAACGTGGAAACCTAATGATTAGCTATAATTCAGTTCTGACTATTGTTATTATTGTTGTTATGTGCCGTCGAGTCGTTTTTGACTCATAGTGACCCTATGTACAACAGCCCTAAACCCTGCTCTATCCTTTGGCAATCGCATTGCCTCTGACACAGCCATCCCGATTACCCCAGTCACTGAATCAATCCAC
>NW_006399925.1:6144207-6157409 GCF_000299155.1 Elephantulus edwardii
AGCCGAGCAAACTGAAGCTGTGAACAATCTCAATCTCTTCACCATCCATCCCTATGCTACCAGTTGGTTCAGTGGTGAGAATCTTTGTCTTTTTTACTTTGAGCCTCAGTCCATACTGAAGGCTGCAGTCCTTGACCCTCTGCAGCAAGTGCATGAGGTCCTCCTCAGTTTCTTCAAGCAGGGTTGTGTCATCTGCATAACGCAGATTGTTAATAGATGTTCCACCAATCCTGACGCCGCACTTTTCCTCATAGAGCCCAGCCACTCGGATAATCTGCTCTGCATACAGGTTGAAAAGGTATGGAGCTAGGACACATCCCTGGCATACACCCTTCCCATTTTTGAAGAATGCGGTGCTACCCTGCTCTGTTCTGACGACTGCCTCTTGGTTCAAGTATAGGATTCGCATTAGCATGATGAAATGTTCTGGGATTCCCATTCTTCTCAGAGTAAGCCACAGTTTGTTATGATCCACACAGTCAAATGCCTTTGCATAATCAATGAAACACAGACATTTTTCTGGTATTCCCTGCTTTCAGATGATCCATCTAACATCAGCTACAATATCCCTAATACCACGACCCCTTCTAAACCCAGCCTGGACTTCCGGCAATTCTCTACTGATGTGCTGTTCTAGTCGCTTTTGGATAATCTTCAGTAGAATCTTGCTTGCATGTGAAATCAATGATGTTGTTCTGTAGTTTCCGCACTCAGTTGGGTCACCCTTCTTCGGAATGGGAAGAAATATAGATGTCTTCCAGTCAGTTGGCCAAGTGGTTGTTCTCCAGATTTCTTGGCACAACTTGGTGAGCACATGCAGGGCAGCATCTGTTAGCTAAAATATGTCAATTGGTATACCATCTGTTCCTGACTAGAATGTAATATATTGAGTTAAAGCTTGCAAAACCAAATAAGAAATATTCCTCACCAGGAATTATTTCCCATTTAACATGCCTAACTTAGACTGATCCATTTATTTGGTATTATTATAGTAAAAGCATTTTTATTTTTAACTGCAAGCCTCTATCAAATTGATAAAAAGGATAATTCTCACACAATTCATTGTCCAAGTTCTAGTGCAGAGTGAATGAGGACTTTTCCTATGTTGGACTGGATTAAACTTAGTAGGGAAACTGTATTATAAGCACCAGCTAATATAGTTCAAAATAATTATAAAATGTGTAAGAATTGAAAAGAAAGACAGTATTGAGTTATACAGAATTGGAAGGGAATGATTTATATTGGAAAAATAGTATGGGAATCAGTGAATAACAGCATAATCCCATCCATATAAAAGGTATGTTGTTGTTGTTATGTGCCGTCGAGTCACTAAAACAATAAATCATTAAGGTAATTTCAGTCAATGCATATTGTTTGAATATTGTTTGAAGATGTTGAATATTGTTGTATTTACATATTCCTTAGTAAAATTCATCTTTATACCATATAGCTTGTTGAAATAATTACTTTCTGGTATATTAAGAGCATTACATAACAGCCAAGTTTCGTAGCATTCAATAAAACCAAACAAAAACCTCTTTATATCATTTCACAGCATTTCACACCTTATCAACACAATACGTGTTAAGTATGAGTGGTATGGTGTTGATGTTGCTATCAAAGACACCAAAACCATGTGGCATTCGGCATTCGTCTTCAATGTTCCCTGAGAAAATGGGCTGGGAGTTTTATGGACCTTTTAGCTGCCCAGGTTCTCCACCAGTCAGCCTCCTTTATGCCCCCTCTACGTGACCTGAGGAATGAAAATGTGGATTTCCTCTCAATCATTGTTGAACCTTTTCCTCTTTACCCCTCCCTCCAGTTATCTTTTCTCTTTTAAAAAATTGATTCATTGTTGCACAATTTCCTACCTCCTTGCCACTTTGCTACGCACCTTTTATTCTATACTGTTGTCATGCAAATAATACCAAATATATATATATATATAATTTAGTTCATTTCACTGCTAGCTCTCTTAACCTAGCTGATGTAATCATTTCAATTGTAAAATGTAAAACTGAATGACAAGTTATTGGTAGTTTTATCTTTTCAATTCTTCAAAAGTTATTTGGAGGCCATGGTTATAAATGTTTGGTTTCTTTTCTAATTTGTCAATCTGATACCCTGCTACAGAGGGGTGAAACATACTGTCTTGAGAGTATAAAATAGGACATGAGGGCACAGAGCCATAAGTGTCCTTCTGAAAGGTCCAGAAGGAATAGCACAACCGTTCACTGCCCCGGAGTAGAAAGTAGATAAAGAGCCCGTAGCTCAGCCCCATGGTGCTTCTACAGCCACATCCACAGCAAGAATTTAATTTATTTTTTGTGGATTCACAGACTTTATTCACTATTGAGAGTATAATAAACACCAAGAATGGGGTTTATTAGGGAAGTAAGTTGGAGAGTGAGGGAGGCAAAGAAAATCAACACAAATCCAAGTTTTAGTCCAGAAGTCCCAAGGCATAATTTCCCAATTAGTTCAGACTCTGACTTCAGTTCAGCTACATAAATTCAAGAAGCCTCTGATTTCTTCAATCATCAATCAATATTTGCCTAAAAGCAGTTATAAGTCAGATTCTCCTTAATTATTAGGCAAACACAGCAAAACCTTTAACCGTAACATTTATCTTACTGCTCCTCTGTTTATAATTTGACAGTTTCTCCACAGCAGTGTCATAATCTCTCCACAACTATCACCAGTGTCTTGTTACCAGGGTTTCATTCTCACCAGGATCTTACTCCAGTCTTCCTCAAATCCTGGGCTCAATGTGGGAAGAACTCTGTCTTATCCTAGTCCCATAGCTGTAGATGATTTGCAAGACTGTGTATCTGAAGTTTAGAGTAGCTAGAGACCAGAGGGGGCTGACACAATGGCTAAAAGCCAACTTTAGATTAACACCACACATTCATAAGAATTATTTCTAAAAAACAAAACAAAAAAACCACAACAATTTCTCAACAATCTAATAATAACATTTTTCTAACATGATTTTAAGACTTGAACTATAGCTACATGTTAAAAAAACACAAAAAAACCCCGTTGTTGTAGTTTCTTACTCATAATGATCCTACAGTAAAAGATAGAATCATTCCATTAGATTTATAGAATTATAAATATAGAATATATTATATAGTATAAAATAGAATATAATAAATATAAATATAGAAATGGACTGCAACATACTTTTATTTGTTTTTTTGTTGTTGTTGTTCCTCAGAAGTAGCTGGCAGATTCAAAACATTTTTCATTGGGTTAGCATCTGAGTACTTTAGTCATTGAGGAACCTGGGATCCTCTACAACTACATATTTCTTTGGAATTTTGGACAAATTTTTAGTCCACCAGATTCTCCATGGAAAAAGGATGGGCAATCTCCTCCCCTCTGATTTACTACCATTGAAAACTTTCTGGAGAGTCAGCTATGAATCAGTTCATATTCCACTGTATCAAACAACAAGAAAAAGATAATAGTTAATTTATTAATTTACTGAAATGCTACATATAGTCTATGTAGCACAGAGGATGTGGAGTAAAAAAAAAGAAAATATAATGTAGCTATTGTGGATACTAAAGAGCAACAATGTCAATCTGGAAATTAAGGAGTGCCTGATCCAAGACATAGTCTTTGCAATTACTTGCTATGCATCAGAGGGCTTGAGAATGACTAGGAATGATAGAGAATGGATGTCTTTGAGCTGTGGTGTGAGAGAAGAATGTTGAATACAAACTGCCAGGAGAACAAACAGGTTCATCCTGGAGAGAGGTCAAACAAGGTTGCTTCTTGGGGTCAAAGATTCTGAGGTTTCATCTGACATACTTTGAGCATGTTTTAAAGAAGGACCAGTCCTTGGAGAGGGAAATTATTCTTGGAAGGGTTGAGGGACAGAGAAAGAGAGGAAGACACTTAATGAGAAGGACTGATTCAGTGACTGAGGTAATGAGGGTAGCTGTGTAAAGTTGGCACAGGATAGAGCAGGTTTCAGGGTTACTGTACATAGGGTTGCTATGAATCACAAGTGACGTGATGGCATATAACAACAACAACATTGTGAATACAGGGAGGTCTGGTGATACATAACTAAACCAAAGGCTGTGTCTCTGGCAGTTCAAATCCACAGGTTCCACAAAAAAATATCTCCTCCCAAAAGCTTTATAATCTCCAAACCCTACTAGAGGGTCAGAAATGAGTGCACTCTGACTCAGCACCAAGTAGTGACTAATATAACTAAAAGTCTAAAACCTCTCCTACAATCCCTGCTTAAATGATCCTTATGTACTAGGGTCTTAAAGTACATTACATTTGTTGACTTATATTTTATACTTTCAACTTCTAATGGTAGGACCAGCTTTTAGAGTTAGCTTTTCACGATAGTGGTTCTACCACTGAAAGACAGAAAGGCTCTTTTTGCTAAAAGAGTTCTCCTTTGAAAGTGAAAATTCCCTTCAGTGACTACTCTTAGTTTGTAATCTAGGTCTCAGTAGATTTAATTATGGGACCTAGCCTGCTTATTTGATGAGAGGGAATAAAAATTCAGAGTACAAGACATCAGAAGAAGGAGAAATATGAAAAATAGGAACTTTTGTAGATTTTCTCTTCTAAAGTTTAGCCCATTTACATGTTCTCTTTGTTGTATCTCTGCAGATAAATTACATAGGAATGAGGAGACATTATTAGCTTTAGCTAATTCTCTCCAAAGCTCAAGTTGTGATTCTGATATAGGTCCTATGAGTCGTCCTTGACCATGTCCCTTAACTTCGAGGACAGTTTCTTATTGATGTTTCAATATTGTGTCACATCTAATCTGCTGTTTAAGAAAATTCATTTGAGAATTGTGTGATATATGTGGGAGCACGTTCAAAAAAACCAAAAAACCACCGCATAGAGTGGGGGAATTCCCATTGCTCATATTTTTACATACCTTATGGACATTTTTCCCAAATTCTTCCTCATCCAATTTTCACAGTGGCTCTTGATCTTTTGTAGGACATAAGATTAGAGTCAGGTATATTTCTCATGCAAAATTAATAAGTGTATAATTGTATGCAAATTTATGTAAATATCATACAAATGAAAACTCAACGCATCATGTTGAGCTTTTTATAAAATATAGAAAACCAGAGTGTGTTCTTCTTACAGAAGCAAACATAAGCTAGAACATACAAATTTTATGCCATAATTAATTATATGCAGCTTTTTAACAAAGGCAAGCAAAATTTCCAGTAAATAAAAAAGAATTATGAGGCATGTACACTTTTAATTCGATAAGCTGTCTTAGAGTTTGTGATGCATGTTATTACTCTAGCTGTTGCCAGGGTGTTGGCTGAGATTCTTCTGTTTAGTATTAAGAAGTGTTAGAATTAGGACATTAGGGCAGAATAAAGACTGGAAAAAAAGAATAGAAGCGAATCCTAGGTAAAAGATAATGTCTTTAAGATAGAAGCTTTATTTTTTTCTGTTTTTGATTTTTGTTTATTGGTTGTGGTTTCTCCTTTCTCACACGTCTGATCTAGCACAATTTCTGGATTAAAATAGATTTACCATAAAATCTTTTAGTAATTTAGTATTCTCTAATAAGCTATCCTGAATGTAATGATTATTCATTTGAGTTTTAATGATTAGTTAATAAACAAAAAAAAATCTAAGTACAAATAGAAGGGGTTTGTCATTACAGGTATCCTAGATATTAGGACTGAAAGAATAATAACAAAATCTACTATAACTTGTTGTAGAAGGCCAGCATAAGTTAATGACAGTTTCAGAGTAGGGATACTGTTACATTAGGGTGTTGAAAGATAAATAGGATTTATAAATTGATAGAAGTTTAAAATCTTGTTAGAACCTATTTTCATAAAATAGCTTTTCATACTAAATTGTTACTTAGGGGTCTTCATGAAATTATAGATCATGTTTTATCATGAAAGCTATATATCTCTTTTACCCAGTTTTACTCATTAGTTACTTCTTTACAGAATCTAAGTATTAGATAATTTTTGAATGCATAATATGTGTTGTGTAATGTGTCAAGTATGGAAAAGAAATGTATTAATAAAGTGGAATAATTCATTCTCCTATGGAGCATCTAGATTAGTAGAGGGGACTTGTATTAAATATCAAAGTATATAATGAATGGAAGCTATAATAAATGTTATAAAGAAGTATAAGCTCTTAACATTTAATAAATCATCAAAAGACAATTAGGAGGTAAGAATTACTTTCTCCCTCATTTCTTCTTCTCTCCTTTCCTTCTTCACTCATTGCCACCTTCCCTCACTCCTTCCTTCCTCCCTCTCTCTTTTCTTCCTTCCTTCTTTCCTTCCTGCCACCTTCCCTCAGTTCCTCTCTCCCTCCCTCCCTCCCTTCCTTACTTCTTTCTTTCCCTCTTTCCTTCCTTCCTCCTCTTTTTCTTCTTTCTTCTCTTCATTTCTTTCCTTTCTACTGTTCTCTTTCCCCATCTCATTTTCTTCTTCTCCCTTCTTTTTCTTTCTTATAATAATTACCTTGGGATCTAAGAGAAGAGAGAATTAGAGAAGGTAAGAGCAGTTATGAAAAGAAAGTATGAACAATTTTTGCAGCACATCAAGGAACAAAGAAAAAACATTGAGGAATACTTAGACAAAAGTTGTTGTTGTTGTTGTTGTTGTTGTTAAGTGCCATAGAGTTGTAGACAACTCATAGTGACCCTGTGAACAAAAGACCTGAACACTAGTATAACTTCCTCGTTTCTCCAAGTTCATAGGGTTACTGGAGGCAAACTATTTTGGACGTAGATGTCACTCCTGCTTCCAAGTTTGTTTTAATTGGGAAGCTCCACCAAACACTGTCCACAAAAGTAGTGGGGCTATATATTGAGATAAGTGGAAGTATATGAGTGATTATAGACAGAAATGGTTGAGCTTGGTGATTGTCCAGATATGTTAATGAAGAAGATATGAAGGAGACATTTTGATGTGCTTATTTTCTCAAGAATATTTCAAGTTATTGTTGTTGTTGTTATGTGCTGTCGAGTCGTTTGCGACTCATAGCGACCCGATGCACAACAGCCCTAAATCCTCCTCTATCCTGCGCCAACCGCACTGCCTCTGACACACCCATCCCGATTACCCCAGTCACCGAATCAATCCATATCATAGAGGGTCTTCCCCTCCTGCGCCGTCCCTCCACCCTCCCAAGCATGATGTCCCTCTCCAAGGACCCGTCCGTCCTGGCAAAATGTCCAAAGTATGTCAGATGAAGCCCCAGAGTCCTTGCCTCCAAGGAGTAACTTGGTTTTATCCTCTCCAAGATGAATCTGTTTGTTTTCCTGGCAGTCCATGGTACATTCAGTACTCTTCTCCAGCACCACAGCTCAAAAGCATCCACTCTCTTTCTGTCCTCCCTAGTCATTGTCCAACTCTCTGATGCATAACAAGCGATTGCAAAGACCATGGCCTGTATCAGGCGCACCTTAGTCTCCAGAGAGACACTGTTGCTCCTGAGTACTTCAGAGAGGTCCCTAACAGCAGACTTTCCCATCGCGATACGATTTTTGATTTCCTGACTGCTGGTGCCAAGAGTGCTGACTGTGGAGCCGAGCAAACCGAAGCTGTGAACAATCTCAATCTCTTCGTGAGCGATCCTGACGCTGCCAATTGGTCCAGTGGTGAGAATCTTTGTCTTCTTGACATTGAGCCCCAGTCCACACTGATAGAAACATATATTACTGAGAACAGGAACATACAAGGAGGAAGAAACTGTTAATTGGTTTAAGTGTGTGTGTGTGTGTGTGTGTGTGTGTGTGTGTCCACACGCGCATGCCTGCCATCAGGTCAGATCCAACTGACACAGGAGGAGATTGTCCCTCCTTTTCCAGCAAAGCATCTGGTGGATTCAAACCATGCACCTTTAGGACTGTAGCACAGCTTCTTGCCTCTAGGCCACCAGAGCTCCCACCAGGCTTAAATTGAACTATCTGCAATCATTCAAGTACAGATATCAGGAATCACTGATTATTTGTTTAGAACACATACAAAAATTCTGAAAAGAACATAAACATTCAGTGACTGTGGCTATTTTATTGTTGCTGTAGGTGCTTTTATATAGTCTAATTTTTAAAGACTATTTTCCTAGTCCATTTGTGTTGATTTTTACTAAATGGCTAAGGAGAGTTTGCTAATGATATGAATGAGGACAATAATAACTGTACGGTGGGGACATGCAAGCAAAGTTTGCAGATTAATGGTGATGGGATTGGCTTGTATTGTGATCCCAACAGGCTTACAATGAGCAGGTTTAGAAGCAGAAGATTTCAATTATGCTAGCAGAAAAAAAGAAGAAAAGAGTTCTGTGTATATCCATTTGGACCAAAGATTCTTTTGTAGCTCAGTCTATGACATAGATAAGAGACAGTACCTGGACTAGAAAACAGAGAGCCAGAGATTGACCTGAGACAGCTATCATTCTCCAGAGTTTGAACTACAACTGGAGGCCTTCATTCCAGCTTACTGAATGACTTAGGGGAGAGACACATTAGAACTATGCAAGAGTTTTGTGCTTGAGCTCTGGTGACATTGAGGTAAGGAGTTTCACTATTGACCCATAATTGATCTATAAGCCTCTCCAGAAAGATGAACAAACTCCTCCTAAGGGTTTAAAGCGTCCAGAAACCCACTGGGGAGGGATGGGCAACTATGAGTTTATTCCAACTCAACAGTACACAACAATGACAAAGAGCTTTATAGCATTGACTTAAAATGGAAAGGTTAAATATCAAAGGGTTTGTGAGCATGCCTGAGAAGTTGTCTTGATTGATGATTTATATCTTCTTTTCAACCTGAATTATGAACTATTAATGTCCTAATATATCCAATAATCATGAATATAGACTTGAGTTCTGTTTGGAACTATAGCAGAATGGCAGACTCCTTTTTGTGAACCCGACAAAGGGCGATTAGTGTTTGAATTAATAAAATCAGTTGCAGGAGTAGTGGGACATGGATGATCTTATGGATATTGATTTTGTACTTTGGATTTTGGAACTGAGGAATGTGGAGTTAGTGGAGGTTGGTTGATTAGAGACATGATCTTCCCCATGTCATCCACATTGTTTTCATAGGTGCTATCTTCTTGCTGTTAATAAAAATGGGTGACTGGAATGCAAAACTCAGAACAGAGAAGAAGAATCAGTAATTGTAAAACATGGACTTGGTGACAGAAATGCAGCTGCAGATACAATAATTGAATTTTGCACAATCAATGACTTATTTAATCCAAATATGTTTTATAAGAAACATAAACACAGGTTATATACATGGATTTCAACAAATGATACGCATAGGGATCAGATCGATTATATCTGCGGAAAGAACAGCTGGAGAAGCTCAATATCAGCTATGAAAACAAGGCCAGGAGGTGATTTTGGAACAGACCACCAACTACTCATATGAAAATTCAAGCTGAAGCTGAGGAAAATTAAACCAAATCCACAGAAACCAAAATATGACCTTGAATCTCCACCACATGAATTTCAGAACTGTCTCAGGAACAGGTTTGAGGCCTTGATCATTAATGAGTGAAGACCAGATGAGTTGAGGGAGGATGTCAAGAGTATCTTCCAGGAAGAGTGCAAAAGGTCATTACAAAGACATAAAAGGAAGAAAAGACCAAAATGGATGTCAGAAGAAACTCTGAAGATTGCACTGAACCACCAAGAATCCAAAGCACAATGAAGAATGTAAGATACTAAAGAGCTAAACAGATGATTTTAAAAGGCAGCGCAGCGCGGGAAGATAAAGTAAAATATTACAATAAAATGTGCAAGGAGCTGGAGTGGGAAAATCAAAAGGGCTAAACTCATTCAGCATTTCTTAAGCTCAAGGGACTGAAGAACACATTCAAACTTTGGGTTGCTATCATCAAGGGTGCTTTAGGCAGAGTATCAAATGATCCAGGAAGTATTAAAAGAAGATGGAAAGACTATATGAGTCAATGTATTGAAAGGAATCGGCAGATACGGAAGAATTTAATGAAAAAACATATGAGCAAGAGCCTATGGTGATGAAAGAAGAAGTTCAAGCTGCTTTGAAGGAAATAGCAAAAAATAAGACCCCCGGAATAGATGGTATACCAATTGATGTATTTCAGCTAACAGATGCTGCCCTGGATGTGCTCACCAAGTTGTGCCAAGAAATCTGGAGAACAACCACCTGGCCAATTGACTGGAAGAGATGTATATTTGTTCCCATTCCAAAGAAGGGTGGCCCAACAGAGTGTAGAAATTATAGAAAAATATCAATGATTTCACATGTAAGCAAGATTCTGCTGAAGATTATCCAAAAACAACTGGACAGTATATCAGCAGAGAACTGCCAGAAGTCCAGGCTGGGTTTAGAAGGGGTCATGGTACTAGGGATATTGTAGCTAATGTTAGATGGATCTTAACTGAAGGCAGAGAACACCAGAAGAATGTCTATCTGTGTTTCATTGATTATACAAAGGCATTAGGCCATGTGGATCATAACAAACTGTGGCAGACTCTGAGAAGAATGGGAATCCCAGAACACTTGATCATGCAAATGTGAAACCTATCCTTGGACCAAGAGGTAGTCATCAGAACAGAGCAAGAAAACACTGCATGGTTCAAAATTGGGAATGGTGTATGCCAGGGGGGGTCTCTTATCTCCAAACTTTTTCAACCTATATGCAGAACAGATTATATGGGAGGCTGGGCTCTATGAGGAAAAATGTGGGGGTCAAGATTGGTGGAAGATCTATCAACGATGACACAACCCTGCTTGCTGAACCTGAGGAAGACCTGAAATGCTTGCTGCAGAGGGTCAAGGACTGCAGCCTTCAATATGGATTACGCCTCAATATCGAGAAGACAACTATTCTCACCACTGGACCAATTGGCAGCATCAGAATGGATGGTGAAGTGATTGAGATTGCTCAGAGCTTTAGTTTGCTTGGCACTACAGTCAACACTCTTGGCACCAGTAGCCAGGAAATTAAAAGACGCATTGCAATGGGAAAGTCCTCTCCAGGCACCTCTTAGGGACCTCTCCAGGGTACTGATGATCAACGGTGTCACTCTGGAGACTAAGGTCTGACTTATACAGGCCATAGTCATTGCAATCACTTGTCATGCATCAGAGAGTTGGACAGTGACCAGGAGGATAGAAGGAAAATTGATGTCTTTGAGCTGTGGTGCTAGAGAAGAGTATTGGATGTACCATGGACTGCTAAGAAAAGAAACAGGTTCATCCCGGAGAGGGTTAATCTGGACTGTTCCTTGAAGGCAAGGAAGCTTAGGCTTTGTTTGAAATACTTTGGACATGTTGCAAGGACAAACCATTCCTTGGAGAGGACATCATGCTTGGGAGGATAGAGGGACAGCACAGGAGAGTTAGACCCTCTATGAAGTGGATTGATTCAGTGACTGGTGTAATAGGGGTGGGGGTGTCGGAGACAGTGAGATTGGCACAGAATAGGGCAGAGTTTAGGGCTGTTGTACAAAAGGTTGCTATGAGTTGCAAATGACTCAACAGCACATAGCAACAACATCTTCTTGTTTTTAGGTGGAATTCTGTTGAGTATGGACAATAGCAACCCAATGAACAAATCTGAACCCTGTCCTGTCCTATGCCTTCTTCACATTTTCTGACACACTAAAACCCATTGTGGTAGTAATTGTGTCAATCCCCTTGGTTGATAATCTTCATCTTCTTTGCCAACCCTCTGCTTTTCCAAGATTGATATCCTTTTTACAAGGAATGGAGCCTCTCCTAGAAACATATCCTAGGTGTGTGAGATGAAGCTTTATAATCTTTACCTCCTATGAGCACACTGGCTGTACTTTCAAGGCATAGTTATTTGTCCTTTTGACAGTACATGGAATTTTCAGCACTCTTCTCCAACACCAGAACTGAAAGGCATCAATTCTTCTGTCATCTTTATTCATTGTCTTGCTCTCAGATGCATAACAAGTGATCAGTTATCAGAAAGATCATGGCCTGACTCATATGTAGTTTTTAAATGGACATCATTGTTCTTCAATAATTTGAAGAACTGCATACTTTCACATTGCAATACATCTCCTGATTTCCTGATTGCTAGTACCAACTGTGTTAATGGTGAATCCAAATAAGATGAAGTGGTTGACAATTTCAATCATTTCTCTATATATCATGATGTTGCCTATTGGCGCAGTGGTAAGAATTTTTGCTTTCTTGATGTTAAAAGGCAATTCATATTGAAGGCTGTATTCTTTGATCTTCTGCAACAAGTGCTTCAATTGCTCTTCACATTCAACAAGGAAGATTTTTGTCATGTGTATAAATTAAGCTATTGATGAGTATTCCTCTGATTTTGATGCCATATCCTTCAGAGTCCAGCTTCTTGAAAAATTTGCTCAGAAAACATATTAATAGATATGGAGAGATAATCCAACCCTGTAGTACTCCTTTCTTAATTCTAAATCATGTAGTCTTACCTTGCTCTGTTCACACATCAGCCTCTTAGTCTAGGTATAGGTTTTGCATCAACACAATTAAGCGTCCTGGGATTTTCTATGTTATGCTATCCTCATAATCATTGCCATGTCATTGCTGTAATCACTGGATCAATTGAACTTGTTGAGAGTCTTCCCCTCTTTGGATCAATCTCTACTTTCCAAGAATGTTTTTATTCAAAGGACTGGTATCCCCTGATAATATGCCCAAAGTATATGAGAAGTTGCACCCTCCTTGCCTCTAATGGTTGCATTTCCTCCAAGACAATTTTTTTTTTTGTTCTTTTGCCAGTCAATGAGATCTTCAGTACTCTTCATCTATCCAATTGAATGGCTTGGATTAGCATTCATTTTTTCTTGTGCATTGTAAAAAAGTTAATATGCATATGAAACAAGTGAAAATACCACTGTGCCACATACTTGGCCCAAGTCAAGTTCACTTTAGTCTTGAAATGGATATCTTTGCTCTTTAGCCTTTTAAAGAGTTTCCTGAAAGATTTGTAATACATGTTTTGATTGCTTGACTATTGATACCATGGACACTGGTTGTTGTTGTTATGTGCTGTTGAGTCACTTGTAACTCATACCAACCCTATGTATAACAGCCCTAAACTCTGCTCTGTCCTGTGCCAGTCACACTGTCTCCGATACATCCATCCTGATTACCCCACTCACTGAATCAATGCACCTCATAGAGGGCCTTCCCCTCCTGTGC
>NW_006399925.1:6159664-6163180 GCF_000299155.1 Elephantulus edwardii
AAGTCCCTTATCTGATATGTTATTACCGAATACTTTTTCCCAGTCATTGGCTTTCCTTTTTACCGTGTTGGAGAAGGTTTTGGATGTGCAATAACTAGATTGTTGATAGATCTTTCACCAATCACTAGATTGTTGATAGATCTTTCACCAATCCTGAAGCCACATTTCTCCTCATAGAGCCCAGCCTCCTGGATAATCTGTTCTGCATACAGGTTGAAAAGGTATGGAGACAGGACACCTCCCTGGTGTATGCCCTTCCCAATTTTGAACCATGCAGTGTTTCCTTGCTCTGTTATGATGACTGCCTCTGGGTCCAAGTTAGGTTTAGCTTTAGCATGATCAAGTGTTCTGGGATTCCCTTTCTTCTCAGAGTCAACCACTGATAACGGACACTGGTTATGGAGCCAAATTAAATTAAATCATTTAATTATGTTCATGGGAAACTTGCAGGCAGACCATGAATCAGTCATTAAAACAGAGTAAATTGATACCACCTATTTGAAAATACAGGAAAAGTGATTATGAGAGCCACATCCTTGCTCAGTACCTGTTCGATACATATATTGAGATGAATATTGTTTTCCTCCATGTATCATTATGTGGATTTTTTTTCCAGCTGTGATTACTTTGTTTTCTTTATGTTGAGGTGAAATACATATTGAAGGCTGTAGTCTTTTTTTACTGTTGTTGTTGTTTTTAGGGTTTTTTTATATTAAAGAAAGTTCATAGAATGTTTGGGTTTTCATTTATTCACAGTTACATATTTTCCTCGAACCCCCTCCTTTCCCTCTTCACTGGTCCACTTTTCTTTTATTTTTTATTTAGTTTTATTAATTTTAATGAACATTTACAGAGATTTTGGATTTCTGCTAATTCATTGTTGCACTATTTTCTCTATCTCCCCCCACTCCCAGTTCGTTCCTGTTGTCCCATTGTCACAGTGCTTGTCAAAGCCAGTTCTGATTAATCTCCTTTGTCAGTGTGTCCCTTGCCATTCCCTATCACTCCTCCCTGAGAGAGACTTCACCCTGATTCATAAGAAAAAGGGGACAGCATATTCTATTAGCTACTTCCTGCTGAAAAGGGACGCTATAGGTTTCAAGTCCACTTTTCCATGCATATTTTGTTTCAGATTGCTATCACACATAGAATGTCTAATCTTTGAAGGTTTTAGTCATAGTCTTCAGTAAATGCTTCAACTCTTTCTCACTCTCTGAAAACAAATTATGTCATTTACTTACATAGGTTAATTATCTTCCAAATCCTGGTGTCACCTTCTTTGTTACATAGATAAGCTTCTCAAATTATTTGCTCAGTGTGCATATTGAGTTTGTATGTTAAATGTATACAATACAAATGTATATTTTGTCTTTTTTTAACTATGCAATGTCCATTTGTTCTGCTTGAATCACTAATTCTTCCTCTGTGTACATGTACGTTATGAATGTAATTAGGGATTCAAGAGTTTTCATTATTCCCAAAATTATTCACAATTTATTATAATCTCCAAGTTTAACTACGTTTGCAGCCAATAAAAATAAATAAACAGTTATTTTACTCATTGTTGTTTTTTGGGTTTTTTTTTTGCCAAGGTCTACTTGACATCAGTAATTGTATCTCTTGTTCCATGGCCTCTTGTGAAGCCTGAATTTCTGAGAGTTCTCTGTCAATGTGATACTCCAGTTGTTTTTAATTAGATTCAGAAAGACTTTACTTATGTATAATATTAATGCTTCTTCTTTTTTATAATGTAGGTGTTGTGTTGGATTTTTTTTTCTGTAATAGGAACACTGATCTCCTCCAATTTCTTAACCAGATAGCAATTTTCAAATTCTTGACAGAGATGAATGAATATGTCCAACTGTATATTTGTTTGCTGAAACATCTCAACTTGTTATATATCAGTTTCTAAGGTTTTATTTGGAAGCAAGAGTGGCATCCACTTCCTAAACAACTTGCCTCTGGAAACTATAAATTTTGATAAAGGTCGATATATGTAGAGGAGTTTCAAGCTTTTTACTCATAGGGTCAGTATGAGTCTTGCTCAACTTGATGGCAATCAACAACAACAACAACAAATTTTTATTACATAAAAAATGTTTTTGTGACAATAAAGACATTAAATTTCATACATTGTATGACAAAATTAAGTTTAATTTTGCCACAGACAAAAGTAAGTTTAATTTTTGCCACAGACATTGAAGATAAACTTAAAGTATTCTAAAGGACAATTGGAACAAAGAACACCACAGAATTGGGAATGAAAAAAATATACAATTTGGTGGACTAGTAGAAGATAAAACACATCCACTTTTTAAAAAATAATTTTAGTGAAAGTTTAGAGAGACTTAGAGTTTCCAGTTATTCATTGTTGCACTTTTCTCCCTGCCTGTCCCCCCATCCACCCTTCTTGAAAAGTAAAAGAAAAACTCTTTCATTGTTATGCAAACCCTCCACCCATGTCCACTCCACTGCAGCCTTCAATCTGAACTCCTGTCATGACATTCACTTATTTTTAAAGGCAAGAACATTTACTTGAAATTTACTTTATTTGTGGTAAGAAAAGAGAAATCTCAATAAGATAAATAGAATGCATTTCTGATTACAGGAATTTTAATTAAGGTTGAGTAATTGATTTTTTTTTCCCCCAGAGGCCTGCTATTTCAGAAGTGGATGGCTAATCCTTCTTCCTAGTCTGTCTTAATCTGAATATTCAGATTGAGAGAAGTATCAGACAGACCAACCTTTTATAGAAAAGTGAAAGATGTATGCCTTATTGTGGAATTAATCATTCGAATCAGTGTTGTCTCTCTCCTTGGCACACGTGTCTTTACCCAGTTATTTCCCTGCTCCACCATCCACCAGGACACCCATCCACTTTTACCCACTCCCTTCAGCATCCATCACCCATTGTCCCGCCCTTAATCAGATAGCTTATATATGAAGCTTCCTTGGCTTCTGTGATTCTAAATAGGTCTGTTTCTGACAGTTTCTTATTCTGTGACCAGTGTCTCTTAAGTTCAGTGGCAATAACTCCTTCCAGCAACATAACTGAAGTGCGTGAGGCAAAGCTTTATTATCTGTACTTCCAAAGAGCACTCTAGCTGCACTTTCATTAAACATATTTGTTTGTCCTGTAGAACTGGCCCTCAGGCCAAACAGATCCCACTCGTCATGGGGACTCCATGTTTACCTGAGAAATGTGGGGGGTGGAGGATTTCAAGCTACCTTGGTGTCCCCCTTCTCTGCCTGTCGGGATTTCTTTCTCTCTTTCTCCCTTTATGTGACCTTAGAAAGGATCCTGGTCCTTGGAGAGGGACATAATGCCTGGTAGGGTGGAGGGACAGCACAGGAGGGGAAGACCCTCTATGAGGTGGATTGATTCAGTGACTGGGATAATCGGGATGAGTGTGTCAGAGACGGTGTGATTGGCACAGGACAGAGCAGAGTTTAGGGCTGTTGTACATAGGGTCGCTATGAGTTGCAAGCAACTCAATGGCCCATAACAACAACAAT
>NW_006399925.1:6164650-6165126 GCF_000299155.1 Elephantulus edwardii
TGACCCCTGGGTGGGGAAGGAGAACAAAAAAGAATGTCTAGGGTATCCAATGTTGCCTAGTCCACCTTCTGCCACCCTACTCCCCAGTAAACCTGAAAGCAACACTCTCAAAGCCCTTCTATTTGTAACTCACAAGTTTGTTCTCTCTAGGTTGCTCCCTTTCCTATGTTGTTATTGTTGTTGTTATGTGCCGTCGAGTCGTTTCCGACTCATAGCAACCCTATGCACAGCAGCCCTAAATGCTGCTCTATCCTGCACCAATTGCAACGCCTCTGACACACCCATCCCTATTACCCCAGTCACCGAATGAATCCATCTCATAGAGGGTCTTCCCCTCCTGCATTGTCCCTCAACCCTCCCAAGCATGATGTCCCTCTCGAAGGACCCGTCCCTCCTGGCAACATGTCCAAAGTATGTCAGACGAAGCCCTAGAATCCTTGCCTCCAACGAGTAGCTTGGTTTAATCCTCTCCAAGA
>NW_006399925.1:6167833-6170843 GCF_000299155.1 Elephantulus edwardii
TTTTTCCCAATTAAAAAAAAAGAATACAAAAAAAGAAATATTCTTATTAAAATTTGGTATAAAACTTTCAAGAATATCTTCGCTTCTATAATTCCACATTGTTCTTGATGACCTAGAAAATGAATACAGTAAGAAATATATACAAAAGTATAAACCTTGAGAATGATGATTATACTCTATATAATAATCCAAATAAGAGTTTAGTAGTATAAGTATTGTTGTTATTAGTTGCTATTGAGTCAAGTACAATCCATAGTGACCCTATGAACAACAGGTCTGAACCCTGTTTTATCCTGTGCAATACTCACACTACCTGACACACTAGAGCCCATTGTGGTAATCACTGTGTCAGTCCACCTGGTTAAGGGTTTTCCTCTCCTTCACTGACTCTCTACCTTTCTGGGCATTATGTCAGTCCACAAGAAAGAACTCCTTCCAGCGACATAACTGAAGTGCATGAAGCAAAGCTTTATTATTTTTGCTTCCTAAGAGCACTCTGACTGCACTGTCTTCAAACATATTTGTTTGTTCTGTTTGTCCATGGAATGTTGAATATTCTCCTCCAACAATACAACTCGAAGCCATCAGTTCTTCTTCTATCATCTTTATATCCAGTTCTCAGATGCATAGTAAGTGACTGGAAAGACCATAGTTTTAATCAGACAAACTTCCTCAAACTGGCATCGTTAATCATCTATACTTTGGAGAAGTCCCTAACTACAGACATTCAAAGTGCAATATGTCTCCTGATTTCCTGACTGCTGGTATCAAGGGTGTTGGCTGTGGATCCAAGTAAGATGAAGTTGTTAACTGTTTGAAATTTTTCCCTCATCTATCATGATGTAGTCTATTGGTCCAGTGATAAGAATTTTTGTTTTCTTTGTGTGGAGACCAGTCTACGCCAGGAAATTTGGAAGACAACTGCTTGGCCCTTGGAAAAGTTCCATATATGTTCCCATTAAGAAACATGATGTAAGAGAATGTTTACACTATTTAACAATATCATTAATATCACATGCAAGCAAAATACTGCTGAAGATTGTTACAAAATCGTTAGAAGAGTACATAGATAGGGAACTGCCAGAAGTTCAAGTAGGATTTGGAAGCAAACGTGCACAGGATTTAGAAGAGGACGTGGCACCAGGGATATCATCACTGATGTCTGACAGATCATGGCTGAAAGTAATCTAGAATTCAGTCATTTATGCTTTATCAATTATGCAAAATGACTAACACTGAAGGAATGGGAACCACAGAGCACTGACTTGTGCACATGCAAAACCTAGACTGAGAGGCTGTTGTGAGAAAAGAGCAAGGGAACATGATATGGTTTAAAATTTAGAAGGGGTGCATCAAGGTTATATTTTTCTCCATATCTATTAAATCTGTATGCTAAGCAATTTATTTGAGAAACAATATTCTTTATTTTAAATAAACACAGATTTATTTATTTTTTATTTTATTAATTTTAATGAAAGTTTATAGAGATTTAGAGTTTCCAATCATTCAGTGTTCCACTTTACTCCCCATTCAACCCCTCCTTCCCAATTCACACTTGTCCTTGAAAAAAAAGTAGAACTCTTTCATTGTTTTGAAATCCCTCCCTCCAAAGTCGACCCCACTATGCAGTCTTCACTCTGGATTTCTGTAATGACAAGCATATCCATTCGAATATCTCTTTTAAACAATTCTCTCCCTCATCTGTTTCAATGCAATATACATCATTCCTTCCCTCCTTTGCTGTCTTCCCTCAACACTGATGTCAGTCTCGTTTTACAACAGTGCCATTATGCAATATTTGTCCTTTTGTGACTGAGATATTTCACTCAGAATAGTGTCCTCCAGGATCACCCACTTTGCATAATATTTCTTGAGTTCCTTGTTTTTCTATGCAGCAAAGTATTCCATTGTGTGAATATACCACAGCTTCTCTATCCACTTATTTTTTTGATGAGCCTTTGGGTTGTTTCCAAGTCTTTGCTATTGTGAACAAAGCAGCAATAAACATGGGTGTGCATATATCAGTTTGAGTGACAGTTATGTTTTGTTTAGAGTAAATTCCCAGTAGTGGAATTACTGGGTCAAATGGTATATCTATTTGTAATTTTTGAAAAAGCTCCATACCATCTTCCATAGTGGTTACACCATTTTACACTGCCACCTACAGTGAATAAGGGTTCCAGTTTCTCCACAACCTAGCCAGTATTTGATGTTGGCTATTCTATTAAATTTTGCTATTCTTCCTGGGTTGAGATGATATCTCATAGTTGTTTTGATTTTCATCTCTCTTAGAGCTGGAGAATTTGAACATTTCTTCATGTGTTTGTTTGCCATCTAAATGTTGTCTTTGATTCATAGCCTGTGCACATTTTTCAATTGGGTTATTTACTTTTATCTTGTTGTGGTGCTCAAGTGGTTTATAAATTTTAGGTATAAGTCCCTTGTCAGACATGTCTTTACCAAATATTTTTCCCAATTTGTGGCTTCTGTTTTTACCCTGTTGGAGAAGTTTTTGGATGTGCATAGAGATTAAATTCTTAGAAGGTCCCATTCATCAATTTTATCCTCTCCTGGTTGTAGATTTTCCAGGATGCTTAGAAGACTGTTTATGTTGTGGATTAGGACTTCTAGAGTTTTTCCAAGATTTTCTGTAATGAAGTTTAGAGTCCTTGGTTTTATTCCTGGGTCCAGAATCCACCTTGAATTAGTTTTTGTGTATGGAGTGAGGTGTTGATCTTGCTTGAGTTTTCTGCAGATGGTTTTCTAATTTTGCCGGAACCATTTGTTAAAAAGGCTGTGTATACTAATGAAGGAATTTTTTCTTTTTTTTTCTCTCTCTTCGGAGGGGGAAGCAAGCTGGTGGGGAGGGGTGGGAAGGGAGAAAATTGCGGCAATGAATGAATGGAAATCCAAAACCTCTGTAAAAAAAATTATTTAAAAAAATTAGAAACAAAGAAGAATCAATAGTTGGAAAATATGGCGTTGGAAGAAATTATTCTAAGGAATTAAT
>NW_006399925.1:6170943-6172958 GCF_000299155.1 Elephantulus edwardii
ATCTCTTTGTCAAAAATCAGTTGACCTTAGGTAGGTGGGCTGATTTCTGGATTCTCAATTCTATTCCATTTATGTATGTGTCTGTCATTGTACCAGTACCATGCTGTCTTGACCACCACGACATTGTAGTAGGATTTGAAATCAGGGAGTGAGATGCCTCCTATTTTGTTTCTCTTTTTAAGGAGTGCTTTGCTTATTCTGGGCCTCTTTCCATTCACATAAAATTAGAGATTGCCTTTTCTTTCTCATTGAAGAATGGAATTGGTATTTGTATTAGGGTTGCATTGGATGTGTAAATTGCCTATGATGGTATTGCCATTTTCACAATATTGAATCTTCCTATCCATGAGCAATGGATATTCTTCCACCTCTCCAGGTCTCTTTTTGTTTTTTGTAATAATGTTTTGTAATTTTCTTTGAACAGATCCTTTGTGCTTCTGGTTGGGTTTACTCTTAAGTATTCATTCTTGTGATTAGTTATTGTCAAGGGTATTGTTTTTCTCAGCTCCAGTCCTGTGTTCTTTTTGTTACGGTAGAAAAATCCAATTGATTTTTGTATGTTGATCTTGTATCTGCCACTTTTCTGAACTGGTCCACTATGCCAAGTAGTTTTCTTGCTGAGTCTTTGGGATTTTCTAAGAAAACTATTATATCATCTGCACAGAGAGATAATTTTACCTCCTCTTTGTCAATTTGGATACCTCTTGTTTCCTTCTCTTGCCTTATTGTTATTCCTCAGACTTCCAATACAATATTGAATAGAAGAGGTGATAGTGTGCATCCTTGCCTCATTACTTTTCTCAAGGGGAATGTCTTTAATCTCTCTCATTGCGAATAATGCGTTCTATGCGAAAAACTGTATTCTATGAATAATAATGTGGAGTCAATATCAAAGAAAGTACAAAACTTTGCTTACTGAAAGTGATGAAGACTTAAAGCACTTGTTGCAGAAGATCAAATACTATAGTCTTCAATATGCACTGCATTTCATTGTCAAGAAGTAAAAAGGATAACTTATTTAATTGAAAAATAAGAAGAAATAGTAACTTTTTAATCTTAAAGATAAAATTTATCTTTTAAAGAAAAGATTATTTAGTAAAGAAAATGACAGATTGCATTCATAAAGTATAATCTAATAAAAGTGATAAAAATATTTTCACTATTTTTAGTTTATCATAAAATAAAAACTCCTTAATAAAAATGAATGGGTTGCATACATTTATGATATTGCAAATAGGAAACTACGAATAAGGGTTCAGCACTGTTTAGAAAAGTGTCTCTAACATATTCCCATACATTTCTGTTCAAGTTTTGAATAGATATAATAAAATTGCTGTTTTTTGTTATTAATGATGGTGTTTCTTATTCTCCCAAAACATAGATAACTAGTTTTCAGACTTTACAGAAGATAAAAGCAAAATCTTTTGCTACTTTAAAGCATGTCCATACTGATCTCTCTGACATATTACATTTTTCCCACTGCTTTAATAGCACAGGAATCTCCTCACTTCCATTAACATGTCCTAATTTTAAGCTAAGTAACAGGCCTTATCCTCTAGTCCTAAAACCTAGCTGCTGTTGCTGTTAGTCTTTAGATATCATCAAGTTGAGTATGACTCATAGCAACCTTCTCGATAACAGATCTGACTCCTGCTCTACTCTGTGCCAATACTGTGTTAATTAATTTGATTGAAGTTCCTCTCTTTCGTCATCCCTCCACCTTCCCAAATATGATGTGCCTCTCCTCAAAATATGACCAAATCAGGATAGATAAATGTCATATTTTTCTCCAAGGAGCATTCTGGCTACATGCTCTCTAGGACATATCTGTGTTTTCTTTTAGTAGTCCATGTGATATTGTGTATTCTTCTCCAACACTACAAAGCCATCAATTTTTCTGTCAACTTTATTCATTGTTCTGCTTTCAGAAGTATAACAAGGGATTGAAAAGACAGTTAATTTATTTTTAAATCAGAAACACCTTAGTCCTCAAATTAACATTATTACTTCTCAAT
>NW_006399925.1:6174471-6175964 GCF_000299155.1 Elephantulus edwardii
AAAAAAAAAAAAAAAAAGAAGAGGTTATGGCACTGAGAACATCATTGCCAATGTTAGATGGATCTTGCCCCAAAGCAGAAGGTACTAGAGAAGTATCTAGCTGTGTTTCACTGATTATGCAAAGGCATTTGACTCCATGGATCACATCAAATTGTGGCTAACCTTGAGAAAAATGTGAATCTCATTATATTTGATTGTACTCATGTGAAATGTATACATAAACCAGGAAAGTTGTCAGAACAGAGCAAGGAAACACTGCATGATAAAAATTAGGATAGGAGTGCATTAAGGATGTATCCTTTTCCCTACCTTTTTGATCTATATGTGGGACAGATCGTTCAGGAACCTGGACTTTTTGAAAAGGAATGTGGCATCAGGATTGGAGGACGACTCAACAACCTGCATTATACAGACAACACAACCTTGTTTGCTGAAACTGAGGAGGCCCTGATGCATTTGCTGCAGAAGGTCAAGGACTGTAGTATTGAATATGGATTTAAATGTAACATCAACCACTGGCCATTGGTAGCACCACGATAGATGGAAAAGAGATTGAGACTATTAATAATTTAAGGTTGCTTGATTCCACAATCAACACTCTTGGCACCAGTGGTTAGGAAAATAAAAGACAAATTGCATTAGAAAAATCTATAATCGGGACGTCTCAAGAGTGCTGGAGAGCAACAGTGTCAGTCAAGAGATGAAGGTGCATTTGATCCAGGTCATGGTTTTCACAAATTTTTGCTATGCATTAGAGAGCTGGACAATGACTAAAAATGACCAAAGGAGAATCTATGCCTTTGTATTGTAAAACTGGAGAAGAGTATTGAACATATCATGAACCTCCAAGAAAATAAAGAGGTCTGTCCTAGAGAGGGTGAAACTAGATCCTGAAGGCAAGGACTCTGAGATTCTGTCTCACACACTGTGTTGCCAGGAGGGACCAGTCCTTGGAGAAGAACATCATGCTTGGAAGAGGGGAGGGACAGTCTAGGAGAGGAAGACCCCAGATGAGAGATGGATTGACACAGTGATTGGAGTAATGGCAGAAGGTGTGCCAGATGCAGTGATATGGACTCAAGATAGGGAAGGGTTCAAAGCTATTGTTCATAGCATAACTATGAGTGACAAATGCCTCAATGGCACATGACAATAACAAAAACTATATATATATATATATACACACATAAATGTGTGTGTGGCCTAAATTATTGGAATGTCAGCTATAAATTGGTTCTTACCTGACAGCATATAACAACAAATATATATATGTGTGTGTGTGATATATATATATATATAGATAGATATAGAGATAGAGATAGAGATATCTCGAGCCCAATCTGACTCATAGTGACCCTCCATGATGTTTCTACCTGTACTAGGTTGGTTCTAGTTGTTGTTGTTATGTGCCATCGAGTCATTTACGACTCATAGCGACCCTATGTACAACAGACATAACCCTGCTCTATCCTGTGCCAATCGCATTACCTCTG
>NW_006399925.1:6176064-6184225 GCF_000299155.1 Elephantulus edwardii
TTTTCAACAGCTAATTTTTCAGAAGTAAATCCACAGGTTTTTCTTCCAAAGAACTTCTGTGTAAATTCTAACTGCCACCCTTTCTGTAAAAAAGTTACTAACAATTTACCTCACCCACCAACTCCTTCTGCCTGATTAGGAATGATTCTTTAAAATATCTTTGAACTGTTTTGTTGCAATAGTCATTGATAAGTTGCTCTTCTCTGTGTCATCTTGATCACAAGTATTTCTCTTAGGAGGATACATTTGAATATTCTCTATCAGAGCAAGCATAAAACTGGCTGAACTTCAAAGTAACTTGCTTATTCCTATCTTATGTAGCATCATGTTTCATGCTTTGTCATTGTCTCTGCTTCTGGGAAACTTGAACACTGACTACAACTTACTCTATGTTTATGATTTTGTCATACCCACATTTTTTTTTTACCTTTTATTCCCTCAAAGTTAGATGTTTAGTGTATGTTATTCTAACTTATATTTTCAGTGAACTCTGCTTAGGAAGCTCTGGTTGCCTCGTGGTAAGGAGCTGTACTATAGTCTCAAAGGAAACACAGTTCAAATCCACCAGGTAGTCTGCTATAGGAAGATAGGCAATCTCCTCCCAGTGATTAAACTGCTTCTGAAAACCCACTGGAGGCTAAGCTATTCTGTAAGTTCTAACTCAATAGTACACAGTAATAACAAGCAGTATACACATGGAAATACTGCTTCAATTACACAAAATTTCATTACATATTATAATTTACCTGCACACTCTTCTATTCTCTTCTTCCTAACTATACTTCCTAATGTATACTTTTCTTTTCCTGTATGTTTATCATTTCCTAATTTTTTTTCGTCAAAGAACTAAGTATTAACTAAGCTGTAAAGAGGCTCCTTTATGTGAAGATAGTGATTAATTTTGTTGTTACAGCTTTGAGGTCTTTTTAGTAATATCATGATCAATATTAAGAAAGAGGAAGAAGAGAAAAATCTTAAAGAATAAAATGCAAGCTGGTCCTATGGGACCCCCAAGTACAGTCAAGAACTTGTGAGTTGCTAATTGCTTTAAATACCACTCTTGAAAGTGGTACAGGGGACAGTAAGTCTGTACAGACTGTTATTATCTGAATCAATATCAATACTTTAAAAAAATGGCAAGAACATGAAGACCTTGAAGCTTCTCTTGTTGCAAGGAAACGAAAATGGAATATTAAATATTTAAAAAGTAGGTCAGACTTAATAAATGCATTTTCAAGTAATCCAGCCTTTAAATTAAGCCACAGTATGGGATAGATGGATTTGAAATGATGTGCCAGCAGCCACACCAGTCCATGCTGATGCTCCTATTATGTCAAAATTCTATTGACACAGAAATAGCTTAATGCAAATTTACATCCAAAAAGCCACAATAAGAACCCAGAAAATTAATCGCCTAATTCTCAGTAGAGACAAATGTGCAGAGAGAGTGGGGATTATGCCAAGACCTGGTGTCATAAAGTCTGGGAAGTACATTTACAGGGAGAAGAGGTTGTTATAAACACACATGAACTGCCACTTGAGATGTCAGGATTCCTATTCTGATTCTATCACAAAATGACAGGATCTCCCTCCCCAACCCCCACCTCCCTGTATTGAGCATGATATTTTCCAGTCACTGCTAATAGGCTCTGGGAATGGGACAGCTTTAATGAAATACACCCTGGGCTCAGCAATCTTTCAATGCAGCAAGTGAATGTATATTATAGCCTTTTCTTTCACTGTTTTAACTCTTCCACTGTTTCTGTAATACTGTGCCTGGCACTATTCCATGAAGATTGTCTTCCTGGGGAAGATGGGCGGCCCAAAACTGTCAGCATCTGTCTCTATTCAAGGTACAGACTAGAAGAGTTGGGTGATATTTGTATCCAGAATAAAGCAGGAATGAAGAAGAATTTTGTCTTTTCTATTTAAACTCTATTGACCTCCGCTCAATAATGTGTATCAGGACTGCTTCACTGCATAGGAAACTTAGACATATTCAAAACACTCTTAATTATTTTAAAATTAATTAGAACATGTGCCTTGTACAAACATGAAAATTATCCAAAGGAAAAGAGATCCAGAAATTAACTAGTATAGGTTTTGTAACTACTGAGTACACATTAAATTAACCTGGGGAGTTTATTTTAATCATAGATTAGAATTAACTGTGGTGAGGCAACCACCATGACCAATGAAATTAGAATCTCTACTATGAGAGCTCAGACAATAGTGTTTTCAAGTGAAACCCTAGTGATTTTTTTAAACTAGAGTGATAATTTAAATCTTATCCTTGTCAAATAAGTGAGACTAACTCAAGTCATCTATTGTAAGAATTATTACACTTTTAATTTATGAATTATGTCATATAGTAGCTTAATATGGCAGAAGAAAGCACATTATTATTTAAATAGCTCTATCTATTCCAAAATAATAAATTATAGTTGAAAAATCTATACTTTAACCCTTCGAAATTCCGGAGAGTAAATGTCATCCTTGTATAGATTCAAGAAACAATGACCTCGACATCATTCTATTATGCTTTCTGCGGACTTCTTGATTTTCCTCTCTCATCACAATGATGGTTTGAATCCACAAGCTGCTCTGTGGGAGAAGGATGGGCAATACCCTCCCTTGCAATTAGGGAGGGTGAGATGTAGGTCAGTTTGGACTTGACAGCACACAGCAGTAAACTTGTACTTATATTGGTGAAAAAATGTAAGTCAAGGAAATCTTCCCTTGATTTGATCATTTAATCATATTGGTTCTATTTGAGACTGGCTCATAGAAAGATAGTTGATACAAGACAAAAATCTTACAAAAACCTTCAAAAGCTTTTGCCCTGTCACAGAAGTGTTTCTATGGAGAATAGTTTAAGCTTAAACCACTCTCATCTTATCTGAACTAGGCAACATGAGATGAGATCTTGAAGGGAAATGAATTTGCATAGCCTAAAAAACCATTATCCCTGTTTTTCACACACTCTCACAGGTTATTGCTACTTGTGGGAAGCAGAAAGATACATGATATTATAAGTTTGAAATTGTTATAATGAAGTTTGTTATATATGACACAAGAGAATTTTTAAATCAGAGTGAATTTAAAATACAAAATACAAGAAACAAGAACAATAACAAAATCTTGGCATCACTTGATGAAAGAGTATATATAGTTCAATAAAAAAAAAATTGTTGCTTAAGTGACATCATCTTGAGACAAAGGGTTAATTCATCCTGCCATGAGTGAAAAAGGAAGGGGGTCCGTAGATGGCATCCAATTAACAGGAGAATTTATTTTATCCTTGTAATACTGTTCTGAGAACACCTACTGTTTGAGAAGCGAGTGTCAGGGGCATCTCTGTGAGTATAGGTATGCATGTGGCTGTGGTGACTGTGTCCAGTATGCTCCTAAAGTCACAGGCTGTCCTTGCCATGAGTGCTCAGCGGGAGCGCAGGATGGCAGCAGCTCTGACATTGCAGGGCCCTGCAGGGTGAGGTGTCATGCAGTGCGTTGAGACCACAGCTGTCACTCAAGGAATCATTAGCAATGAAAGGGAGGCAGTGAAGCTTGTTGTGTTGTCATCACACTGCAAGAAGGTTGGCTGCCGACCAAATTAGCTTGCTTAGGGAGTGTGAATCAAAATGACATGTAATCTGAATGTTAATGAAAATTTTCTCTTGCTTCAGGCTTCAGATTCAATCCAGAAAGCTGTCATCTGGAAGACATTATCTTCCTTCTTTCTCATTTTGGTTTGAATTTTCAAGTTTACATACAATGTAAAAATAATTTTTTAACTAGCAATCCTTGGACAGTTGATGTTAGTAAATTATATAGCTGAGTCACTGGGGGAAAGATGTCCCTGAGGAAGAGAATTATTGCAAAAAAGTAATACATTTCTCTTTTGGGGTTTCTGTCAATGAAATGTGAAAACATAAATCTCATGCTAAAATACTTCAAGGGATCCAATCATCACTGTTAGCAAAACTCCACTTTTATTTCCTTTTACACATTATAATAGGGAACTGTAGTGATGTATCCTTCCTGTTCCACCTAAGCCTGGCAATCGCCAAAGAAAATTTCTTTCTGTGTATACTTCAGGATAGGTCTTAAAATGACCTTTTACTAAGATTGCGATACCATTCTTCCTCAATTTTATGTTCAAGAAAAGTAAATCTTATGATTATATGATTCGAAGTGGTAAATTGCAGGCTGCTCCAGCTCACTAATACCTATTATGTTAATCTTTATGAATTCTATTTCATTTTTAACAAAGTCCAATTTTCCTGCATTCATTCTATGTTCCAAGTCCCAATTATTAGTGGATATTTGCAGCATTTCTTCATTATTTTGAGGAAGAACAATTCAAATTCCAATTGAAAGGCTACAACTAACTGTCAGCGACCACTCCAGAGTACTCAGAAGCAATGTTGTCAGTCTAGAGACTAAGGTGCACCTGATCCAGGCTATGGTCTTCCCAATAATTTGTTATGCATAAGAGAACTGGACAATGACTAAGAATGATTGAAGAATTTGTTCCATTGAGTTTGTGCTGCCTTACAAAAGTCTTGAATATAATAACATGGTAGACCAAGAAAACAAATACTTTGTCTTGGAGAGGGTGAAACCAAGTTTCTCCTTGGAGGCATAAAATTATGAAGCTCTCTCTCACATACTTTGGGCACATGGCCAGGAGGAGGGACATGGTCTTGGACAGGAACATCATGCTTGGAAAAATGAAAAGACAGCACAGGAGAGGAAAGCTAGCAATGAGATGGATTGATACGGTAACTGGGGCAATAGGGGTAGGTGTATCAGAGTCAGTGAGACTGACTCAGTACAGGGCAAGCTACACGACTGTTTTACATAGGGTCGCTATGAGTCACAGATGACTTGACAGCACATAACAACAACCACCACCACCTAACTGTCTAACTATGTAACTGTGCTCTTGTTCAGAGGGGTTTTGAAGGCCTGTTATTTCAGAAGTGGACGGATGGCCAATCCTTCTTTCTAGTCTGTCTTACTCTGGGAGTTACACTTCAGTATAGCATCTGACAAACAAGCACTGTACTTGTAAGAGCAGAAGATAAACAAGACGATATACACATATCAGAAGGAGAATTGAGTTATGTTGCTGGAGAAGAGTATTGAGGGTACCATGGACTGCTAGGAAAACAAACAGATTCATCCTGGAAAGGGTTAAACCAGGCGGCTCCCTGGAGGCAAGGATTCTGAGGCTCTGTCTAACATACTTTGGACATTTTATAAGGAGAGACTGGTCCTTGGAGAGGGACATCATGCTTAGGAGGGTGGAGGGACAGCGCAGGAGTGGAAGGCCCTCTATGAGGTGGATTGATTCAGTGACTGGAATAATCGGGATGGGAGTATCAGAGATAGTGCGATTGGCACAGGACAGAGCAGAGTTTAGGGCTGTTGTACATAGGGTTGCTATAAGTGACTCGATGGCACATAACTACAATGAGCTATTAATTTCAATGATATGCAAATCACTCTCCCTAAACAAAACAAAACAAAGCAAAAATAACGATAAACTGGCAAAAGAGAATGTAGTTCAAACAGCAAACCTTAAAGTCCAGCAAACATCAGACATCACGGTGCTGATGATAATCCAAGTTCCAGAATGCCTATGCATGCCAAATGCTGTCTCAGTAGAACAAAGGCCTGGAGCATGTAGGGTCAGGTCAGGCTTATTTCTTTAACATTAGTTTGAAGACTAAAGTGCACCGGATTTAAGCCATGGGCTTTTCAATTACTTGCTATGCATATGAAAGCTGGGAAATATGTAAGAATGACAGAAGAAATCAATGCCTTTGAGCAGTGATGCTGGAGAAAAATACTGAATATCCCATCAACTAACAAAAGAACACAAAGATATGTATTGAATAACATGCGGACAGTTTTCCTTATAGACAAGGATGGCAAAGCTTTGTCCCCCATACTTTAGGTATGTTGGTAGGAAAGATTATTCTTTGGAAAGGGATTTTATGTTAGAAAAAGTGGAAGATCCGTGAAAGATGAAAAGACTTTCAATGAGAGTGATTGATACAATGACTATAATAATGAGCTTTTAAATGTTAAAGATTATGAGAACTGAGCAGGATAGCACAGAGTTTTAGATAGCTTGTTCAGAGGTTCGCTATGATTCATACTCAACTCAATGGCACATAATAATAACTGGTGGTGTAGTCCATAGTACGTTGTAATGCTAAGCCAAAGGCTAAGTCCCTCTTTTGATTAAAGTTAACCAGTATCTCTGTAAGAGGAAAATGGACAATATTATCCCTTATGATCTATTCCTTCAGAAATTTCATGCAGTGGTCAGCTGTAAGTAATTTCTGACTTGATGGCAATGCATTTTTACACATTATAATACAAATATAATTTAATGTGGTAATGTATTAAACAGTTATTATTAAAAAAATTAAATGGACTACAATGTGCACCATTCTTTCATGCTGTGTTGCTAGAGGCTATACTAGTGAAATATTAGCAGAAACAATGTTGGCTAAATTTCACCAGAACTTCAGGCTACATTAGACAGGGAAGAAAAAACTGAGAAGCTTCTTTTAATAAAATTGGCCAGTAGATAGGGAAGCTCTGGTGACCTAGTGGCAAGAAGCTGCACTGCAATCTCAGGAGATATGTGATTCGAATCCACCAGATGCTCTGCCGGAGAAGGACGGGCCATCTCCTCCTGTACAAGTCAGATCCAATTTGACGGTACACACACACAGAAACCAACAACATGAAATAAAAAAATTTTAAAAAGCAAATTTTAAAAAAATAAAAAATTGGCCAGTAGAAAATGTTACTAATACCAGCTCGATAGTCCTTAGATTTTTAAGGCATTCAAAAATAGACTGGGAAAGAATTATTTAATGATAGTATAGAGTTCCACTTATTGACATAGATGGAGTAAGGCTTCGAAGATTTTCATTTGCCAATATGGCATGACTCAAATTAAGAAGCAGCTGTGGCAAACATCAATTAATATGGGATTATGAAATGTATAAAGTATGAATCTAAGATCATTGGAAGTTGTTAAAAATTTATTTGGGATATGTTGCTAGGAAAACAAACAGATTCATCGTGGAAAGGGTTAGACAGGGTGGCTCTTTGGAGGCAAGGATTCTCAGGCTCCGTCTAACATACTTTGGACATGTTGTAAGAAGAGACCGGTCCTTGGAGAAGGATGTCATGCTTGGGAAGGTGGAGGGACAGCACAGGAGGGGAAGGCCCTCTATGAGGTGGATTAATTCAGTGACTGGGATAATTGGGATGAGAGTGTCAGGGACAGTGTGATTGGTACAGGACAGAGTAGAGCTTAGGGCTGTTGTACATAGGGTTGCTATGAGTCACAAGTGACTCGACGGCACATAACAACAACAACTTATTAAAGATGTATAACATATAATAGGAGATCTCATGGCTTAGTGGTAACAAGCTGTGTGACCAACCCAAAGTCATTTGATTTATATTTACCAGCCGCTCGGCAGGATAAAGACAACCCATATCTTCCTGTGTGACTTACATCCTTTGGAAACCAACTAAAGGGCCAGCAATGAATCAGTTTGAACTCAGTGGCACCAACAACAATGTAATATATAACAATTGTTAATTATACAAAATCAAGGTACTCCATAGAAACATATACAAGACTGTTGTTTGTTGTTGCTATGTGCCACTGAGTTGATTATGACTCAAAGTGACCCTTTGAACAAAAGATCTGAACCCTGTTCTGTCCTGTGCCATCCTCACACTTCCTGACACACAAGAGCTCATTGCAGCAGTCACTGTGTCAATCCACCTGGCTGAGGGTCTTCCTCTCTTTCCCCGACCCTCCACCCATCCCAACGTCATTTACCTCTCCAAGGAATAGCACCGCCTAACAATGTGTCTGAAGTATGTTAGGTGAAGTGTCATGCACCTTCTCCAAGACATATCCTTTCTTTCTCTTGGCCGTTTATAGAATACTCAGTGTTCTTCTCCAACACCACAATGCAAAGGCGTCAATTCTTTTTCTGTAATCCCTATTCATTGTCCAGGTCTCAGATTAATAGTTAGTAAACAGAAAGAATATGGCCTGAATCAGACACACCTTAGTCATCAAACTGGCAATAGTGAAGAAGAATCAGTAGTC
>NW_006399925.1:6189740-6193144 GCF_000299155.1 Elephantulus edwardii
GTGAGCACATCCACGGCAACATCTGTTAGCTGAAATATGTCTATTGGTATACCATCTATTCCGGGGGCCTTATTTTTTGCTATTTCCTTCAAAGCAGCTTCAACTTCTTCCTTCATCACCATAGGCTCTTGCTCATATGTTATTTCATTAAATTCTTCTGTGTCTGCCAATTCCTTTCTATACAATGACTTAGTATATTCCTTCCATCTTCTTTTGCTACCTCCTGGATCATTTAACATTCTGCCTAAAGATCCTTGATTGTAGCAACTCGAGGTTTGAATTTGTTCTTCAGTTCCTTGAGCTTAAGAAATGCTGAATGAGGTCAGCCCTTTTGATTTTCCAACGCTAGCTCCTCACACATTTCATTGTTAATATTTTGCTTTGTCATTCCGTGCTGCGGTTTGGAATATTCTGTTCAGCTCTTTAGTGTCTTGAATCCTTCCTTGTGCTTTGGCCTCTCTACGTTCCAGTACTAGGTTTATTGTATAAAAATGCTTTCTTTCCTGTGGGTTTAATATTCCTCATGTGGCCAGGTGGAGCTATGCTAATGTAAAAATGACGTGAATGTCCCCTATTGAGTGGTAACATGTAAAAAAAGTGTGTAGACTACTACTGATTTTATTGGTCAATCTTGCCCTTATGCCAAGCTTAAATTGAACAGTTTTTTTGAGAATGATAATGAGAATCTCACTATCAGTAAGAAAGAACAAATGAATAGTACAACACATATCCTTTTGAGCCAGAAAATCCTACACAAGTCAGACTGGAATCTATACCAGAGAAGCAACAATGACGTCAACAGAGAGTTCTACATTAACAGAAGAGCTGAACTTGAACTGATACTCCATGATGTAAGAGCTGGAGGCCTTCACCCGACCTATACCATTATTGATAAGTCTGAGAAAGCCAAGAAGCAAAAGGACAATGATTCTTTGAATATGCCTGAGAAGCAGTACTGCCTGCCAAATTTTATCCTGGTTCTTGTCCAAAAGTAATGTTTGTTTCCTTAATAATCTTCTTAATCCTGAGCATGGTAAGTTCTGTGTAGACATTGTAACCTATTAGTAGATCCAGTAGCAGAGCCGTGAAAACCCTGGGATGAACAATTAACATTAGTCTTCATAGGAGAAGCTGTGGGGACATAGCTTACCTCGTGGGGATCAGTATTGCATATTGATATTATGGTTGGGGACTCTTCCCCTTAGTGGAGTTAGTGGAGGCTAGACAGCAGGCACACCATGTGACCATACTCTTTTTACAGTTTCCAAACTATAAATACAAAAGACAGGAGATAGTATTTTTTTTTCCCTCTGTGACTCGTAAATTCAAACTACATACCTTTTGGCCAGCAACCTAGCACATTACACAACACACCAACAAGGCACTTTATTTCAATAAATGAGCTGATAAATAAGAACAAATGATGTATCTAATTGTTGTTATTATTACTGTTGTGTGCTGTCTACTCAGAATCAATGCATGGCTGATCTCTAGCAGGTTTTCTTTTTTTTTTTATTTTTTTTTCTCTAGCCGGTTTTCAGAGGAAGTAAATTGTAAGAGAGAAGATTTCCCATGCTTTTCCCATGGAGTAGCTGGCAGATTTGAACCCCATGCCTTGGAAATTCAGTACAGCTTCTTACTAGTCAGGCTATAGAGCTCTGTCTAATGTTATTAAAGAAATGAAAGTTAAATCCACATTGTCATATCACTATTTAACAATATGAATGGTAATATTAAAATAACTGGCCATAACACACATTGACAAGCATACAGAGAACTCTTATGTGCTCCTAATAAGAATGTAAATGGTATCAATTTATCAAAACTTGTTTGGAAATTTCCAAAGAAAATGAAGCACACTTGTTATGTCAGTCAACCATTATACTTTTAAATATTAATTAAAAAAAATAAAGCATACACCCCAGGAAGAAAGAAAAATTCTCATATTGTTATCCACATATTTAATTTTCTCTTTAATATGTACCTTAAAGTTTTTGTAATATTTTCTTAATGCTCCCATCAATATATCCTTAGCTTATAATTTGCAATGGTAAATATTGTGTGCCAATGTGGCATGATTTTCTGTGAAAAGTAATTATCTGCTCATCTGCCATTTATCTTACTGTGGTACCTTGTGTGCTTCTGCTACACTGGTAACTATGCCACCAATATTTCAGGTTCTAGCAAAGTCATCCACGGTGGAGAAATTTTGGTGAAACCTATAGAGTAAGGGCCAGAACTCGCTATTCATTTATGGAATGAAAACTTCATAAATAGCAGCAGACATTGTTCCAGAAAATACTTCCATAAAATGATGTCTTCAAGTTCGAAGACTCTCAAAACATGTCTGTGGAAGCTGCCTTCTCCAAATAGAATCCATTACCATTAAGTCGATTTTCTGTCAGATTGGGCATCTTTTATCACATTGGGTTTGTTGAAGTGTCAATATCAATGAGAGAAAGATACCTATCTTTCTTTCAAGAAATGGCTTGTTATTTTGAACTACCAACTGTTAGGTTAGAATCTAAACAGGCTACACACTACAGTTGAGGGAGAAATATATATATAATTATAGCACAAGACAATGACTAGGGAGAATAGAAGGAGAATTGATGCCTTTGAGGTGTGGTGTTAGAGAAGAGTATTGAAAATCATATGGACTGTTAAGAAAACAAACAGATTCATCCTGGAGAGGGTTAAATCAGGCTGCTCCTTGGAGACAAGGATTCTGAGGCTTCGTATGACATGCTTTGGACATGTTGTAAGGAGGAACCAATCCTTGGAGAGGGACATCATGTTGGGGAGGGTGGAGAGACAGAGCAGAAGAGGAAGACCCTGTATGAGGTGGATTGATTAAATGACCAGGGTAACTGGGGTAGGTGTTTCAGAGACAATAAAATTGTCACAGGTTAGAGCAGGATTTAGGATTATTTTATATAGGGTCTGTGTGAATCACAGGCAAATGGACAGAGCATAACAACAACAACAACCGTAACAATGGAAATTTTACCCTCCTCTGGGCAATTTTCTTTAATCGGTTCTTTTCTGTGGAATGCTTGTCTGTCAGATACTATTATATATATTTAAAGATTGAGACAGACTAGGAAGGAGGATTGGCCATCCATTTCCGAAAACACGGGCCTTTGAAATCCCTATGTACAATAGAGCACACTTAGACTATCGCTTGGATTAGCAGACATGGCAATTGAGACTGAGATCTTAGAAGCGGAAATAGAGAAGAAAGAACAGCTGTAAGCAGAAACTAGTGATTGGAACACGGAAGGCGAGAAGCATGAATGTAGGAAAATTGGACATTGTTAAGAAAGAAATGGAACGCATAAATAATGACATACTAGGTATAGGCGAAATGAGATGGCTTGGCATGGGACATTTTGAATCAGACG
>NW_006399925.1:6196703-6199929 GCF_000299155.1 Elephantulus edwardii
TTGGCACAGGATAGAAGAGCATATAGAGCTCTTGTACATAGGGTCGCTATGAGTGGCAAGTGACTCGATGGCACATAACAACAACAACAACAACTTCTACACACATTTTATCACCTCATCAGCTAAACTCTATTAAAATAGCAGAATTATAGCTGAAAAGACTGCAAAGAATACTTAAGAAATAAGTTTTCAGAAAATTTAAGGCAACAGAAGGGACAAAAACCATGGACACTATAAAAACTAGTCTCTGACATTTACAAGTATAGAAAACATTAAACAAAACTCAATACTAAAGGCTTATTTACTTCAGCTCTTTTTATCTGATGTATTTATTATGTCTAGCTTTAACCAAAAATTACAGTGCATGCTGCCTTAGTCTTCTAAAGCTGACATAACAATATACCACAACGTAGGTGGCCTTAGAGAAGATTAATTCATCTCCTCACAGTTGTGGAGTCTTGAAGTCTGAATTCAGAGAGCTAGTCAGGCTGTGTCTGTCTCTGTCAACTCTTTGCTTGTATCTTTCCGTTCCTTGCAGGTCAGGATATTCCTGAACCTTGTAGAGGGCTTCTCACATGCTGTATTCTGTGTGTCTCTTTCTATGCCTTTCCTTCACTTTTATAAATTGAAGGAAATACCATTCACTGAAAAAAGGATTAGAATGAGAACTCAACTTTTGCTAGTATGACTTTCTTAGCTTATTTAAGAATATTTACAAACTAAAGCCCAAACGAAACTATCATTAAGTCAATTTTCATTTATAGTGATCCAATAAGGCCAAGTAGAACTCGAGTTTAGAAATTCCCAGATTGTAAAACTTTACAAGAGCAGACAGCTTATCTTTCTTTTTAATTTAATTTTTAATTTTAATTTTTTTAATTATTGTTCTTTTGAGTAGAGTTTCATAAATCATAAAGATGCAATTATTGCCATTATATAATAATTGAGAGATTTTTTATTTTATATAATTCATTGTCATTGATTCATGTGGTTCAATTACTACTGAGTTGACTCGAGTTCCTGACCTTTTAGTTAACAGCTCATTGTTTAATCCACTGAGCCACCAATAGTTTTAATATATGTAAACGTAAAACACAAATATGGCCATAGTTATCAATGCAGGGATTAGGACTTAATCTCTCCTTTGGGAGACTACAGTTCAAGTCATAAGATATGATAAAATATGCTAAGAAGGAATACAGCACATATGTACCTCATGACAAAAGGAAATTATCCAGAATCTTTGAAATAGTTTCTTAGAATCAGGCTAAATTTCAACACAATGGGAGTATATACAAATTATTACTAAATGAATTTGCATCACATAGAGAGAGAAAAAGGAATGAATTCTATCATTCCAACTTTTCATTCAGTAGTGGAGAAAATTTTCCTGGTAATGGTTTTATGAGCTTCCTTGGATTGATGTTTTGAAACGTTTACATTGAATGTAGACATGTTGTCTAGGGGCAGGTGTGTGGAAGACAATTACACGGTTCATGATAGGACAGGATTCAGAACTATTATGCATATGGTCACTATGACTCACAGGTGACATGATGGCATGTAATAGCAACAATGTTTTTCCACATTTATGACCATTTTATTGATTAAATAGTGGTTTATAAAATGAAGAGTACTCAGTATAGGAACCTTCAGGATCTTTCATACTGCACATTTTCCACCTGGTTTCATTTATAACTTTAGTTTTTTGTTTATATATCTATAGTCAGCCATGTGATTTCTATTCATTTAAATTCCTAACCAATTATGTTGTTAGGTCAACAATTCTTGAGGCAAAATTCACATGTTAGAGAGAATTACTTCATTCAGCTCAACCCCAGGCAAAGATCAAATAGCTACTTTTGCAGCAGCTGTAGCACCATGATATGCAAAAACATTGTCCTTGACCTCAAGAGAATTATCTTTAGTACAGGCTTCTGTCTTGATGACAGAAATTACTTCTGATATGAATAAATCATTCAAAAACTGGCATAGTTTTTATCCATTTTTAAAAAATATTATCATAGAGCTTAAAAATTTTCCCTGACTCCATAACTTCCCAAGTTATATTGTTGTTGTGTACTGTACAGGCAGAACCAACCCATAGCTGACCTCCCGGTCAATTTTCAGAGGCACATAATCGCATGGGGAGAGATTGCCCATCCTTCTCCCATGGAATAGCTGGTGGTCTTGAGCTATGTGCCTTTGGGATGGGATTGCTGCACAACTTCTGTCAACTAGCCCACTACAGTTCTCCAAGTCATACTATTCACGGAAGTATTAAATCTTTTATATTGTGCTAGATGAGAAGTTCAAGTTAATGATATTAGTCCTATTTGTTGGGCAGAAGGTGCTTCAAGAAGTGGAATTCTTTTCAGTCTTTCAGTATACATATACACAATGTAGCCAGTTTGGTAAAAACAAACATAAAGCAAAAACCAATAGAAGCTTTTTCAGTAATACATTCAGAAAAGATCTGAATTACATAAAAAGTCCTTTCAATCACCCTTACAAAGTTACAGGTTTTCAGTGAAATTAGACATGTTTTACCAAGAGTTCAAACTTCAAAAAAGATAAAATAGTAAGCCTTAGTAGCTTGTTGTAGTCAGAGCAGAGTACAAAGGATAAGAGAAGACTGTCATAAGAAATGAATCAGATAAACAAAGTAGAACTTAATAAGGATTCAGTTCTACCATGTAGAAAATGACATAGAAATGATTCCCAAGATCTGTTTCAGTAGAAGAATCTACCAGTTCGGCAGTAGCTGTAACTGTTCTCATCAAAGTTGATAGGGCCTAGTTAAAGAACTATACCCAAATGACCGTGTTACTAAGAATCTTTAAAATATTGGTTGATAGGGAAAAGATAAAAGTGTTTTACTGTTACATATAGATATTACTTTGCTTCTACGTAAGCCTGACTCAGGTCTGACCCAACCACTGACCATCTGAACCTATTTGTATTTGATATAGTAACTTACTGTCATAAATAGAACAAGTATTTCTAAAAGAAAAAGCAAAAAAGTAATACCCTATAGCATTTCCATGTGATTGGATAAGGACTCATAAAATATTTCAAGCTCTTTCACCAATAACTAATAAAAATATTTATTACAATAGGTGTTTTAGTATTGGGTAGAGTTCTCCCACATTCATTTAAATGTTCTGTTTGTGAAAGATTGCCTTTCAAAAGTTCTGGGATCTCTGTTTTTTGTTGGTTGTTTTTT
>NW_006399925.1:6200637-6203843 GCF_000299155.1 Elephantulus edwardii
AAAAAAATGTGAAATACAGAAATGAAATTGTCTACACTGTATTTGTTTGGTTATCCTTGTATTTTAATTCTGGCTTAAATATTTAACTATGACTTTAAGAAAATCCCAACAGCCAACCACAAAAAGACAAGCAAAAAGTAAAATGTAAAAAAGTAAAAGTAAATTGGACAGAGGACATTTTACCAAAGAATACATTCAGATGTCCAACAAACACAAAGAGAAAGGCTCAAAATCATCATCTATCAGACAGACACAAATAAAACAACAGTGAGATATCACCTCACCCCAGCAAATATAGCAATTACAAGCAATGTTCAGTAAGGCATTAAACTAGAAATTCTAATAAGGAAACACACCTATTGGAACACTTATATACTATTAGTGGGAATATAAAATTGTCAAATAACTATAGAAAGTAGTTTGGTGCTTCTTTTGAATGTTAGTAAAAGAAATAGAGTTATTCTAATAATTGTACTGTCGTTGTTAGGTGCCATCAAATTAAGTGCAACTTATAGCAAGTCTATGAGCAACATATGTTCTATTCTCTGTTCAAATAGATATTTGAGTCTATTGCTGCTGTCACCGTCCAATTCCATTCTTTAAGGGTCTTCCTCTCTTTCACTAATCCTTCATCTTTTCAAGTATGATGCCCCTTTCCAAGGAAAAGCGTCTCCTTACAACATGATGATGCTCGATTATTTATTTGCTTCCAAGGAACATTCTACCTGCACTTTTGCCAACACATATCTGTTCATCCTTTTGGTAGACCATGGGATATTCAATGCTTTCCCAATAAAACAATTCGAAGGTATCAATTCTTATTTTATTCATTGCACAGTTTCTGAGTGATAGAAAAGACCATGCCCTTAATTAGACATATTAATCTTCAAACGGACATTACTCATCATCACTTTCGAGAAATTCTTTACAGTCGATTTTTCTGAAGCAACATATCTTTCAACTCTTTGAATGTTGTCACCATGGAGATTGATTCTGGATCCTTGTGATACAAAATCGTTGACAATTCTTTTCTCCATCATACATGATATTGCTTATTGGTCAAGTGGTGAGGAATGGAGCTCTGGAGGCCAAGGATGTAAGGAGTTGTGATGTCTACTCAAAGACAGGTGTTTGAATCAGCCTGATGTTCTGTGGAGAAAAGATGTGCAATTACCTCTCTTGTGATTTACAGATACAGAAAACTAGTCCCAAACTCAGTTACTCTTCAACGATAATCACATTATCTGTGTATCAGCAGTATGCATATGGACTATGGTTGCCTGATTGGTTATGCTGCAACTGAAAGGCAGGTAGTTCAATTTCACTAGTTGTTTTGCAGGATGAGAAATATGGGTCCTCTCCTCCCTTGAGATATATATCCTCTGAAAACTCAATGGGGAATCGCCCACGTGTTGGCTCCCATTCAGTGGCAATGTTTTTGTTACTGTTATGTGCCACCAAGTCGCCTGTGACTCATAGTGACCCTAAGTAGAGAAGCTCTGAAGCCTGTCCTCCCCTGAGCCAGTCTTACTGACTGATTCTAACACACCACCCCATTGACCCAGTTACTGTATCAATTAATCTCGTCTGGGGTCTTCCTCTCCTGTGTTGTCCCTCTACCATTCTGAGAATTATTTCCTTGTCCAAGGACATGTCTCTCCTGATCATGTGCTCAAAATATGTGAGATGGAGCACCAAAATCCTAGCCTCCAAGGAGAAACTTGATTTCACACTCTCTAAGATAAGAGCATTTGTTTCCTTGGAAGTCCGTGGGTATGTTCAACATTCTTCTCTAGCACCACAGCTCAAAGGCATAGATTCTTCTTCTTTCATCCTTACTCATTATCCAGCTCTCTTACGCATAGCAAGTAATTGTGAAGTCTATGATTTGGATTACATGCACCTTAGTCTCTAGACTGACATCATTGCTTTTCAGTACTCTAGAGAGGTTCCTGACAGCAGATTTCCCGGTGAAATTCATCTTTTGACTTTTTGACTGCTGGTGCCAAGATTGTTGATTGTGGAGCTGAGCAAGCTGTAATTATTAACAACCTCAGTCTCTTTTCGATCTATCATTGTGCTGCTTATTGGCCCAGTGCTGAAAATCTTGATATTAGGCTTCAATTCATATTGAAGACTACAGTCCTTAACTTTCTGCAGCAAGTGCTTCATGTCCTCGCCAGTTTCATCAAATAAGGTTGTGTTTTCTGCATAATGTAGGTTGTTGATGAGTTTTCCTTCAATCCTGATGCCACATTCCTCCACATAAAACCCAGCCTCCCGAATGATCTCTTCTGCATATAGACTGAAAAGGTATGGAGATAGAATTTATCCCTAACACACTCCTTTCCTGATTTGGAATCATGCGGTGTTTCCTTGTTCTGTTCTGAGGACTGCTTCTTGGTCCAAGTATAAGTTTCACATAAACACAATCAAGCGTTCTTTCCTAAAGGTTAGTCACAGTTTGTTGTGATCCACACAGTCAAATGCCTTTGCATATTCAATGAATCACAGGTAGACTTTTCTCTGTTTCTCTATGCTTCTGCCAAGTTCCATCTGACATCAGTGATACTGTCTCTAGTGCCACAATCTCTTCTAAATCCAGCTTGTATTTCTGGTAGTTCTCTGTTACAGTCATTTCTGGATTTTCTTTAGCAGAATTTTGCTAGCATGTGATATGAGTGATATTGTTTGATTTCCATACTCTGTTGGGTCTCTTTTTTTTTTTTTTAATGGGAATATATATGGATCTCTTCCATTCAGTTGGCCTGGTAGTTGTCCTCCAGATTTTTTCGCACAACCTGGAGAGCACATCCAGGGTAGCAGCTGTGTGTTGAAATATGTCAATTGGTATTCCATCAATGCCCGGAGATTTATTTTGTTGCCAGTTCCTTCAGAGCAGCCTGAACTTTCTCCTTCTTCACCATTTCCTCTTGATCATATGAAATTGATAAAGTTTGAAGTTGTTTCTAGAAATTTTTCTGTGTCAGCCAATTCTTTTTGGTAAAGTGACTCTGTGTACTCCTTCCATCTTCTTTTAATGCTTCTTGGAACATTCAATTTTCTGCCCATTTCATCCTTAAGTATTGTAACTTGTGGCTTGAATTTGTGCTTTAGTTCCTTTAAGAAATGCTGAGCAAGTTCAACTCTTTTGATTTTCCAAATCCAGTTCCTTGCACATTTCAGTATAATTCTTTCTTTGTCTT
>NW_006399925.1:6203943-6206212 GCF_000299155.1 Elephantulus edwardii
TACATTTTTTCACACACACATATATGGCACGCCGTTTGAGGTGACAAGCTCAAGCTGCTCCATAGGAAAAGGATTTAAAAATATCCTCTCTTGCCTCTGAAAACCCTGTGGAGGGTCACCTATGAGTCGATTCCAACTCGATGGTACTCAGCACAACAACATTCTCTCTCTCTTCCCCTCCCCCTCTCCATTTTTCTATTTATCTAGCTATCTATCTCTCCTACTTATCTTTCTATCTATATATAGATATATTTAAAAGTGTTTATCTTTCTAGTATTTTGATATCTATTGTTTTGATGTAAATCAAGGGGTGGAGAAGGCTTAGAGAATTTTTTTTTAAATTTTTATTCACACCTTGTTGCACTTTTCTCACTGTCCACCTCTCTCCCTCAGTTCACTCTTCTCTTTCAAAAGTAAAAGAAAAATTCTTCCACTGTTATACAATCCCTCCCTCCAAGCTCACTCCACTATGCAGCCTTTATTCTGGAAACCTGTCATGGGAAATATTTGTTTTTTAAATTATGAAATAGCCACAGCGATTTTTACACTTTTTATGGAAGTCTATTCCAATTGTACTGGGAAATCTGTTGTCAGGGACCACTCCAGAGTACTGAATAACAATGATATTAGTCTGGAAACTAAGGTAATTATTTGCTATGCATCAGAAAGCTAGGCAGTGACTAAGGATGATTAAGAATAATTGATGTCTTTGAGTTGTCGTGCTGGAGAAGAGTATTGAATATATCATAGTCGGCTAAGAGAACAAACAGTTTAATCTTGGAGAGGGTGAAACCAGGCTTCTCCTTTGAGGCAAGGATTCTGAAGCTCCACCTGACATACTTTGGACATGTTGCAAGAAGGATCTAGTCTGTGGAGAAGGACATCATGTTTGAAAGGGTGGATGACAATGCAAGAGAGGACGACACTCAATGAGACAAATCAGCTCAGTAACTAGGGTAATGAGGGTAGGTGTGTTAGAGACAATAAGATTGGCTGAAGATAGAGCAAGGTTCAGAGCTGTTGTACATAGGGTTGCTATGAGGGTTATCTTATTCAAAATGTCCTGTATCAGTTTTTTAGCTCATTAATATCAATAAATTTACCTTTTTGGAGGGAAGGAAGAAGGGTAATTGTGGTAAACAGGATTACTGCTTCTCGTTTGTGATTACATTATTTAACTCTGTGCTAACAGTAAGAGGGAGCTCTGGTGATGTAGCCTACTGCTAACCCAAAGGGCCAATCTCTCTTGTAATTCCAATCTACCAATGGCTGTACAGAAGAATTATGGGGACTTCCCTCCTTTATGATTTAAAGTCTCGGAAAAAAACTACTGAAGGGTCAGCTATGAGTCAGTCCCAATTTGACAACAAGTTTTTGTGTTTGACTATCCATAAAAAAAACAGTTGTTTTGCCTCTTTGCTGACACTTTATCTTAATAAATTTTCTTTTATATCTTTGTTTTTCTCAGTTTGATTTATTAGATTTTAGAATTTGAGCTTGTTTGTTTTAATAATATTATTGAACCTTTTTTCACGTATCAATCAACTCACTTCCTCATTGCTGATGTCAAATGAATCCTGGCTGAAAGGAATAGGACAGTGTGGATCATGAAAAGTTGTGCCTCAAATTGAGAAGAATGGGAATCCCAGAGCACTTGACTGTGCTCATATGGATCTTATACCTGGACCAGGAGACTGTTGTACAAACGGAGCAAGGGAGCACTGCATGGCTTGAAAGTGGGAAGAGAGTGTGTTAGCGCTGTATTCTCTCCATGCCTGTTCAATCTATATGCTGAGCAAATCATCTGAGAAACTGGACTCTGTGAAGAGAGGTGTGGCATCAATATTGGAAGGAGGCTCAACAACCTGTATTATACAGATGACACAACCTTACTTACTCAAAGTGAGAACTTGAAGCACTTGTTGCAGAAATCAAGGAATACAGCCTTCAGTATGGATTGCTTCTCAATATCAAGAAAACAAAGATTCTTACCAAAAGACTAATAGGCAGTGTCGTGATGGATGGAGAGGAGATTTAAATTGTCAATAGCTTCATCTTGCTTGAATCCACAATTAGCATCCTTGGTACAAACAGTCAGGACACATTGCACTGGGAAAATCTGCATTTAGAGATCTCTCTAAATTATTAAGGAGTAGTGATGCCAGTTTGAATGATATCTTTGACATCCTCCCACAACTCATCTGGTCTTCGCTCATTTGTGTTCAAGGCCTCAAACCTGTTCCTGAGATGATTCTGAAATTCAGGTGGT
>NW_006399925.1:6207176-6208125 GCF_000299155.1 Elephantulus edwardii
CCCTTAGCCCAGAGCCTTGACCCACTTACTTCCCAGCTCCACCCTCCACCAGGATAACCCTTCTCATCTGCCAAGTCCCTTCAGAAAATTGTTTGATAATTTCTACACTCAGTCAGATTACCTATTTTTGGAATGGTAATAAATATGGATCTCTTCCAGTCAATTGTCTAGGTGGTTGTCTTCCAGATTTCTTGGCCAAATCTCGTGATATCCAAAGCAGTATCTGTTTTCTGAAATATGTCTGTTATTCCATCAATTCCTGAGCCCTTGTTTTTTGCCCATTCCTTCAGAGGAGCTTGAATTTCCTCTTTCATCATCATTACCTTTGATAATATGTTGTTTCATGAAATTCTTCAGTGTCAGCCAGTTTTTCTGGTACAGTGACCTCGTTCCATCTTGTGTTGATGCTTCCAGGATCATTGAATTTTCTGCCCATAGTTTCTGTAAGTATTGAAACTTTAGACTTGATTTTGTTCTTCAGTCCCTTGAGCTTACAAAAATCTGAGTGAGTTTGTTTTGCTTTTCCAAGTCCAGCTCTTTGTGCATTTCATTATAATACTTAGTCTTACTGAAATGCCTTCTGAAATCCCTTCAGCTCCTCAACTTCCTGATTCCTTCCCTTTGGTTTTGCTCTCTTAGTGCTTTAGTGGAATATTAGTCTCCTGTAAAATCCATCTTTTCTTTTTCTTCTGTCTTTGTAATGGTCTTTTGCATTTTTCCTAGATAATATTCTTTATATCCTCCCACAGCTGTTCTGGTCCTCGATCGTTAGTGTTCAAGGTCTGAAACATGTTCCTCTTTGTTTGAGGGTTTTTCTTTGTTTTTAAATTCAGGTAGGACAGACAAAAGGCCAAATTTATTTCTTTTTGGGGTTTTGTTTTCATTTAATTTAGCTTCAGTTTGAACTTGCATATGAGTAGTTGATGATCTGTTCTACAATAAGCACCTG
>NW_006399925.1:6209625-6217379 GCF_000299155.1 Elephantulus edwardii
ATTTCACCAGTGCTTAATATTTTAATACTTATGCATTCCATATCTTCCTTGTAGTTGTTATGCAATGTCAACACAATTCTGACTCATAATAACCCTGTGTACAAAAGGTCTGAACCCTGCTCTAATCCAGAGTCAATTTCATTGTCTCTGACACACCTACCTCCCCAGTCACTGATTCAATCCATCTCATCCAGGATCTTCCTCTCTTTTCCTATCTTTCCATCTTTCAAAGCATGATATTTCTCTGCAAGGACTGGTCCCTCCTTGAAATATGTCCAAAGTATGTCAGACAAAACGTTAAAATTCTTGCCTCCAAGGAGCAGACTGGTATCATCCTCTCCAGAAAAGACTTGTTTTTTCTTTTAGCAGACCGTGGTATAGTAAGTATTCTTCTCCAACATCAAAACTCAAAGGTATTAATTCTTCTTCCATAATCCTTAGTCATTATCCAGCTGTCTGATGTACAGCAAATAATTGTGAAGACCATGGCCTGAATCAGGTGCACTTTAGTTGTTACTTTCATTGCTCTTCAGGACTCTAGAGAGTTTCCTGATAACAGATTTTTCCCAATGCATTTCATCTTTGGATTTCTTGGCTTCTGGTACCAAGAATGTTAATTGTGGAACCAAGCAAGTGGAAACTATTAAAAATCTTAATCTCTATCTATTATGATGCTGCCAATTGGCCCTGTGATGAAAACTTTTTGTTTTCTTCATGCTGAGCGCCAATCCATATTTAAGGCTACAGCCCTTGACCTTCCATATTAAATGCCTCAGGTCCTCTTCAATTTCAACAAGCAAGCTTGTGTTATTTACATAACAGAAGTTGTTGATGAGTCTTTCTCCAGTCCTGATGCCACGTTTCTCATAGAGTCCAGCCTCAGAGATGATCTGTTCAGCATATAAATTGAAAAGGTATGGAGACAGGATGCATATCTGGTGACACCTTTCTTGATTTTGAACCATACAGTGTTTCCTTGCTCTGTTCTGAGTTGTTGTTGTTGTTGTTATGTGCCGTCGAGTCGCTTGCAACTCATAGCTACCCTATGTACAACAGCCCTAAACTCTGCTCTGTCCTGTACTAATCGCACTGCCTCTGACACTAACGCCTTGATTAGCTCAGTCACTGAATCAATCCACCTTATAGAGGGCCTTTCCTCCTACGCTGTCCCTGCAGCCTCCCAAGCATGATATCCTTCTCCAAGGACCAGTCGCTCCTTACAACATGTCCAAAGTATGCTAGACAGAGCCTCAGAATCCTTGCCTCCAAGGAGCCACCCGGTTTAACCCTTTCCAGGATGAATCTGTTTGTTTTCCTAGCAGTCCATGGTATTCTCAATACTCTTCTCCAGCACCACAGCTCAAAGGCATCAATTCTCCTTCTTTCCTCCCTGGTCATTGTCCAACTCTCTGATGTATAACAAGTGATTGCAAAGACCATGGCCTGTATCAAATGCACCTTAGTCTACAGGGAGACACTACCTCCTTATCTAAGCAAAGGTTTTGCATAAGTGCAATCAAGTGTCTTGGGATTCCCATTTTTCTTGTTAGCCAAACAATATGCAATTTTTCTATATTCATGTTTCTCACATTCTAAGTTCCAGTCTCTAGTTTCTATTTGAGCTGTTCCTCCTCCTATGTTTCCCAACCACATGGCTCAGCTTCCAGTGTCCTATCTGCTAGGCTAATGTAAGTATGCTCTATTTTCTACTGGGATTTTGAAGGACTGTTTTTTTTAATGAAAACTGAATAACCAATCTATTACCCTAATCTTCCTAATTTGAATATGAATATATTAAAATGATAATAAAAATCATTTAGACAAAAATGAAAGAAATAATATATGTGCAGATTTATATCAATATTTTCTCAATAAAGCATTTATAAAACATACAATAAACAAATAGAAACATTATAAAATATTATGCCTAGATCCAATCATATCACTTATTATGTCAAGTAATTAATACCCTGAACTTCATGTTACTACTCCTTATTTGTCAACTGTCTTATGGTATGATATATTGCACTTACAACAATAATAAAATATATAATCCAAATATTTTGCACATTAGTAACATACTTCCGGCAATTACAAACAAAGATGGCAGGCAAGACTAAAGTTGGCTATAACAGTTAAGGTTGTGTTTCAAGTTGGCTGCTTTATGATCCTTAGTAATTTGGCAGCTATGTACTGTTGTCATTCGGCATTCATTTAATGATGTTGTCATCTATTTATGCTCTGATATAACAAATTGATCCTGGAGAGGGTTAAACTGGGCTGCTCCTTGGAGGCAAGGATTCTGAGACTTTGTCTGACATACTTTGGTCATGTTGTAAGGAGGGACTGGTCCTTGGAGAGGGACATCATGCTTGGGAGGGTGGAGGGACAGCACAGGAGAGGAAGGCCCACTGGGAGGTGGATTGATTCAGTGACTGGGACAATCGGGATGAGTGTGTGGAGACAATGAGATTGGTACAGGACAGAGCAGAGTTTAGAGCTGTCGTACATAGGGTCGCTATGAGTCGCAAGCGACTCGACGGCACATAACAACAACATAATCATCCTCGGCTTTCCTTAAGGTCAAATTTTGTTTAATAATCTGGTCTTTGCAAGCTAACCAGGTTAATAAGAGAAGAATGAGCATACTTAAGAAAATCTGGGGGAAAATATTTTTTTTTAATTTTCAGATAAATGTTGCTCTCATGATAAACATTTTAAATGTCAAGATATTTATTCTACTAAAACAATAAAAGAAAGTTTCTATAACTACTTTCTTATGATAAAGAGCAGATTTTAAGACAAAATATGGAAAAAAGGGAGACATTTCAGTGCTAAAAAGATTAAATTCAACGTGTACATGTTAATATCTTTATTTTAAATGTAAATAGAAACTATAAAACCTTAACAAATTATTTTTCTTTTGATGCTTTCTCATATACTTACACCTAGCCCTCTCTGATTTCATTGCTTTTTCTTGAAATTCCATGCTGAAATACTAGATTAGAAATGTACAAATGTTAATAGTTACACTTTGTTTCATCACTGAGTGAAAACAGTTGCTCTGCCAGACCTCAGAACATCAGAAACTAAAGACAATCAGGGGATTTAATGGTCGTTTATTTATAAATAAATATATCACTGTGATAAGTCTATATTATGTAAGTGAGAATGTAAAATTGGTGAAAGGTACACACAGCTCTATTTATTATAGGGAGTTTCTCAGGATGGCTGACAGGCCAGTTTCTCTAGTAACCAATTATTAATCATATTTTGTTGTTGTTGTTAAATGCTGTCGAGTCACAGGCGACTCATATCAACCTTATGATGGAGAGTCTTCGATGCTAACCATATTTTAGAGTTAATAAAAAAGATTTAGACAACGTTGTATCTTAAGTATGTTCCTGAACATTTTATTTTAATTTGTCTATAAAGACAAAACCGTTGGACAACAGGTTAGATACCTTTTGCAAGTTCCTGGATAAAAAAATGTTATGCTTGAATGAAATGGCCCAAGTCAGCAACAATGTTAAAGGGACTGACTACCTTCTAGAAAAGGACCTTTTAAAAAACCAACATGAATTGCTGACCCAATCAAGACTTTAAAATGGAAGTATTGTTGTATTTACACAAAAACAAGTGCATTTGATTTCTTATAGATTTGAATAATGATCAGACATCTATATTGACATCCATCTATTTATTTTTTTGCCAAAGATTTCAATTCTCAAAACAAACATACCTGTTTCTTGAGAGTTACAGGGTTATACAAGCAAATTCAGTATTACTTTAACTTACTATTTTCACAGTTCTCCAAATACTACCTGAAACTGAAAAAAAAAAAGTTTATCATATGTTAGACACAAATTAGAATAAAATAATTTCCGGTGATGTATACTATTCTGATAGAAGTAACTTAGAATAATGATGATTAGTAATATTGTCAGATTCATGTGAGGCCCCCTAAAGTTTTGTTTAATGATGTGGCTATAGTGCTATAAAGAAATATAGTGGACTAAACTCATAGAAGACAAAATAGACTAGAAGCAGAATGATTTTATTTCATGCAAGAAAATAATGAACATCATTCAAAAATGGCTAGAAGAGTACATTGACAGAGAACTACCAGAAATTCAAATTGAGTTTAAAAGAAGCCAATAGCACCATGGATATCATTGCTGATGTCAGATGGGTCCTGGCTGAAAGGAGGGCATATCAGAAGAATATTTTTGTTTTGTTGACTATGCAAAGGTGTTTTTCAGTGTGGATCACAACAAACTATGGCCACCTTGAAGAAAAATGGAAATCCCAGAACATTTAATTGTGTCCATATGAAGTGTATACCAAGACCAAGAATCTCTTGTGTGCACAGAACAAAGGAACATTGTACGGTTTATAATCTGGAAGGATGTGCATTAGGTGTATATCCTTCTTCCGTACCTATTCAAACTCTATGCTGAGCAAATAATTCATAAAGCTGAACTCTATGAAAAGGAATGTTGATATCAGGATTGGAGAAAGATTCATCAAATTGTATTATGCAGATGGCACCACCTTACTTTCTGAAAGTGAGGAGGATGTAAAGCCTTTATTGCAAAAAACATCAAAGACTACAGTCTTCAATATGTGCTGTATGTCAATAATCAGAAAACAGTACTACTGGCCAATGAGCAACATCTTGATAGATGTGGAAAAAACTGAAGAATGATTTTGTCAATTATTTTGTCTTACTTAGATCCACAATCAACACTCTTAGTTAGGAGCTAAGGAAACATCTTGTTTTGGGTAAGTCCAGGTCACAGGCCTCTCCAAAATACTGAAGTGCAATGATGTCAGTTTGAAGACTAAGGTGTGCCTGATTCAGGCCATAATCTTTTCCATTAATTGTTATACATCTGAGTACTGGATAGTGGATAAGAATGGCAGAAGAAGAATTGATGTTGCTGTTATAGAAGAGTACTGGACATACCACAGACCACCAAAAGAACAGATATGTCTTGAGATATGTGCAGCCAGAGTTCTTCTTGGAGATTACGATGACAAAGCTTCATTTCTTATACTTCGAACATATTGCTAGGTGAAGTTATTCCTTGGAAAGAGATATCATGTTTGGAAGACTGGAGGGTCAACAAAAGAAAAGAAGGCCCCTAAAGTAATAGACTGACATGAGGACTTTAGCATTGTGCTCCCGTGTATCAGAGATGGTGAGGATGACAGATAACAAGACGAGATTCATATGTCTTCTTAGAGTCACGATTAGCCATACTTGGCTCGACATCCTTCTACCATATACACTGCATACACACCTTATTCTCAAGTCCGTCTCTCATTTTGCATGAAAAATCTCTATATTTAAGACTAGAAAAAGAAACCGGCATTTACAAATATTGGTGGGGGTTGTATAAAAACGTTGCCGAATGTATTAGCAAAGTTTGACATTCAACATTTCTGTAGATTTTCTGTTATATTCACTTTTCAAATAAGAATTTTTTGCCTTCATAAAAAAACATAAAAAGCAACACGATACACAATCATGTTATAATTACTTTTTGTGCAGATGTGGATTGTAAAAATTAAAAAAATCCCTGAAGAACAAGTATGTATAATGTTTGCCATGCTAATATTTCTTTTAACTAGGGCAGTGGGGGTAGGTGTCTTGGGGTCAGTGAGACTGGCTCAGGCCAGGGTAGGCTTCAGAGTTGTTGTACATAGTGTCACTATAAATCACTGGATACTTGACAGCACACAACAACAGCAACAACAACAATATTTCTTAGGGGAAGTGTTTTCAATATTTATGTAAGGAAGAAGAAATCTCCGTACTCATATATCTTAAAGAGTTATAACTGTGGAATGAAAAAGTAATACTTTTAAAAATAATTTGACCCTCAAAATTCCTGGAGTAGAAGGTATAATTTATCCTGATTGACTCTCATGGAAATTGCTCATCAATTTAGGCAGTCATCTCCACTGACAGAGGAAGTACATAGAGTTATAACAATCCTTTATGAAATTTTAGCCAACATTGGACCCATCCTTCCACCATATACACTGTATACACACCTTTATTCTCAATTCCCACTATCATTTTGTGTGTATATTTAAGGAAAGACTAGCAATAGAAGCTGGCTTTTACAAATATTGACTACTTTGGTTTGCTATCAGAACTTTTACCTGAGAATGGATTATAAATGTAAATAATTGACTAACAAATTGCACTACATTGCCAATGCAAACAGGATATTCGCATTGTGTTTTGTTTTAAAATGTAAAGGTAGATATGCAACGTTGTATAGGATATGAAGGTTTATTTTATTTCTATTTTTAGACATATTTCTGTTTGAAAAAAAATAAAAGCAGCCATTAAACAGAGGTGTAATAAATCAGATCTAAAGAGAGAAAAAAATAAACATAATTAGAAAAGAATTAGGGTAAGTGCCTTCTGTGGATACACTTGTTTTTGATATAATGCTTATTTAAACTTCTTGTTTATTCTGGTCTCCTGATTATAACAGAAATGATTCATCTGTGATTCCCTTTAAAACAGTATTGGATGATGTATAAGATTTTATTGGGATAGTGTTTAAAAGGCACCTAGGAGATTAAAATCCTATATTTTTGTTTATTCTAAAGAGTCTCTAAGGGACTAATTAAGAGAACTTTGGCATTTTTAGGCTTTCCCAAAATTGTATACATATTCTCAAGAAGACTTTACAAAACTGTTTGAATTATGAGAACTCTATGTTTTAACCTTTAAATAAATAAATAATCAGGTACAAATGTAGCATGGGTTTCCATGATACGCATTCAAATTAAAATTGAAGTTGTGTGAAAATATAGATAAAACTGTTGAACAGAAATTTTATGGGAAAGAAATTCACAGGTGAGTAAAACATGATACGTGTAATGAATTCATTTTGCTTGATTATAGAGATATGTGGAAAATTTTTAAAATAAGCAATGAAAATATTTTGACAGATTATTTTTACCTCCAATTTATTATTATTCCATATAAAACCTTTTTAATAATTTATATCAATGTATGCATATGTATGTCTACCCATGTACATATTTGTTATTATTGTTATTGTTATTGTTAATTGTTATAATCAATCACATCACTTCTGTGTAATAGCAACATTGTGCAGTGTAGAATGAAACATTACCTTATACTTCACTGTCATCAAAATAAAGGCAATGTTGAGCCCATTGTTGCAGCCATGGTATCAAGTATTTCATGAAAGGATTTTCCTCTTTTCCTTAACCTTTTACTTTACCAAATGTGGTGTCCTTCCCCACAGACTGGTCCTCTCTGATAGCATTTCCAAAGCACATGGGATGAAGCCTCATCATCCTCATTTCTAAAGATCACTCTAGGTGTACTTTATCCAAAATAAACATTTTTTTCTTCACTCATCCACTAGCAGTTTATGTGATATTCAGTATTTTCACAAATACCATTATTAGAAGTGATCAGTTCTTCAGTCTTTTGTTATTCACAGTCAAGGTTTCACATGCATGTAAGATGATTGAAAATAACAACATTTTGGTGGCTTAGGACTTGCGCTACCAAACAAAAGCATGCCGTTTAAATCTACCACCTGCTTCAAGGAAGAAAGATGTGCCATTTCCTCCCATGCAATTTACTTTATGCATCTAAACACCCACTGGAGAGTCAAGTATGAGTCAATAACACACAACAAAACCATCACAATTCTAAAAGTAGCTATTTGATTTTTAATGTTGTTTTACAT
>NW_006399925.1:6218669-6219895 GCF_000299155.1 Elephantulus edwardii
CTGGAGAAAGGGAAGACAGAGGAAAAAGGCTTACAGGAGAAAACAAAATCAAAAGTATTACGTGCAAGATCCGGCAGTAATAGATATATCAACCATTATCCTATAATTAAGTTCATAGGCCGCACAATGAGATTTGAAAGGATGAAAGAACTACATAAGTTATAAATTAGCTTTCAAGAAAATAAAAAACAAATATATTGCAGAATATTTGCTTCCTAAATAAGTCGTATAACTTTTAAAATTACTGTTTGCAAGGTGATAACTTTGAATTCAAGTAAAATAAAATCTTTGACAACTTCATTTTCTTGTATTCACTGCCTCTGACAATATGTTAGAGGGTCAGTTATGTGTCAGATCTGATTTGATGGCACCTAACAACAACAATCATGAAACTGTTAATTGATCCAGTTGTGAGGATTTCTATTTTGCTTTATGTTGACGTGCAATTCATACTGAAATAGATATATTTTTATATTCATTAATAAATGCTCCAAATCCTTTTAACTTTCAGCAAGCAAGGTTGTGTCATCATCGTATCTCAGGTTGTTGTTATATCTTCCTGTAATTCCAATACCATGTTCTTCTTAATATTGACCACCTAATTGTTTGCTCTACCCATAAAGTGTATGGTGAAAAGCTCCTTAACATACACTTTTTCATCTGGGGTTGTTATGTGCTAGACAGTCCACTACAACACATAGCAACCCTGATCTATCCTGAGCTAATCTCACTCTCTCTGACACATCTACCCTCATTTCCCCAAGTACTGCAACAATCCACCTCATCCAGGATCTTTCTGTCCCGTCCTGCCCCTTCACCCTTTCAAGCATGATGTCCTTTTCAAGGACTGGAACGTCCTGGCAGTATTGCCAAAATATGTGAGAGGGAGCCTCAAAATCCTCACCTTCATGGAACAACTTCATTTCACCCTCTCCAAGACCTATGTAGTTTACATATGTTAGCACATGAAAACTGAAATTTAATTAGATCAATTAAAATAGTGTATATATACAGAGAGGACATAAACACTAAAAGCATAGAGTCTATTAAAGTGCATCCAATCCAGACCACAGTTTTCACAATTATTATCAGAGAGCTATGCATCAAATGACTAAGGGTGACAGAAGAATGAATCAATACCTTTAACTTGTCATACTGGAGAAGAGTATTAAACATACAATGGATTGGCAAGAGAACAGTTTAGTCCTGAAGAAAGTGAAACCAAA
>NW_006399925.1:6219995-6221076 GCF_000299155.1 Elephantulus edwardii
CTTCATTTCACCCTCTCCAAGACCTATGTAGTTTACATATGTTAGCACATGAAAACTGAAATTTAATTAGATCAATTAAAATAGTGTATATATACAGAGAGGACATAAACACTAAAAGCATAGAGTCTATTAAAGTGCATCCAATCCAGACCACAGTTTTCACAATTATTATCAGAGAGCTATGCATCAAATGACTAAGGGTGACAGAAGAATGAATCAATACCTTTAACTTGTCATACTGGAGAAGAGTATTAAACATACAATGGATTGGCAAGAGAACAGTTTAGTCCTGAAGAAAGTGAAACCAAACTACTCCTTGAAGGCAAAGATTTTGAAGATTTATCTGACATATTTTGGGCATGTTGTCAGGAGGGACAAAATATTCAGAAAGGGTGGAGGAACAGTGTAGGAAAAGAAGACCTTGGATGAAATGGATTGACACAGTAACTAGGTTAATGAGGTAGGTGTGTTGGAAACAGTGAGAGTGGCTCAGGATAGGGCAAGTTTCAGAGCCGTTGTGAATAATGTCTCCATGAGGCACAGCTGACTTGATTGCACATTAACAATTACAGTTTTTAAAGGATCTCTGGTGGCCTAGTAGTAAGAAGTTGGACTGTCAACTCAAAGGCAAGCAGTTTGAATCCACCAGCTGTTCTATAACAGAAAGATGGGAAGTTTCTTCCAGTGCACTTTACAGCCTCTGAAAACTCACTGCAGGATCATCTATGAGTTGGTTCAGATTCCATGGTCCATAACAATAGCAACAGCTATTAGCTTAGTGCATAAAGACTTGAGCTACCAAACCAAAAGGGAGGTGGTTTAGCTACTTTTCTAGAGAAAGATAAATAGTCTCCACCCATGTGATTTATAGCTTCTGAAAACCAAATAGAGGGTGCGGTATGAGTTGCTTCTGACTCAGGGCACATAAAAACAACAATAATTACAATTAACAATCTGGAATAAGACCTGTAATACAAGGCAAATAGAAGGAGGGTGGAAAATGTTTATCAATAAATGAATGAATAAATGACAGCCAAACTTTTCTTTAAACTTTCAGTATAATAGCAATAAGAATTAACAA
>NW_006399925.1:6221176-6223324 GCF_000299155.1 Elephantulus edwardii
GTAGATGACTCATAATGACCCTATGAACGAAAGACTGATCACTGTTCATAGGATTTCTGGAGGCAAGCCATTTCGGAAGTGGATGCCACTCCTGTTTCCAAGCTTGGTTTAATCCGGAAGCTCCAACAAACACTGTCCACCATAGGTAACCATTTTCACATTTGACACATCAGCGTCACAATGTTTAGCATCACAGCAATCATGAGTGCTATGCCATATTGACGAATGTTTAACAAAAACCAATTTAAAGAAGGCCTGAGTGTTGGAGATTAAAATCATCCACCTTGGGCTTGGTAGAATAACTTTCTGTCCACTAGGCCAACATAGCTCTCTCTATGCTGTCATTGTTATTATTGTTAAGTGCCGTCAAGTCGTAGACAACTCATAGCAACCCAATACCTCACTTCCCGTAATGAATCAACATTCCACCCTATAGCTCACCCATTCGAGCCAACCGCTTCTGTAGAACCAGCTCCTGCAGATGACTTTCAAATTGGTCTCCAGGGCCATGTTGCCTACCCCTCATGGGTATTTAAATAGAAGATAGAGATAGATAGATAGATAGATAGATAGATAGATAGATAGATAGATAGATAGAGATATTTAATGAAACAAAAACTTGAGGCCTCTGTGAAGAGTACGAAGAAGATAAAATGATTCAAAACTAGGCAGATAGTATTTCATTCTGTCATACATAGGGTTGCTGTGAGTTTTAGTGAACTCTGTACCACATAACAAAATATGTCTCAAGCTTTCACCATCTTAACAATTGCTACTTTGTTTAAGCCCAGTGTTGTTGTCACTACGTTAATCCATTTCACTGTGAGTCTTCTTTTTCACTTACCCTCTATTTCATCGGGCATGATTTCTTTCTTCAAGGATTGGCCTGCCAAAAATATGTAAGATAAAGTCTCACTATATTTGGTTCTAGAAAGCATCTGCATTTCTTCTATTTCTTCAAAGACAGACTTCTTTTCTTTTTCCAGTGCATGTTATATTATGATTTCTTTACCAAAATTATCAATCAAACATGTTAATTTCTCTTGGATCATTCATTCTTCCTATTCTTTGTCCTCCACATGCATATGAAGCATTTAAAAATAGCATTATATAAGTTGAATGCAATATTCAAGTGCTATCTTTAGTCTCTAGAACTTTAAAGAGGTCTTTGCATTATATATGTGCAATTCACCTTTTATGTATTTATCAAGAGAATGTTTTCTGTTTCAATTGTGAATTGTTTTGTTTTCTTTATTTCTAAAAGCCATTAATATTTGATCTTTTTTCAACACATGTCCTTAGTCTTGGTTACTTCAAACAATGTGTCACCTGTAGGTTGTTAATGGGTTTTCATTCAATCCCGTTCCAGTGTTGTTCTTTGTATAGTCCAATTTATAAAATTGTTTGCTTGGAATACATATTAAAAAGGAATGGTGAAATGATACTACTCCTAAATACACCTTTTATTGTTTTATACTGTGCAGCAAATTATATTTTGTTTAAATGACTTCATTTTTGTCTATGTAAAGGTTCTGCATGAATACAATGCAATGTTGTGAGATTTTCAATTTTCATAATGTTAGCTATAATTTGTTACGTTCTACATAGTTCAATAATTTTGGATAGTCAATAAAACATATGTAAACGTCCTTCTACAAGTCTCTGTTTTCATCTAAGATCTCTTGATGTCAGTAAAGATCACTTTCATTCTGTTTGCTGAATCAGATTAAATTTCTGTAAGCTTTCCAGTATTATACTGTTCCAGGCATTTATGAATAATATCCAGAAATATTTCAGTTAAGAATTACATTAATGATATTATTAGATGGTGTCTGCTCTGATGGACCGCCTTTCTTTAGGATGAGCACAAATAGGGGTATTTTCTGCTCAGTTGGCCTGTTAGCATTCTTTTAGCTATGATGCGTAGATGATTTTTTAGTACCTCCATTGTGGCATTTCTTCATTGAAACACATCAATTGATATTTTCCCAGTGCCCAAGGTCATTCCCCCCACACACACCCCCTTCACAAATGCTTTCAGTTAAGGTTGAGTTTCTTCCTTTAGTCTCATTGTTTGTTTAGTTTGGGAGTAGTTTATTAGTAACTTTAAGGAAGTTCTGGTGGCCTAGTGATAAGAAGTTGTATTGC